>NC_068421.1:8709135-9014135 GCF_023373465.1 Oncorhynchus keta
AGAGAGAGAGAGAGAGAGAGAGAGCTAGCTATGGGGATTAGTCAACGCTAGATCAACAGAGCAAGCTGGGATCAAGTTGACCCTAAAGTGTAAATCTGGGTCCCCTGTAGTTCAGATAGTCTATTAATGCTCTATCCTCAATCATAACGCTCATCACCGAGAGGGATTAGAGCATAAAAAAATTAAGCCGACCTCAGTTGAGAGAATAATAAGCTGAACTAAACTAACAAGGCTACACCGTGGAGGTAGTCAGTCACACAACGATCAACAGATGAAGTTTGTCATATTTACAGAAAGCAGTATATATGAAGGAAGTGGTCTCATGAGAAACACAACAGACAAAAAGAAAGTCTTTCACTTTTCAAAATCAGTGTGTTGACCCCCCATTACCCCCTCTGTCATCTCGCTCATGAAACATTATTCTGACTGTCCTCCTCTCCCAGATCCCCACATCTGGTTTTAATCAGCGAGGACCCTGGGAGTTCAGCTGTAGCTCTATTAATAACCCTGAGAGGATAAACTCAGGGTCGGCCAACAGTCCCCCTGGGCTGCATGGCCCTCTCTCTACAAAGGCAGGGTTAAGGCGTCCGCATGCCTCCCAGCCAAAACAGTTGGTTAGAATTCATGCATATACAGTATTATAATGACATTTTGTGAAGTTCAACACTCTACACTAGCCTGGTATTACATTAGTTCAACACTCTACACTAGCCTGTTATTACATTAGTTCAACACTCTACACTAGCCTGTTATTACATTAGTTCAACACTCTACACTAGCCTGTTATTACATTAGTTCAACACTCTACACTAGCCTGTTATTACATTAGTTCAACACTCTACACTAGCCTGTTATTACATTAGTTCAACACTCTACACTAGCCTGTTATTACATTAGTTCAACACTCTACACTAGCCTGTTATTACATTAGTTCAACACTACACTAGCCTGTTATTACATTAGTTCAACACTACATTAGTTACACTAGCCTGTTATTACATTAGTTCAACACTCTACACTAGCCTGTTATTACATTAGTTCAATTACACTAGCCTGTTATTACATTAGTTCAACACTCTACACTAGCCTGTTATTACATTAGTTCAAGCCTGTTATTACTCTACACTAGCCTGTTATTACATTAGTTCAACACTCTACACTAGCCTGTTATTACATTAGTTCAACACTCTACACTAGCCTGTTATTACATTAGTTATTACATTAGTTCAACACTCTACACTAGCCTGTTATTACATTAGTTCAACACTCTACACTAGCCTGTTATTACATTAGTTCAACTAGCCTGTTATTACATTAGTTCAACACTCTACACTAGCCTGTTATTACATTAGTTCAACACTCTACACTAGCCTGTTATTACATTAGTTCAACACTCTACACTAGCCTGTTATTACATTAGTTCAACACTCTACACTAGCCTGTTATTACATTAGTTCAACACTCTACACTAGCCTGTTATTACATTAGTCCAACACTCTACACTAGCCTGTTATTATATTAGTTCAACACTCTACACTAGCCTGTTATTACATTAGTTCAACACTACACTAGCCTGTTATTACATTAGTCCAACACTCTACACTAGCCTGTTATTACATTAGTTCAACACTCTACACTAGCCTGTTATTACATTAGTTCAACACTACACTAGCCTGTTATTACATTAGTCCAACACTCTACACTAGCCTGTTATTACATTAGTTCAACACTCTACACTAGCCTGTTATTACATTAGTTCAACACTCTACACTAGCCTGTTATTACATTAGTTCAACACTCTACACTAGCCTGTTATTACATTAGTTCAACACTCTACACTAGCCTGTTATTACATTAGTTCAACACTCTACACTAGCCTGTTATTACATTAGTTCAACACTCTACACTAGCCTGTTATTATATTAGTTCAACACTCTACACTAGCCTGTTATTACATTAGTTCAACACTCTACACTAGCCTGTTATTACATTAGTTCAACACTCTACACTAGCCTGTTATTACATTAGTTCAACACTCTACACTAGCCTGTTGCTACAGTTGTTAAAGTTCAAAGCCAAGATCACTGAGACTGGGCAGATGGCAAGGCCATCATCTGTTTTCCCTAAAAGTCAGGCTAGCGAGCCGGTGGTTCACGGCTGGGTCAATGAGTCAAATGACCTATGACCCCAGTTTAAGTATAACAGCTACTGAGTTCAAAGGTCAAAGCACTGTCTGGGGGATCAGTAAAACAAACGTTGGCATTGAACAACAACATAGATAACCCCGAGACAAGCAGAGAGCAAAGCCAGTAACAGGATACAGAGCTGACCTCGGCAGGCCTGTACTCTACTCTGCTACGTGTGCCGTGACAACAAGCTTCCTGCGGTCACCTATTGTGTGCCTGCAGCGGTTTCAGGCATAAAACAGTTTATTTATAAAATAAACTGACTGCTTGTACACTTTGCATGGGCAGCGTTCCAGAGGGGGGTTAATCCATGCAAAGGAGGAAGTTGATAGTCAAATGACGGTTAATATCGGCCACCGGAATCTTCTAGCACAGACAGGTGATTCACTTGGATGTTTTAACCTAACTGCCAATGGTAAGATACATATCAGTATGCAAGCTAAACACACACACACACACACACACACACACACACACACAGTTGAATAATCATAATTGTATTGGAGCAGGTTTTCAGTGTGCATGTTAGAGGCAGCCTGTGACCTTCTCAGGGTTGGCAGCCTGTGACCCCCTCAGGGTTGGCAGCCTGTGACCCCCTCAGGGTTGGCAGCCTGTGACCCCCTCAGGGTTGGCAGCCTGTGACCCCCTCAGGGTTGGCAGCCTGTGACCCCCTCAGGGTTGGCAGCCTGTGACCCCCTCAGGGTTGGCAGCCTGTGACCCCCTCAGGGGTGGCAGCCTGTGACCCCCTCAGGGGTGGCAGCCTGTGACCCCCTCCGGGGTAGCAGCCTGTGACCCCCTCCGGGGTAGCAGCCTGTGACCCCCTCCGGGGTAGCAGCTTGTGACCCCCTCCGGGTTGGCAGCCTTGACTCCTGCTCTGCTTTTTTACCCTTGTCAAAATGGGGTGGAGCCCAAGACCAACATTAGAAAGCTGAGGGATGATGGGAGCCAATATAACACTCCCAGGAGTCAGTGTTTCTAACTGAAATGTAAACAATGGGTGAAAATATCCACAACCCCCTGCACAAGTTTTAACCTAAAATGGTCCTTGTAAAAATGTCAAAATGCTACGGTACAGGGTGAGGAGAAACACGCAGACCACGTAGGCATCTCTAACTGAACACGGTGTCAGCATTCAGTCAGCTCGGTACTTCGGTTGGGCTGGCACCTAGCTGAATGCAGCTCGGTACTTCGGTTCGGCTGGCACCTAGCTGAATGCAGCTCGGTACTTCGGTTGGGCTGGCACCTAGCTGAATGCAGCTCGGTACTTCGGTTCGGCTGGCATCTAGCTGAATGCAGCTCGGTGCTTCGGTTCGGCTGGCATCTAGCTGAATGCAGCTCGGTACTTCGGTTCGGCTGGCATCTAGCTGAATGCAGCTCGGTACTTCGGTTCGGCTGGCACCTAGCTGAATGCAGCCCGGTACTTCGGTTCGGCTGGCATCTAGCTGAATGCAGCTCGGTACTTCGGTTCGGCTGGCACCTAGTTGAATGCAGCTCGGTACTTCGGATCGGCTGGCACCTAGTTGAATGCAGCTCGGTGCTTCGGTTCGGCTGGCACCTAGTTGAATGCAGCTCGGTGCTTCGGTTCAGCTGGCACCTAGTTGAATGCAGCTCGGTACTTCGGTTCGGCTGGCACCTAGCTGAATGCAGCTCGGTTCGGCTGGCACCTAGTTGAATGCAGCTCGGTGCTTCGGTTCAGCTGGCACCTAGTTGAATGCAGCTCTGTGCACGGTTCGGCTGGCATCTAGTTGAATGCAGCTCGGCTGGCACCTAGCTGAATGCAGCTCGGCTGGCACCTAGCTGAATGCAGCTCGGGTACTTCGGTTCGGCTGGCACCTAGCTGAATGCAGCTCGGTACTTGATTCGGCTGGCACCTAGTTTCAGCGGTTCGGCTGGCACCTAGTTGAATGCAGCTCGGTACTTCGGTTCGGCTGGCACCTAGCTGAATGCAGCTCGGTGCTGAATTCGGTTCGGCTGGCACCTAGCTGAATGCAGCTCGGTGCTTCGGTTCGGCTGGCACCTAGCTGAATGCAGCTCGCTGGCACCTAGCTGAATGCAGCTCTGTGCTTCGGTTCGGCTGGCACCTAGCTGAATGCAGCTCTGGGTGAATGCAGCTCGGTTCGGCTGGCACCTAGCTGAATGCAGCTCGGTACTTCGGTTCGGCTGGCACCTAGCTGAATGCAGCTCGGGCCGGCTGGCACCTAGCTGGAATGCAGCTCGGGTGCGGGTTCGGGCTGGCACCTAGTTGAATGCAGCTCGGTACTTCGGTTCGGCTGGCACCTAGTTGAATGCAGCTCGGTGCTTCGGTTCGGCTGGCACCTAGTTGAATGCAGCTTGAATGCAGGCTTCGGTTCGGCTGGCACCTAGCTGAATGCAGCTCGGTACTTCGGTTGGGCTGGCACCTAGCTGAATGCAGCTCGGTACTTCGGTTCGGCTGGCATCTAGCTGAATGCAGCTCGGTACGGTTTCGGTTCGGCTGGCACCTAGCTGAATGCAGCTCGGTGCGGTTCGGCTGGGTGAATGCAGCTCGGGCTGGCATCTAGCTGAATGCAGCTCGGTACTTCGGTTCGGCTGGCACCTAGCTGAATGCAGCTCGGTACTTCGGTTCGGCTGGCACCTAGCTGAATGCAGCTCGGTACTTCGGTTCGGCTGGCACCTAGTTGAATGCAGCTCGGTACTTCGGTTCGGCTGGCACCTAGTTGAATGCAGCTCGGTGCTTCGGTTCGGCTGGCACCTAGCTGAATGCAGCTCGGTGCTTCGGTTCGGCTGGCACCTAGCTGAATGCAGCTCGGTGCTTCGGTTCGGCTGGCACCTAGCTGAATGCAGCTCGGTGGCTAGTTGAATGCAGCGGTTCAGCTGGCACCTAGCTGAATGCAGCTCGGTACCTAGCTGAATGCAGCTCGGTTCGGCTGGCACCTAGCTGAATGCAGCTCGGTGCTTCGGTTGGGCTGGCACCTAGCTGAATGCAGCTCGGTGCTTCGGCTGGCACCTAGTTGTTCGGCTGGCACCTAGCTGAATGCAGCTCGGTGCTTCTGAATGGTTCGGCTGGCACCTAGCTGAATGCAGCTCTAGGTGCTCTGAATGCAGCTCTGTCGGTTCGGCTGGCACCTAGCTGAATGCAGCTCGGTGCTTCGGTTCGGCTGGCACCTAGCTGAATGCAGCTCGGCTGGCACCTAGTTGAATGCAGCTCGGTCGGTTCGGCTGGCACCTAGCTGAATGCAGCTCGGTGCTTCGGTTCGGCTGGCACCTAGTTGAATGCAGCTCGGTACTTCGGCTGGTTCTAGCTGGCACCTAGCATCTAGTTGAATGCAGCTCGGTACTTCGGTTCGGCTGGCACCTAGTTGAATGCAGCTCGGTACTTCGGTTCGGCTGGCACCTAGTTGAATGCAGCTCGGTGCTTCGGTTCGGCTGGCACCTAGTTGAATGCAGCTCGGTGCTTCGGTTCGGCTGGCACCTAGTTGAATGCAGCTCGGTGCTTCGGTTCGGCTGGCACCTAGTTGAATGCAGCTCGGTGCTTCGGTTCGGCTGGCACCTAGTTGAATGCAGCTCGGTACTTCGGTTCGGCTGGCACCTAGTTGAATGCAGCTCGGTGCTTCGGTTCAGCTGGCACCTAGTTGAATGCAGCTCGGTACTTCGGTTCGGCTGGCACCTAGTTGAATGCAGCTCGGTCGGCTGGCACCTAGTTGAATGCAGCTGGCACCTGGCACCTAGTTGAATGCAGCTCGGTACTCGGGTTCGGCTGGCACCTAGCTGAATGCAGCTCGGTGCTTCGGTTCGGCTGGCACCTAGCTGAATGCAGCTCGGTGCTTCGGTTCGGCTGGCACCTAGTTGAATGCAGCTCGGTGCTTCGGTTCGGCTGGCACCTAGCTGAATGCAGCTCGGTTCGGCTGGCATCTAGCTGAATGCAGCTTGGTGCTTCGGCTGGCACCTAGCTGAATGCAGCTCGGTACTTCGGCTGGCACCTAGTTGAATTCAGCTCGGCTGGCACCTAGCTGAATGCAGCTCGCTGGCATCTAGCTGAATGCAGCTCTGTGGTTCGGCTGGCACCTAGCTGAATGCAGCTCGGCTGGCACCTAGCTGAATGCAGCGGCTGGCACCTAGCTGAATGCAGCTCGGTACTTCGGTTCGGCTGGCACCTAGCTGAATGCAGCTCGGTGCTTCGGTTCGGCTGGCACCTAGCTGAATGCAGCTCGGTGCTTCGGTTCGGCTGGCATCTAGCTGAATGCAGCTCGGTGCTTCGGTTCGGCTGGCACCTAGCTGAATGCAGCTCGGTACTTCGGTTCGGCTGGCACCTAGCTGAATGCAGCTCGGCTGGCACCTAGCTGAATGCAGCTCGGTGCTTCGGTTCGGCTGGCATCTAGTGGAATGCAGCTCGGTGGCACCTAGCTGAATGCGTTCGGCTGGCACCTAGCTGAATGCAGCTCGGTACTCGGTTCGGCTGGCTGAATGCAGCCTAGCTGAATGCAGCTCGGTGCTTCGGTTCGGCTGGCACCTAGTTGAATGCAGCTCGGTACCGGTTCGGCTGGCACCTAGTTGAATGCAGCTCGGTACTTCGGTTCGGCTGGCACCTAGTTGAATGCAGCTCTAGTTGAATGCAGCTCGGTCGGTTCGGCTGGCACCTAGTTGAATGCAGCTCGGAATGCACGGTTCGGTTCGGCTGGCACCTAGCTGAATGCAGCTCGGTACTTCGGTTCGGCTGGCACCTAGTTGAATGCAGCTCGGTACTTCGGTTCGGCTGGCACCTAGTTGAATGCAGCTCGGTACTTCGGTTCGGCTGGCACCTAGTTGAATGCAGCTCGGTACTTCGGTTCGGCTGGCACCTAGTTGAATGCAGCTCGGTACTTCGGTTCGGCTGGCACCTAGTTGAATGCAGCTCGGTACTTCGGTTCGGCTGGCACCTAGTTGAATGCAGCTCGGTACTTCGGTTCGGCTGGCACCTAGTTGAATGCAGCTCGGTACTTCGGTTCGGCTGGCACCTAGCTGAATGCAGCTCGGTACTTCGGTTCGGCTGGCACCTAGTTGAATGCAGCTCGGTACTTCGGTTCGGCTGGCACCTAGTGGAATGCAGCTCGGTGCTTCGGTTCGGCTGGCATCTTGTGGAATGCAGCTCGGTGCTTCGGTTCGGCTGGCACCTAGTGGAATGCAGCTCGGTACTTCGGTTCGGCTGGCACCTAGTGGAATGCAGCTCGGTGCTTCGGTTCGGCTGGCATCTAGTGGAATGCAGCTCGGTGCTTCGGTTCGGCTGGCATCTAGTGGAATGCAGCTCGGTGGCACCTAGGAATTCGGCTGGCACCTAGTTGAATGCAGCAGCGGTTCGGCTGGCACCTAGTGGAATGCAGCTCGGTCGGCTGGCACCTAGCTGAATGCAGCTCGGTACTTCGGTTCGGCTGGCAGCCTAGCTGAATGCAGCTCGGTACTCGGTTCGGCTGGCACCTAGTTGAATGCAGCTCGGTATCGGCTGGCCGGCTGGCATCTAGTGGAATGCAGCTCGGTACTAGTGGAATCGGTTCGGCTGGCACCTAGTTGAATGCAGCTCGGTACTTCGGTTCGGCTGGCACCTAGTTGAATGCAGCTGGCACCTAGCTGAATGCAGCTCGGTACTTCGGTTCGGCTGGCACCTAGTTGAATGCAGCTCGGTACTTCGGTTCGGCTGGCACCTAGTTGAATGCAGCTCGGTACTTCGGTTCTGGGCTGGCACCTAGTTGAATGCAGCTCGGTACTTCGGTTCGGCTGGCATCTAGCTGAATGCAGCTCGGTACTTCAGCTGAATGGTTCGGCTGGCACCTAGCTGAATGCAGCTCGGCTCGTTCGGCTGGCACCTAGCTGAATGCAGCTCGGTGCTTCGGTTCGGCTGGCACCTAGCTGAATGCAGCTCGGTACTAGTTGAATTCGGTTCGGCTGGCACCTAGTTGAATGCAGCTCGGTACTTCGGTTCGGCTGGCACCTAGTTGAATGCAGCTAGTTGAATTCAGCTCGGTTCGGCTGGCTGGCACCTAGTTGAATGCAGCAGCTCGGCTGGCATCTAGTTGAATGCAGCTCGGTTCGGCTGGCATCTAGTTGAATGCAGCTCGGTACTTCGGTTCGGCTGGCACCTAGTGGAATGCAGCTCGGTGCTTCGGTTCGGCTGGCACCTAGTTGAATGCAGCTCGGTACTTCGGTTCGGCTGGCACCTAGTGGAATGCAGCTCGGTACTTCGGTTCGGCTGGCACCTAGTTGAATGCAGCTCGGTGGCATCTAGTTGAATGCAGCTCGGTTCGGCTGGCATCTAGTGCTGAATGCAGCTCGGTAGTTGAATGCAGCTCGGTTCGGCTGGCACCTAGTTGAATGCAGCTCGGTACTTCGGTTCAGCTGGCACCTAGTTGAATGCAGCTCGGTACTCGGTTCGGCTGGCACCTAGTTGAATGCAGCTGGCTGGGTTCGGCTGGCAGTTGAATGCAGCTCGGTACTTCGGTTGGGCTGGCATCTAGTGGAATGCAGCTCGGTACTTCGGGTTCGGCTGGCACCTAGTTGAATGCAGCTCGGTACTTCGGTTCGGCTGGCATCTAGCTGAATGCAGCTCGGTACTTCGGTTCGGCTGGCACCTAGTTGAATGCAGCTCGGTACTTCGGTTCGGCTGGCATCTAGCTGAATGCAGCTCGGTAGCTTCGGTTCGGCTGGCACCTAGTTGAATGCAGCTCAGCTCGGTACGGCTGGCACCGGTTCAGGCTGGCACCTAGTTGAATGCAGCTCGGTACTTCGGTTCGGCTGGCACCTAGTTGAATGCAGCTCGGTACTTCGGTTCGGCTGGCACCTAGCTGAATGCAGCACTTCGGTTCGGCTGGCATCTAGCTGAATGCACGGTTCGGTTCGGCTGGCACCTAGTTGAATGCAGCTCGGTACTTCGGTTCGGCTGGCACCTAGCTGAATGCAGCTCGGTGCTTCGGTTCGGCTGGCACCTAGCTGAATGCAGCTCGGTACTTCGGTTCGGCTGGCACCTAGTTGAATGCAGCTCGGTACTTCGGTTCGGCTGGCACCTAGTTGAATGCAGCTCGGCTGGCACCTAGTTGAATTCAGCTCGGTTCGGCTGGCACCTAGTTGAATGCAGCTCGGTACTTCGGTTCGGCTGGCACCTAGTTGAATTCAGCTTGGTGGCACTGGAATGCAGCTCGGTTCGGCTGGCACCTAGCTGAATGCAGCTCGGTGCTTCGGTTCGGCTGGCATCTAGCTGAATGCAGCTCGGTACTTCGGTTCGGCTGGCACCTAGCTGAATGCAGCTCGGTACTTCGGTTCGGCTGGCACCTAGTTGAATGCAGCTCGGCTGGCATCTAGCTGAATGCAGCTCGGTACTTCCGGATCGGCTGGCATCTAGCTGAATGCAGCTCGGTGCTTCGGTTCGGCTGGCACCTAGCTGAATGCAGCTCTGTGCTTCGGTTCTGGCTGGCACCAGCTGAATGCAGCCCAGTTCGGCTGGCACCTAGTTGAATGCAGCTCGGTACCGGTTCGGCTGGCACCTAGCTGAATGCAGCTCGGTACTTCGGTTCGGCTGGCACCTAGCTGAATGCAGCTCAGCCCGGCTGGCACCTAGTTGAATGCAGCTCGGTTCGGCTGGCACCTAGCTGAATGCAGCTCGGCGGTTCTGGCACCTAGTTGAATTTTTATTTCGGTTCGGCTGGCACCTAGTTGAATGCAGCTTGGTACTTGGTTCGGCTGGCACCTAGCTGAATGCAGCTTGGACATCTTGGTTTCGGCTGGCACCTAGCTGAATGCAGCTCGGTGCTTGGTTCGGCTGGCACCTAGCTGAATGCAGCTCGGTACTTCGGTTCGGCTGGCATCTAGCTGAATGCAGCCCGGCATCTAGCTGAATGCAGCTCGTTCGGTTGGGCTGGCATCTAGCTGAATGCAGCTGAAGAGGTTGAATATTATCTAGCTGAATGCAGCTCGGTACTTCGGTTCGGCTGGCATCTAGTTGAATTCAGCTTGGTGTTGTTGAAGGTCTAGTTGAATTCAGCTTCGGCTGCATCAACTTAGCCAGCATCAATTTTCTCTAAAATAGTCCGAATTAAATCTAACTCAAGAAATCTGTCATTAAAATTTTAGATTTTTGCAGAGATGATCTTTTCCATTTTTACATCTAACGAAGATGTTGGGTGCAGTATTTCTGAAGTCATTTTTATTTTTTTAAATAAAAGCAATTCGTCTCTCGTTGAATGACAAACACTTAAATTGAAGAATCCCTACTGTTGACCAATCACAGACGAAGGGGCTACCGACTTCAGAACAGTATATGCATACATTATGACGACATCTTGTGAGGTTTCGGTCTTCGGCTACAGACGGTCGAAAAACCCTTTGCCGGACTGTTTTCGGATGTGAAACACGCGGAAGACGAGGGTCTGACTCCGATACCGAAACACCAGGTTTGGTAACACACTACCTCCATACCAAAAACAATACCACAAAAGAAAAATGGCGTATTATTATCCAGTCACAGAATGGCAGTTGGTCCAAACAGATCAACTCAGCTACTGCTCTGAACATTTTATTATCCAGTCACAGAATGGCAGTTGGTCCAAACATTTGAAGAGTTGAATACTCAGTTGCATACTGCTCTGTTCAACCGAAGAGTTGAATATCATCATTTGAAGAGTTGAATATCATGAACATTTGAAGAAGAAGAGTTGAATATCATGAACATTTGAAGAAGGTGTGTGTACATTGTTTGAAGAGTTGAATATCATGAACATTTGAAGAGTTGAATATCATGAACATTTGAAGAGTTGAATATCATGAACATTTGAAGAAGGTGCGCGTGTACATTGTTTGAAGACATCCATCTATGCATTAATTGAATCAAATTATACAAAATCAGTTTGCCTTTGTTTTTACTCATCAAACTACAAAACGGTAATCACTTATTTGAATGGTAAATCTATATTGATGAACTAGGTCAATTCACATGTAGTCTAGGTCTATTCATAAAACAGGTGAATGCATATTATTCAATAGGAGTTATTGAGACTACTTTTAAGCTAATATCATGCGGCTACAGATGACAAACAATCCCTTCCATATAGTACTGATTTTATTGGCAACGACTAAGATAATATTTTATTGTACTGACGAACAACATTTTCATAGAAGAAGCATTTTCTAAAAGTGTGCACCGTCTCTTTCAAAATGAATGACATTTGCATTTGGCAGAATGTGGCTGTGGAACCAGAAGGGAGGCAAAGAAAGACAAAGACGTTCATTCGTTTTTTGCAGTGAGGGAAACAAAATGAATTAATAATGTTTTTTTTTTGGAGAGAATCAGCTTTGAAATCAGCATATTTTGCGTTACGGTCTGCATATTATCACAAACAAAAGTATTAAAGGTAGTGAATAGTCTACAATTAAAGCTGGAAACTACCGGTATCTTCATATATTATAAAGTGTTTTAGCCTGTAGGAACATTGTTTTGCGAACAGTAAAGGAACAGGTTCAACATTTCCTCATGTCATGTTGCATTATTGAAGTGTGTGTTAACTTGTGTGCAGCCTGAGTGGAGACAGGGGAGCTAATGCAGCCCAGACAGGGAACGAGTAAATGGAGATGTCTTTTCACTCTGTAATGGGGCTGCGCTAATATACAGACGTTTAGGTATACCATGCTACACCACTTAAGACATCTAAATAATGACCTCCTTGAACCTATGAAACATTTAGAGCCCCTGTGGACTGGACACGGAGAAATCAGCCCCCTCTTTAAAAAAGCAAATCAATAAACCCTAACTGCTAAACAGACTGGCCCCTTCTTTACAACAGGGCTTAGTTCAGGGTCCTGGTGGGAAAAGGCTGTTAGCCTTCACTGAACTGAACTATTCAGGGGTTGGGGATGGGAAGTGGGAGTATTATGGGGAGAGAGGAGAGGGGAGAGAGAGGAGAGAGAGAGAGAGAGGAGAGAGGAGAGAGAGAGAGGAGAGAGGAGAGGAGAGGGGAGAGGGGGAGAGAGGGAGAGAGGAGAGAGGAGAGAGAGGAGAGGAGGAGAGAGGAGAGAGAGAGAGAGGGGGAGGGGAGAGAGGGGAAAGGAGAGAGTGGAGAGAGGAGAGGGGGAGAGAGAGGAGAGGGGGAGAGAGAGGAGAGAGAGAGGAGAGGGGGGAGAGAGGGAGAGAGAGAGGGGGAGAGAGAGGGAGAGAGGGGGAGGGGAGAGAGAGAGGAGAGGGGAGAGAGGAGAGGGGAGAGAGAGGAGAGAGAGGAGAGGGAGAGAGAGAGGAGAGGGGAGAGAGGAGAGGGGGAGAGAGGAGAGAGAGGAGAGGAGAGGAGAGAGGGGAGAGAGAGGAGAGGGGAGAGAGAGGAGAGGGGGAGAGAGGGGAGAGAGGGGAGGGGAGAGAGAGGAGAGGGGAGAGAGGAGAGGGGAGAGAGGAGAGGGGGAGAGAGGAGAGGAGAGAGGAGAGGGGAGAGAGAGGAGAGAGAGGGAGAGAGGAGAGAGAGGGGAGGGGAGAGAGAGGAGAGGGGAGAGAGGAGAGAGAGGAGAGAGAGGGGAGGGGAGAGAGAGGAGAGGGGAGAGAGGAGAGGGGAGAGAGAGGAGAGAGAGGAGAGAGGAGAGAGAGGAGAGAGAGGGGAGGGGAGAGAGAGGAGAGGGGAGAGGAGAGGGGAGAGAGAGGAGAGAGAGGAGAGAGGAGAGAGAGGAGAGAGAGGGGAGGGGAGAGAGAGGAGAGGGGAGAGAGGAGAGGGGAGAGAGGAGAGAGCCTGAGGGGAGGAAGAGAGAATATCAAGAGGTGAGAGGAGAGGGGAGAGTATATACATTAATTCAACCCTTGGCAGAGAGGAGAGGGGAAGAGGAGAGGGACTGAGAGGAAGGGGGAGAGAGGAGAGGAGAGAGGGGAGAGGGGAGAGAGAGAGAGAATATCAAGAGTGAGAGAGGAGAGAGGTAGACATTAATTCAATTGGCAGAAGGACACTGGTAACTAACCCTCATAGCAGGACACTGGTAACTAACCCTCATAGCAGAAGGACACTGGTAACTAACCCCTCATAGCAGAAGGACACTGGTAACTAACCCCTCATAGCAGGACACTGGTAACTAACCCCTCATAGCAGGACACTGGTAACTAACCCCTCATAGCAGAAGGACACTGGTAACTAACCCCTCATAGCAGAAGGACACTGGTAACTAACCCCTCATAGCAGGACACTGGTAACTAACCCCTCATAGCAGGACACTGGTAACTAACCCCTCATAGCAGGACACTGGTAACTAACCCCTCGTAGCAGGACACTGGTAACTAACCCCTCATAGCATGACACTGGTAACTAACCCCTCATAGCAGGACACTGGTAACTAACCCCTCGTAGCAGGACACTGGTAACTAACCCCTCATAGCAGAAAGACACTGGTAACTAACCCCTCATAGCAGAAGGACACTGGTAACTAACCCCTCATAGCAGGACACTGGTAACTAACCCCTCGTAGCAGAAGGACACTGGTAACTAACCCCTCATAGCAGAAGGACACTGGTAACTAACCCCTCATAGCAGGACACTGGTAACTAACCCCTCATAGCAGAAGGACACTGGTAACTAACCCCTCATAGCAGGACACTGGTAACTAACCCCTCGTAGCAGAAGGACACTGGTAACTAACCCCTCATAGCAGAAGGACACTGGTAACTATAACCCCTCATAGCAGAAGGACACTGGTAACTAACCCCTCATAGCAGGACACTGGTAACTAACCCCTCGTAGCAGAAGGACACTGGTAACTAACCCCTCATAGCAGAAGGACACTGGTAACTAACCCCTCATAGCAGAAGGACACTGGTAACTAACCCCTCGTAGCAGAAGGACACTGGTAACTAACCCCTCATAGCAGAAGGACACTGGTAACTAACCCCTCATAGCAGAAGGACACTGGTAACTAACCCCTCGTAGCAGGACACTGGTAACTAACCCCTCATAGCAGAAGGACACTGGTAACTAACCCCTCATAGCATGACACTGGTAACTAACCCCTCGTAGCAGAAGGACACTGGTAACTAACCCCTCATAGCAGAAGGACACTGGTAACTAACCCCTCATAGCAGGACACTGGTAACTAACCCCTCATAGCAGAAGGACACTGGTAACTAACCCCTCGTAGCAGAAGGACACTGGTAACTAACCCCTCATAGCAGAAGGACACTGGTAACGTCTGCCCAGTGAGAGGCCTGATCTGTCCATCTGATGCCTGTTTGATTGAAGCATAGTACATAGGTCCCCCTCTGTCATTGGTTGCTTTTCTTAAAGCATAATTAATTAACATTTACGTGCTATGATATCACATTATTACTTTGTATATATATTTTTTTTTCCAAGCATTCAGATGGGATATTAGTGTTACAAATTGTATGAATCAATGGGGTCCTGTACACTACAGGATGGCCGGGTGCCATTTCCACTACAGGGTGGCCGGGTGCCATTTCCACTACAGAGTGGTCAGGTGCCATTTCCACTACAGGGAGGTCAGGTGCCATTTCCACTACAGGATGGCCAGGTGCCATTTCCACTACAGGGTGGCCAGGTGCCATTTCCACTACAGGGTGGCCGGGTTCCATTTCCACTACAGAGTGGCCAGGTGCCATTTCCACTACAGGATGGCCAGGTGCCATTTCCACTACAGGGTGGCCAGGTGCCATTTCCACTACAGGGTGGCCGGGTGCCATTTCCACTACAGGGTGGCCGGGTTCCATTTCCACTACAGGGTGGCCAGGTGCCATTTCCACTACAGGGTGGCCAGGTGCCATTTCCACTACAGGGTGGCCGGGTTCCATTTCCACTACAGGGTGGCCAGGTGCCATTTCCACTACAGGGTGGCCAGGTGCCATTTCCACTACAGGGTGGCCGGGTTCCATTTCCACTACAGGGTGGCCAGGTGCCATTTCCACTACAGGGTGGCCAGGTGCCATTTCCACTACAGGGTGGCCAGGTGCCATTTCCACTTCAGGATGGCCAGGTGCCATTTCCACTACAGGGTGGCCAGGTGCCATTTCCACTACACGGTGGCCAGGTGCCACTTCCACTACAGGGTGGCCAGGTGCCATTTCCACTTCAGGATGGCCAGGTGCCACTTCCACTACAGGATGGCCAGGTGCCGTTTCCACTACAGGATGACCAGGTGCCATTTCCACTACAGGATGGCCAGGTGCCATTTCCACTACAGGGTGGCCAGGTGCCACTTCCACTACAGGGAGGCCAGGTGCCATTTCCACTACAGGGTGGCCAGGTGCCATTTCCACTACACGGAGGCCAGGTGCCATTTCCACTACAGGGTGGCCAGGTGCCATTTCCACTACAGGGTGGCCGGGTTCCATTTCCACTACACGGAGGCCAGGTGCCATTTCCACTACAGGGAGGCCAGGTGCCATTTCCACTACAGGGTGGCCAGGTGCCATTTCCACTACACGGAGGCCAGGTGCCATTTCCACTACAGGGTGGCCAGGTGCCATTTCCACTACAGGGTGGCCAGGTGCCATTTCCACTACACGGAGGCCAGGTGCCATTTCCACTACAGGGAGGCCAGGTGCCATTTCCACTACAGGGAGGCCAGGTGCCATTTCCACTACAGGGTGGCCAGACATAGTGTCATCAGCCAGTCAGTTACTGGGTCCAGACATAGTGTCATCAGCCAGTCAGTTACTGGGTCCAGACATAGTGTCATCAGCCAGTCAGTTACTGGGTCCAGACATAGTGTCATCAGCCAGTCAGTTACTGGGTCCAGACATAGTGTCATCAGCCAGTCAGTTACTGGGTCCAGACATAGTGTCATCAGTCAGTCAGTTACTGGGTCCATCATACAGAAAATCTTTTGTCTATTGAGATTGCAAGGTTTTGTGCACGATGTCAGAAAAAGGTGTGGCTGAAATAGCTGAATTCACATACTTTTGACCACGTAGTGTATAAATTAGGCACATTTTATGAGGACACTTTTAAGAAGGTAGAAGGAAATCAATGCATGTTGTTCTATTTGAGGCATCTCCACTCTGTCCGACTCTGAGGCATCTCCACTCTGTCCGACTCTGAGGCATCTCCACTCTGTCCGACTCTGAGGCATCTCCACTCTGTCCGACTCTGAGGCATCTCCACTCTGTCCGACTCTGAGGCATCTCCACTCTGTCCGACTCTGAGGCATCTCCACTCTGTCCGACTCTGAGGCATCTCCACTCTGTCCGACTCTGAGGCATCTCCACTCTGTCCGACTCTGAGGCATCTCCACTCTGTCCGACTCTGAGGCATCTCCACTCTGTCCGACTCTGAGGCATCTCCACTCTGTCCGACTCTGAGGCATCTCCACTCTGTCTGACTCTGAGGCATCTCCACTCTGTCCGACTCTGAGGCATCTCCACTCTGTCTGACTCTGAGGCATCTCAGGAAGAAAAGCCTCGTAAAGAAACTCAACTGTAGCGGACTGTTATTATGGCCGTTAAAACCTTCTCCGTCCGTGTTCATCGCCACCCTCTATTTTCCAGTGAGATCTCACTAAAAGAAATGCAGGCGTTGTAACACTGTCATTTAGAGTCTAAACCTGGGAAAGAAAGAAACGAACAGCTCAAAGCTCTCTCTAACCCTAACCTGGGGAGCCAGAGAGACTAACAGCTCTCTCTAACCCTAACCTGGGGAGCCAGAGTGACTAACAGCTCTCTCTAACCCTAACCTGGGGAGCCGGAGAGACTAACAGCTCTCTCTAACCCTAACCTGGGGAGCCAGAGAGACTAACAGCTCTCTCTAACCCTAACCTGGGGAGCCAGAGAGACTAACAGCTCTCTCTAACCCTAACCTGGGGAGCCAGAGAGACTAACAGCTCTCTCTAACCCTAACCTGGGGAGCCGGAGAGACTAACTAACAGCTCTCTCTAACCCTAACCTGGGGAGCCAGAGAGACTAACTAACAGCTCTCTCTAACCCTAACCTGGGGAGCCAGAGAGACTCTCTCTAACCCTAACCTGGGGAGCCAGAGAGAGACTAACAGCTCTCTCTAACCCTAACCTGGGGAGCCAGAGAGACTAACAGCTCTCTCTAACCCTAACCTGGGGAGCCGGAGAGACTAACTAACAGCTCTCTCTAACCCTAACCTGGGGAGCCGGAGAGACTAACTAACAGCTCTCTCTAACCCTAACCTGGGGAGCCAGAGAGACTAACAGCTCTCTCTAACCCTAACCTGGGGAGCCGGAGAGACTAACAGCTCAAAGCTCTCTCTAACCCTAACCTGGGGAGCCGGAGAGACTAAACAGACTAACAGCTCTCTAACCCTAACCTGGGGAGCCAGAGAGACTAACAGCTCTCTCTAACCCTAACCTAACAGCTCTCTCTAACCCTAACCTGGGGAGCCAGAGAGACTAACAGCTAACCTGGGGAAAGCTCTCTCTAACTTTAACCTGGGGAGCCAGAGAGACTAACAGCTCAAAGCTCTCTCTAACCCTAACCTGGGGAGCCAGAGAGACTAACAGCTCAAAGCTCTCTCTAACCCTAACCTGGGGAGCAGCTCAACAGCTCTCTCTAACCCTAACCTGGGGAGCCAGAGAGACTAACAGCTCTCTCTAACCCTAACCTGGGGAGCCAGAGAGACTAACAGCTCTCTCTAACCCTAACCTGGGGAGCCAGAGAGACTAACAGCTCTCTCTAACCCTAACCTGGGGAGCCGGAGAGACTAACAGCTCAAAGCTCTCTCTAACCCTAACCTGGGGAGCCGGAGAGACTAACAGCTCTCTCTCTAACCCTAACCTGGGGAGCCGGAGAGACTAACAGCTCTCTCTAACCCTAACCTGGGGAGCCGGAGAGACTAACAGCTCAAAGCTCTCTCTAACTTTAACCTGGGGAGCCGGAGAGACTAACAGCTCTCTCTAACCCTAACCTGGGGAGCCGGAGAGACTAACAGCTCAAAGCTCTCTCTAACCCTAACCTGGGGAGCCAGAGAGACTAACAGCTCTCTCTAACCCTAACCTGGGGAGCCAGAGAGACTAACAGCTCTCTCTAACCCTAACCTGGGGAGCCAGAGAGACTAACAGCTCTCTCTAACCCTAACCTGGGGAGCCAGAGAGACTAACAGCTCAAAGCTCTCTCTAACCCTAACCTGGGGAGCCAGAGAGACTAACAGCTCTCTCTAACCCTAACCTGGGGAGCCAGAGAGACTAACAGCTCTCTCTAACCCTAACCTGGGGAGCCAGAGAGACTAACTAACAGCTCTCTTTGTCCAGTAGCTGTTTCTCATTGAGGGAATAAAAGAGTCATAGATCAGATGGGGGTTTAATGGTTATGAACAGGCAGGCTGCTATTTAAGCCCTGGACAAACGCATCAACTATTGATGTCTGTTCGGTTGTGCTGCTGTTACAGAATTTATGACAAAACACACACCTAATGTAATGCCGCAGCATACAGGAGAGTCTGTCAGTTGTAAAATGTTGTATTTAAAAAGTTAAAAAACGAAACAGCTTTTCCCTGCAATCTAGACGCATAATCATTATGCAATGTCAAAGTAGGTCTATTTTTCTGACATTTGAAAGGGCACTTCTTCAGACATCTATTCTCCTGACGGGTGGATCTATTTTTCTTCTTAAAGAAATTAAATATAATTCTCTGAATCTCTGCTAAAAACCTGGGTAAAAGATTTAAAGGAAAACTAGTCTTGTTCAGAACATTTAGTTATTGCTTGTTTTTGTAGTCTACCAACCTAAAGTCTGCCACTTAAGATACTTAGAAAGGATGGCTGCTATAACTTGATGAATAGCCTGAAATGGCTTCTTGGGAGCTAGTGGCAGTTGGGAACCTAACGAGGCTAGCTAAAGCCAACTTCAGAAAATTGCTAGGCATCTAATAGTAATAAGATTATTAAACAGGACACATCTGAGGGGGTCAGGTGCCCATGTGCCCCCTATGGGCATGACGCCTCTGGCAGAATCCACCACTATAGGCACCAGCTTCTGGTCAGAGAGGGAGGGAGGCAGCTACAAAGTTTGCACGCCTGAGTACAGACAGACTGTTCTGAGAACACACACCTCTGGCTGGTTCTAACAGACAGACAGACGGACGGACGGACGGACGGACGGACGGACGGACGGACGGACGGACGGACGGACGGACGGACATACAGACGGACGGACGGACGGACGGACGGACTGTTCTGAGAACACACAGCTCTGGCTGGTTCTAACCTCCAGACAGACAGACAGGCCGTGTTGATCAGAGATTCTTCTTGGAAGGCAGCACAGTGGGAGCAGGCAGCACAGTGGGAGCAGGCAGCACAGTGGGAGCAGGCAGCACAGTGGGAGCAGGCAGCACAGTGGGAGCAGGCAGCACAGTGGGAGCAGGCAGCACAGTGGGAGCAGGCAGCACAGTGGGAGAAGGCAGCACAGTGGGAGCAGGCAGCACAGTGGGAGCAGGCAGCACAGTAGGCAGCACAGTGGGAGAAGGCAGCACAGTGGGAGCAGGCAGCACAGTGGGACAGGCAGCACAGTGGGAGCAGGCAGCACAGTGGGAGCAGGCAGCACAGTGGGAGAAGGCAGCACAGTGGGAGAAGGCAGCACAGTGGGAGCAGGCAGCACAGTGGGAGAAGGCAGCACAGTGGGAGCAGGCAGCACAGTGGGAGCAGGCAGCACAGTGGGAGCAGGCAGCACAGTGGGAGCAGGCAGCACAGTGGGAGCAGGCAGCACAGTGGGAGAAGGCAGCACAGTGGGAGCAGGCAGCACAGTGGGAGCAGGCAGCACAGTGGGAGAAGGCAGCACAGTGGGAGCAGGCAGCACAGTGGGAGAAGGCAGCACAGTGGGAGAAGGCAGCACAGTGGGAGCAGGCAGCACAGTGGGAGCAGGCAGCACAGTGGGAGCAGGCAGCACAGTGGGAGCAGGCAGCACAGTGGGAGAAGGCAGCACAGTGCAGGCAGCACAGTGGGCAGGCAGCACAGTGGGAGCAGGCAGCACAGTGGGAGCAGGCAGCACAGTGGGAGCAGGCAGCACAGTGGGAGCAGGCAGCACAGTGGGAGCAGGCAGCACAGTGGGAGCAGGCAGCACAGTGGGAGCAGGCAGGCAGCACAGTGGGGCAGGCAGCACAGTGGGAAGGCAGCACAGTGGGGCAGGCAGGCAGCACAGTGGGAGAAGGCAGCACAGTGGGAGAAGGCAGCACAGTGGGAGCAGGCAGCACAGTGGGAGCAGGCAGCACAGTGGGAGCAGGCAGCACAGTGGGGAGGCAGCACAGTGGGGCAGGCAGCACAGTGGGAGCAGGCAGCACAGTGGGAGCAGGCAGCACAGTGGGAGCAGGCAGCACAGTGGGAGCAGGCAGCACAGTGGGAGCAGGCAGCACAGTGGGAGCAGGCAGCACAGTGGGGCAGGCAGCACAGTGGGAGCAGGCAGCACAGTGGGAGCAGGCAGCACAGTGGGAGCAGGCAGCACAGTGGGAGAAGGCAGCACAGTGGGAGCAGGCAGCACAGTGGGAGCAGGCAGCACAGTGGGAGCAGGCAGCACAGTGGGAGCACAGTGGGAGCAGGCAGCACAGTGGGAGAAGGCAGCACAGTGGGGAGCAGGCAGCACAGTGGGAGCAGGCAGCACAGTGGGAGCAGGCAGCACAGTGGGAGCAGGCAGCACAGTGGGAGCAGGCAGCACAGTGGGAGAAGGCAGCACAGTGGGAGAAGGCAGCACAGTGGGAGCAGGCAGCACAGTGGGAGCAGGCAGCACAGTGGGAGAAGGCAGCACAGTGGGAGCAGGCAGCACAGTGGGCAGCACAGAAGGCAGCACAGTGGGAGCAGGCAGCACAGTGGGAGCAGGCAGCACAGTGGGAGAAGGGCAGGCAGCACAGTGGGAGCAGGCAGCACAGTGGGAGCAGGCAGCACAGTGGGAGCAGGCAGCACAGTGGGAGCAGGCAGCACAGTGGGAGCAGGCAGCACAGTGGGAGCAGGCAGCACAGTGGGAGCAGGCAGCACAGTGGGAGCAGGCAGCACAGTGGGAGCAGGCAGCACAGAGGGAGCAGGCAGCACAGTGGGAGCAGGCAGCACAGTGCACAGTGGGAGCAGGCAGCACAGTGGGAGCAGGCAGCACAGTGGGAGCAGGCAGCACAGTGGGAGCAGGCAGCACAGTGGGAGCAGGCAGCACAGTGGGAGCAGGCAGCACAGTGGGGGCAGCACAGTGGGGCAGGCACAGTGGGAGCAGGCAGCACAGTGGGAGCAGGCAGCACAGTGGGAGCAGGCAGCACAGTGGGAGCAGGCAGCACAGTGGGAGCAGGCAGCACAGTGGGAGCAGGCAGCACAGTGGGAGCAGGCAGCACAGTGGGAGCAGGCAGCACAGTGGGAGCAGGCAGCACAGTGGGAGCAGGCAGCACAGTGGGAGCAGGCAGCACAGTGGGAGCAGGCAGCACAGTGGGAGCAGGCAGCACAGTGGGAGCAGGCAGCACAGTGGGAGAAGGCAGCACAGTGGGAGAAGGCAGCACAGTGGGAGCAGGCAGCACAGTGGGAGCAGGCAGCACAGTGGGAGAAGGCAGCACAGTGGGAGCAGGCAGCACAGTGGGAGCAGGCAGCACAGTGGGAGCAGGCAGCACAGTGGGAGCAGGCAGCACAGTGCAGGCAGCACAGGCAGCACAGTGGGAGCAGGGCACAGTGGGAGCAGGCAGCACAGTGGGAGCAGGCAGCACAGTGGGAGCAGGCAGCACAGTGGGAGCAGGCAGCACAGTGGGAGCAGGCAGCACAGTGGGAGCAGGCAGCACAGTGGGAGCAGGCAGCACAGTGGGAGCAGGCAGCACAGTATGAGGGCCAGTAAATAAGATGTCATCAATATTAGCCAGTGAATGTTATGAGAGAACACAGCTCCATCTGGTTCTAACCTCCAGACAGGCTGGTTCATATCATCCAGATAAGTCTACTGGTCTCTGCTCTGCACCCAGATTCACTGTCCTGACTAACAGCTTGTGATGGGCCTTTGCCATAATTACCCAGAGCCTGATCACAAACTTATGGGATGCATATTTCATGTCCTGGCTGTGCAGTGCACTGCACTGGCAGTCAATGTATGAAAAAAGAAAACAAGACAAAATGTAGACACTCCACTTCAAAGAGGAGGGAGGGAGGGAGGGTGCACATTACTGAACTCATTTCATCTGTAGATGAATCACAGGCAACATCAGAAAGGATCAAATACATTTTGATAAATGAAGATGAGCCATGATTATAAGGTATGAGTGAAGCCTAGTCCGCATATGACCAAGCACATTTAGACTACAACCCTTATTGAACGTGATAAGTATACGTCTCACCATTTTTCCCCTCTACTATAAAATCGGCGGGTTTTTTTCCCCACCTCCTAAAAATGGTACATTTCCACCTACAGCCAAATTGAGAACCAACCCGGACTAAAAATAATGAAATGTTTTGCCACAAATATAACGTTGATTGCTAGTAAGCAGGCCAAAATGTGGCTCTTGTCTGGCATACAAATACAATTTCCTACACTAATGTTTTCGTGTTGGTTAAAAGTGTAATATAATACAAGATGAGAAGAGGGGTTAAAGGGGTTAGCCAGCTGCTGTGCTGTTGCCACTCATGCTTCCACTTCTGGGATTCGACAACAACACAGGCGATCTTTAGCTGTTAACTAACCTAACTAACTCGTTGTGTTTGCTATCAAATCAAATCGTTCACATACACGTGGTTAGCAGATGTTATTGCGAGTGTAGTGAAATGCTTGTGCTTCTAGTTCCCGACAGTGCAGTAATATCTTACAATTCCACAACAACTACCTAATAGACACACAACTCTAAAGGGATGGAATAAGAATATATAAATATATGAATGAGCGATGACCGAGCGGCATAGGCGAGATGCAATAGATGGTATAAAATACAGTATATACATATGAGATGAGTAATGTAAACATGATTAAAGTGGCATTATTAAAGTGACTAGTGATCCATTTATTAAAGTGGCCAATGATTTAAAGTCTGTATGTAGGCAGCAGTCTCTCTGTGTGTTAGTAGTGATGACTGTTTTAACACGTTCAGCACTAAAAATGCACCGAATGTGTTCAAATCCATTGGGCTCGAAAGTTACTGTCAAACTCAAACGTGTCTGATCTGACAGCCGGGGAGGTCATCACTGATCTCATCACTGATCTCAGCGTTATCGCATCATAGACGCACTTCGTGGGGTTTTATTTCTCTCTCCAAAGACCAACAAACGCAAGCTACAGACCAAGTAAACAAGCAGTTAGCTGGCTGGCTACTTCATGCAACAACAACAACACAAAAAAAAAGTTGACATGGAGACATGTGTGTGTATTTGTGGGGGATATTATGGTCTGTTCCGGAACTCAGCATTGTGGTTTTATGCGGTAACGACGTGACCCCCACGCCGTCACCAGGGCGCCAGCCGATCGATGGGAATTGAACAAAGAGGATCAATTTCCGATCAGCGAGAAAACCACTTTGATCAATACGAGAAGAGGTCTGTCTCACTACGAGCGGATCGAAATACCGACAGAAAAGCAATTTCGAAACTAAAACATATCCAATGCAGCGATCTTAGCAAAATAAATATTGAAATGTTACAAAGCAACTCAAATGAGGGAAGAAAAAAAAAACTGACCTGCAGTCGTTGTAAATCAAAGCGCTTCCAATATTGAAACATTGATCCCGCATTGGCCGCCATCTTGAGGCATATTGAGACGGAATGAGAAGCTGACAGAGAGAGCCAGGGTTGGAGTTCAGGGGATACCGAGAAAACACGGAGCGGAGTTTTCAAACAGTCCCTTCGCTTAATGTGGTGAGGAATGGACTTTATTGAACGGGAACTTACTGTTTTGAATACTGCCAAAGAGTAGAGTGGGTGCTGACAATTTTCGAGATGGTAAAATATGGACTGGAGTTCTATATGGTATATATATATATATATATATATATATATATATATATATATATATATTGTTTGGTTTTTACTCAGAAAACACACGCTTCCATGTCTTACTTACATACATCATTGTTTTTTATATATTTTAATGACAACTTTTAACCATTTATCCAAAGATTTTTACGTTTGTCGTCGTAATCATTCACACTTGAAGCATTGCATTGTTAACTTAAAAGTCCAGTCCCCCCTCTCCTATGTTTTGTATTATATTGTACAACAGCTGATGAAACTAACACTGTAAAAGTGTGAGAATAAAAATGGATCAGTCTTATTTCCTGATAGTTGCTGCTTGAACACACAATCTACACAGGACCTTCTATTCGGCAACTTTTGCATGGGTGGAGTTGGTGACATCACCAGGCGGTAAATTAGTTAATAGACCAATTACAAAGGGAAATAAACCTCTCTGCCAATAACAGCTAGTTTTCAGTTGCCCACACGGACCACTCCCAGACAGTCCGAACAAAATTATTGCAGTGAGAAATATGTTGCTTTCAATTACAACTGCAAACTCGGGGGGGACTAGGTCAAATTATAATGCCAGTGATCCTCTAGTCGGAAAGTCTGAAATCTAGAGAGATTCCAGAGTTTCCGATTTGGAATGTCGATTTAGCTAAAAATAGAAACAACAAAACTATTTTTGTTTCTTTTTGACCATTTTAATGTACAACTATTACAGTAAGGTACTTAATTGTTTTTTATTTATTTTTTATTTAACCTTTATTTAACCAGGTAGGCTAGTTGAGAACACCTTTATTTAACCAGGTAGGCTAGTTGAGAACACCTTTATTTAACCAGGTAGGCTAGTTGAGAACACCTTTATTTAACCAGGTAGGCTAGTTGAGAACACCTTTATTTAACCAGGTAGGAACACCTTTATTTAACCAGGTAGGTTGAGAACACCTTTATTTAACCAGGTAGGCTTTATTTAGTTGAGAACACCTTTATTTAACCAGGTAGGCTAGTTGAGAACACCTTTATTTAACCAGGTAGGCTATTTAACCAGGTTGAGAACACCTTTATTTAACCAGGTAGGCTAGTTGAGAACACCTTTATTTAACCAGGCTAGGAACACCTTTATTTAACCAGGTAGGCTAGTTGAGAACACCTTTATTTAACCAGGTAGGCTAGTTGAGAACACCTTTATTTAACCAGGGAGTAGTTGAGAACACCTAACCAGGTAGGCTAGTTGAGAACACCTTTATTTAACCAGGTAGGCTAGTTGAGAACACCTTTATTTAACCAGGTAGGCTAGTTGAGAACACCTTTATTTAACCAGGTAGGCTAGTTGAGAACACCTTTATTTAACCAGGTAGGCTAGTTGAGAACACCTTTATTTAACCAGGTAGGCTAGTTGAGAACAAGTTCTCATTTACAACTGCGACATGGCCAAGATAAAGCATAGCAGTGTGAACAGACAACAACACAGAGTTACACATGGAGTAAACAATAAACAAGTCAATAACACAGTAGAAAAAAGAAAAAGAGTCTATATACATTGTGTGCAAAAGGCATGAGGAGGTAGGCGAATAATTACAATTTAGCAGATTAACACTGGAGTGATAAATGATCAGATGGTCATGTACAGGTAGAGATATTGGTGTGCAAAAGAGCAGGAAAGTAAATAAATAAAAACAGTTTAGGGATGAGGTAGGTAAATTGGGTGGGGTATTTACCGATGGACTATGTACAGCTGCAGCTGCTCAGATAGCAGATGTTGTTATCAAATCAAATTTTATTTGTCACATACACATGGTTAGCAGATGTTAATGCGAGTGTAGCGAAATGCTTGTACGTACTGATGGTGAGTTGACGCTGATCTTATATTCAGTAGTTCTTCTCGACTGTATGTAATGAAACCTAAGATGACCTGGGGTACTAATGTAAGAAATAACACGTAAAAAAACAAAAAACTGCATAGTTTCCTAGGAACGCGAAGCGAGGCGGCCATCTCTGTCGGCGCCGGAAGTAATGATTTGATATTGAGATAAAAACAGCTGCATTGGGCCTTTAAAGTGTTGCATTGTTTTGAATTTATTTAACTTTTTATCAACCAGAGCCCTGATTGCATTTTCCAATGGAGTTATTTGTGTTTAATCCACCCGACTGACTGCCCTTTAGGTTAATGACACTTTTAATGGCCTCTTAGCTTTTAGGCTGTCAAATTACATTTCATAGCTTTTTTTGTATTCTAATCATAGACATTTTATTATTTCACAGCCAAGATATAGTGCCCCTTCAATTACATTTGGAGCTGATTAAAAAAAAAAGTAATAATTACTTCACTTCATCATTGATTACACGGTTAAAGCTATTTTGAATATAGTTTGTGTTATATTCTAAGTGAGGGCTGATATGTAATTTCATACTTGACTTAATTCAGGGAGAAGAGCTCTTCCTTCATGTGGTGTTGTTCTGTCTGTCGACTTAGACTTGTCCTAGTTAGGGTATGAAGCTCCCCAATCCAACCAGAAAGACCGGTTTGAGAGAACACCTTGTGAATTTCTGTTGTTATTCTTGACTTCCCATCAACAGAGTCACAGGAATGGGGAACTCTGGTGGTTTGTCTAGCGAGGTCAGATGATACGAAGAATATGGTATTTTTTTTTTTTCGTTTTAGCTTTTGGATTACGCGTGATCTGATGATGTGTCATTTAGAATTGTACTTTTAACAAGCAGTTTATGTACATCTGATCTGAACTCCGAGGCTGAAAGGGGCCATCAGACATATCTCTCTTCATATCTCTCTTTTAACAAGCAGTTTATGTACATCTGATCTGAACTCCGAGGCTGAAAGGGGCCATCAGACATATCTCTCTTCATATCTCTCTTTTAACAAGCAGTTTATGTACATCTGATCTGAACTCCGAGGCTGAAAGGGGCCATCAGACATATCTCCTTTCCAGAGTGTGCTGTTGAAACAAACAGATATTCTGGCTCTCACCCACAACCTCTCGCCGCTGTGTCTCACTTTCTCTCCTCATTAACTAAGCCTGTGAGGGCGGATGCTCTTAGCGGCCCGGGCCATGGATGTGGGGGAGAGGCAGACATGGATGTGTGGCCCTGGGTGGGTCTGAGGTTGAGATCCCCACGGCCGTTGCATTTTTAGTCATTTAGCAGACAGGAGCGACTTACAGGAGCAATTCTGGTTAAGTGCCTAGTCGGCGCAGGGATTCGAACCAGCAACCTTTCAGTTACTGGCCCAACGCTCTTAACTTGCTGGGCTATCTGCCGCCCCACTAATCACGTCAGACATGTAGGGAAGGCTGGCCAAGATCATCATCACCTGGCGGGGTCGAGGTGATTCGCCGGAAACGGCACTTTCACATGACCTTTGACCCCAGGGGGTCACCTCTAATGTCAAGATTAAGGTCAGTGGTCAGCGAGGGCCTCAGTGACCAGCGCACTCTCAGAGTCCCCCCCTTTGCATTATCTCTCTCTCTCTCTCTCTGGGGCCTCAGTAACCAGCGCACTCTCAGAGCCCCCCCCTTTGCATTATCTCTCTCTCGCTCTCTCTGGGGCCTCAGTGACCAGCGCACTCTCAGAGCCCCCCCTTTGCATTATCTCTCTCTGGGGCCTCAGTGACCAGCGCACTCTCAGAGCCCCCCCTTTGCATTATCTCTCTCTCTCTCTCTCTGGGGCCTCAGTGACCAGCGCACTCTCAGAGCCCCCCCTTTGCATTATCTCTCTCTGGGGCCTCAGTGACCAGTCTCTCTGCATTATCTCTCTCTCTGGGGCCTCTGACCAGCGCACTCTCTGGGGCCTCAGTGACCAGCGCACTCTCAGAGCCCCCCCTTGCATTATCTCTCTCTCGCTCTCTCTGGGGCCTCAGTGACCAGTGCACTCTCAGAGCCCCCCCCTTTGCATTATCTCTCTCTCGCATCTCTCTCTGGGGCCTCAGTTGACCAGCGCACTCTCAGAGCCCCCCTACCTCTTGCATTATCTCTAACATACTCATCTCTACCTCTGGGGCCTCAGTGACCAGTCTCCTGTAACACTCTCAGAGCCCCCTTTGCATTATCTCTAACATACTGCTCTCTCTGGGGCCTCAGTGACCAGCGCAGTCTCTAACAGAGCCCCCCTTTGCATTAGTCTCCTCATACTCTCTGGGGCCTCAGTGACCATACTGCACTCTCAGAGTAACATACTGCCCCCTGTTGCATTATCATACTGCATCTCTCTCTCTGGGGGCCTCAGTTGACCAGCGCACTCTCAGAGCCCCCCTGTTGCATTAGTCTCCTCTCTCTCATCTCTCTGGGGCCTCAGTGACCAGCGCACTCTGTAACAGAGCCCCCTCTTGCATTATCTCCTGTAACTCTCTGCAACCTGTAGGGCCTCCCTGGAAACTGCAACCTTGAGACATCCCATCTCCTGGGAGAGAAAAAAAAGAGAACAGAATAGAAAAGAGGAAATCGATAAAGATGAGTTAAAGAGCCTGGGGCACATCCTGAGGAGTGTGTGTTATCACAGGGAGAAATAGGCCTAAACACACACGAACTGACAGACAGACACATTGACATGACATGTCTTCTTATCTTCATCTGTAGGACAGGCAGACGAGCAAAAATAAACAAGGGCACAGCAGAGTCACTGTAACATACTGCATCGCTACCTGTAGTGTCTAGTTGGTTAGTCTCCTGTAACATACTGCATCTCTACCTGTAGTGTCTAGTTGGTTAGTCTCCTGTAACATACTGCATCTCTACCTGTAGTGTCTAGTTGGTTAGTCTCCTGTAACATACTGCATCTCTACCTGTAGTGTCTAGTTGGTTAGTCTCCTGTAACATACTGCATCTCTACCTGTAGTGTCTAGTTGGTTAGTCTCCTGTAACATACTGCATCTCTACCTGTAGTGTCTAGTTGGTTAGTCTCCTGTAACATACTGCATCTCTACCTGTAGTGTCTAGTTGGTTAGTCTCCTGTAACATACTGCATACTGCATCTAGTTGGTTACCTGTAACATACTGTGTCTAGTTGGTCTTAGTCTCCTGTAACATACTGCATCTCTACCTGTAGTGTCTAGTTGGTTAGTCTCCTGTAACATACTACCTGTAGTGTCATCTCCTAACATACTGTAGTGTCTAGTTGGTTAGTCTCCTGTAACATACTGCATCTCTACCTCTAGTGTCTAGTTGGTTAGTCTCCTGTAACATACTGCATCTCTACCTGTAGTGTCTAGTTGGTTAGTCTCCTGTAACATACTGCATCTCTACCTCTAGTGTCTAGTTGGTTAGTCTCCTGTAACATACTGCATCTCTACCTGTAGTGTCTAGTTGGTTAGTCTCCTGTAACATACTGCATCTCTACCTGTAGTGTCTAGTTGGTTAGTCTCCTGTAACATACTGCATCTCTACCTGTAGTGTCTAGTTGGTTAGTCTCCTGTAACATACTGCATCGCAACCTGTAGTGTCTAGTTGGTTAGTCTCCTGTAACATACTGCATCTCTACCTGTAGTGTCTAGTTGGTTAGTCTCCTGTAACATACTGCATCTCTACCTGTAGTGTCTAGTTGGTTAGTCTCCTGTAACATACTGCATCTCTACCTGTAGTGTCTAGTTGGTTAGTCTCCTGTAACATACTGCATCTCTACCTGTAGTGTCTAGTTGGTTAGTCTCCTGTAACATACTGCATCTCTACTCTACCTAGTGTCTAGTTGGTTAGTCTCCTGTAACATACTGCATCTCTACCTGTAGTGTCTAGTTGGTTAGTCTCCTGTAACATACTGCATCTCTACCTGTAGTGTCTAGTTGGTTAGTCTCCTGTAACATACTGCATCGCTACCTGTAGTGTCTAGTTGGTTAGTCTCCTGTAACATACTGCATCGCTACCTGTAGTGTCTAGTTGGTTAGTCTCCTGTAACATACTGCATCGCAACCTGTAGTGTCTAGTTGGTTAGTCTCCTGTAACATACTGCATCTCTACCTGTAGTGTCTAGTTGGTTAGTCTCCTGTAACATTCTGCATCTCTACCTGTAGTGTCTAGTTGGTTAGTCTCCTGTAACATACTGCATCTCTACCTGTAGTGTCTAGTTGGTTAGTCTCCTGTCACTGCATACTTTAAAAAATAATTGTCTAGTTGGTTAGTCTCCTGTAACATACTGCATCTCTACCTGTAGTGTCTAGTTGGTTTTCTGTAACATACTGCATCTCTAAGTGAGTTGGTTAGTCTCCTTAAATAATTTAGAAGAGGAAGTACAAGGCTCGTTCTGGGACATGAAAGAATAGTTAAATAATGCAGAGAGGAAGTAGCATCTCGTTCTGGGACATGGGACGTACCACAGACTGGGCTTGCTAGCTGTCTCTCTCAGAGGGGGAGGAACGTAGGGACTAGATGTCGGGAATAGATTGGGGAGTCCACTGGAGACATTCTGCATCTGGCTTCCTCCTCTCATTGTGTGTGTGTGTGTGTGTGTGTGTGTGTGTGTGTGTGTGTGTGTGTGTGTGTGTGTGTGTGTGTGTGTGTGTGTGTGTGTGTGTGTGTGTGTGTGTGTGTCTTCTCACACAACGGGACAGAACAGTGAGACTGTCTGTACACCCTGACAGGTCTATGGAGAGAGTTAGTCTCGCTGGTAGCTTGTTTTTCTAGCACAGACCTCTACGAGAACACAAGGCTCACATCTCAAATCTCACACCGTTTTCAATCTCTCTCTCTCTCTCTCTCTCTCTCTCTCTCTCTCTCTCTCTCTCTCTCTCTCTTTTAATTTATTCATTCATTTAAATGAAACATGGCTTCTCTGTAGGCCAGACAATTTTAAGAAGACTGAAGTGCATTATGAGTGTGCCTGTGTCTTATTAAACAAGGACCCGGATAAAAGCCTTGAGACATTTGATTGGTTTTAATAACACGTTATTCACCTTGATGTGTGTTAATATGTGTTCTGTTTGAGTGTATATTCATTCTCCTGTTCACAAATACCTCGGAAATACCAAAAGCAATCGATGAGGCCGAGAAGTAAACGACAGCAATACTGGGCGAATAGAGCCCCCTGGTGGACTGTATGGAAAATCAGCATCTCAAGAGGAAAGTGGCCTGCCCTACTCTTGCCATACAGAACATGCAAACTTCAGGCCATCGTGCGCATGTTGATTTCTCCCCACGCTGCAAACTGCTGTATCAGTCCGCTAATACAGGAGTAGTAAAGGCTTAATGCACTACTTTTGTGAGAGAAAAACAATGTTTTCCGTGCTGCAGAGGGCTATATCGATCAGCTAATACAGGTAAAGCTCGGCTGCTCATTCGGCAGCCGCCAATGGCGCAAATTGAAGAGGGTGGCATTTTCTGAGCTAAACTGACCAAGACAGCACATAAAACCTCACAATTCTGCCCTTAAAACAATGACAATTTCTCTCAACCAGTGTGCATGTGGGTTTTTTAAGCTGTGCCTACTTTGTCAAAGGCAGGGACGAAAACTACCTGCCCTCCAGGACACCTACACCATCGTCTGTAGGACACCTACACCACCGTCTCTGTAGGTTGATTTGGCCCAAACATAGACATCTATAAATGACTTATTTTCAACTTTCATTCAGAACCGAAAATTAACCTGATTTCAACTTCCGGAAAATACCGTAACGACCGTTCGAGAATGCTTTTGCGGCACAGTCGATAGCGCGCTGGACTTCGGGCTAGAAGGTCGATGGTTCGCGACCTGCTCCCTGCTGTTTTCATTACTATAACGTCCAGAAAAGACGCCTTTTCAACGTCCTGAAAAAGATGTATTTTAAACTTACAGAAAATAACTTTAGGTTCTGAATGAAAGATTTAACTTCAACGTCTGGAAAATAAGTATTTTAGACGTATTTTCAACTTAATTTAGCTTACTGAGACGTCTAGTTTTGTTTCTCCTTGGGCAGCATAATGGCTGGGACCAGCCCTGAATACAGCACTAGTAAAGGTCCAGTGCACTGCTTTTGTGAAGATTATTTAATAAAAAAATAAAAAAACGTATTTAGATTTTTCAGGGGGTGCTGCAGCACCCTACAGCACCCCTACTTCCACAGCTATGCTTGGGTTTGTGTTAAACCAAATCTTGTGCCCTATACTTGTCTGTCCAATGCATGTAAACAACTAGCTACTATCCATAGCATGCCCATGCCATAGCAACCATCGATCTCAGAGGTTTCAAAAGAACAGAAAGGAACGATATAAACCATAGATTTTTTTGTCGTTGTACCGAACCAGTTCAGAACTTTATTTTGTTAGTCGGAAACAGTGGAAAGGAACGGGGAAATAAATTATGTTTATTTTCAGAACGAAGCGACTGGAAAATAACCCCTGGTCCAAGCACAGTATAGGCCATTTTCTTCTCCTAAATTATGTCTATCTATGTTGTTCACTCTGAAACGTACAGTTTCACTGAGCCTGAGCCTGTGCCTCCCTGTTCTATAGATTCTATCAAGAGGTCTGGCTTGTAACCATGGTTGTTGATCCAAGAAGGACCTTTGGGCTACATAGCAGCCCTCACCCTGCAGGACAGCATGTTTACCCTCTCAGGGCTACAAAGACCCCATTCACAGGTAACAGGAAGTAACACGCTGCCTGCCACGTCAAGTATTCTGCGCAGAACGGTGTATCCATTTGCTCATGCATTCAAAACGAGTCTACACATTACCCAGTGGCAGAGATCCTTATCTCTCCTGACAGAGCAGAGACAAAGGAACTTGATGTTTACCTGAGAACGGGCAGACTGGTTTTTCTCACAGCCAAGGGACAAAGGAGGAGGACCGTAACTTTTCTCCTTGGAATCCCAGGTGAAAGACATCCGTTATTCTGAGTTCTAGACTACACCAGGTGAATGGAGAGATCAGTTATTCTGAGTTCTAGACTACACCAGGTGAATGGAGAGATCAGTTATTCTTAGTTCTAGACTACACCAGGTGAATGGAGAGATCAGTTATTCTGAGTTCTAGACTACACCAGGTGAATGGAGAGATCAGTTATCCTGAGTTCTAGACTACACCAGGTGAATGGAGAGATCAGTTATCCTGAGTTCTAGACTACACCAGGTGAATGGAGAGATCAGTTATTCTGAGTTCTAGACTACACCAGGTGAATGGAGAGGAGAATGTGACAGGGAAGTGGACGTTACGTTTCTAGAACGTTTCTGGAGTTAATGTAAGAGGGGTGCTGGATAACTTAATGGAAATAAGGACTGGAAGTCTGACTGGATTTCATGGAGATAACTCAGTGGCTCACCCAGTGGGTAACAGGGGGTCGTTCTACCTCTCCCAGAGCTGCTGAGCGCCCCGGACTGCGCCGAAGCAAAACGCGTAGAGTGACTGTTCTGAGAACGTCATGTTTCGCTGCTCTCGGCGGTGCGCTCTTTTTCCTCCTTGGAGTGTGTTTGCTCAATCTCCCGGACCCGCGTCAGCAACCCTTCCCTCTGACTGAAGGTGAACCCAGAGATGTCACCCTTCTGCTGTGGACGCACCCCTTCGGCCGTTACCGTAGACTGCCGGACTGTGAGGTGCGCTTTGGAATCCGTGGGTGTGTACTGACCGACGACCGGCGCATGTACCCTGGGGCTGACGCCATCATCATGCACCACCGTGAGATAACGACCAACGCCACGGCGCTCCCGTCTGACCCACGACCCCGTGGCCAGAAGTGGATCTGGATGAATTTTGAGTCCCCGTCTCACACTCGTGGCCTGCGGCGGTTCGAGGGCGTGTTCAATCTCACCATGACCTACCGTGCAGATTCAGACATATTCCTTCCTTACGGCTACCTGGTGCCCCGCCTTCGCCCTCACGCCAACGCCCCTACACACACACGACCCAGACGGCCCCACCTACTGGCCTGGGTCATCAGTAACTGGTCGGAGTCGCAGGCCCGCGTGGCGTATTACCGTCGGCTGGTTAACTACGTTGACGTGGATGTGTTCGGGCGCGCAGGCATGCCACTGCCAGAGGACAGCACTGTGGTGCGCACGGTGAGGCGTTACCTGTTTTATCTGGCGTTGGAGAACTCCCAGCACCCCGACTACATCACCGAGAAGCTCTGGAACTCCTTACTGGCCGGGGCCGTTCCTGTAGTTTTCGGGCCGCCGCGGGAAAACTATGAACGCTTCCTCCCACCTGAGGCCTTTATCCATGTGGACGACTTCCCCTCTCCCCGCCTGCTCGCCCAATACCTGTTGCTGCTACGCCGGAGCCCTGCCCTCCTGCAGAGACACCTGGTCTGGAGGAGGAGCTACAGCGTACACCTGACTGCCTTTTGGGCGGAGCATTACTGCACAGCGTGTCGCGTCGTGCGGAACCACAGACTCCGGACGAACACCATCACCAACCTTCAGCGCTGGTTTGAGTCCTGACCTCAGTGCGGAACCACAGACTCCGGACGAACACCATCACCAACCTTCAGCGCTGGTTTGAGTCCTGACCTCAGTGCGGAACCACAGACTCCGGAACGAACACCATCATTGAACCTTCAGCGCTGGTTTGAGTTATTTGACCTTTGACTGGTTTCTGACCTGCCTGATATGTGAACTGTAGCAGGGACCCCATAGACATTTTGTCTTTGTGTGTGTGAGATGTTTTGACCGTTTGACGGGAATGCTTTTGTAACATCATTAAAACCGTGATTCACTGGGTGGGTTAGTTATTTGGATTAGACAGGGTTCAGTGGTGCCATAACTGACGGGGCAGTGGGAAGTCAGTTGTGTCAGACTGTATAAGGGCAGTGGGATGGGTTAGACATTTTGCCTTGGCAGTGGGATGTTGTTTTGACGTTTGACAGCTGCTTTTGGAAGCATTCCTAAAACTAACGGAGGGGGCAGTGGGATGGGTTAACGGAGGGGGCAGTGGGATGGGTTAACGGACGGGGCAGTGGGATGGGTTAACGGAGGGGGCAGTGGGATGGGTTACGGAGGGGGCAGTGGGATGGGACGGGGGCAGTGGGATGGGTTAACGGAGGGGGCAGTGGGATGGGTTAACGGAGGGGGCAGTGGGATGGGTTAACGGAGGGGGCAGTGGGATGGGTTAACGGACGGGGCAGTGGGATGGGTTAACGGAGGGGGCAGTGGGATGGGTTAACGGATGGGGCAGTGGGATGGGTTAACAGTGGGATGGGACGGGGCAGTGGGATGGGTTAACGGACGGGGCAGTGGGATGGGTTAACGGAGGGGGCAGTGGGATGGGTTAACGGACGGGGCAGTGGGATGGGTTAACGGACGGGGCAGTGGGATGGGTTAACGGACGGGGCAGTGGGATGGGTTAACGGACGGGGCAGTGGGATGGGTTAACGGACGGGGCAGTGGGATGGGTTAACGGACGGGGCAGTGGGATGGGTTAACGGACGGGGCAGTGGGATGGGTTAAGCTCCCCCAGCTAACTCTCATGGCCATGCTAACCCCAGTAGCCTTGATACTGCCCTGACATGATCAGCTGACCAGCTGCTACTTCTCCCGTCCCACTAGACATGGGCCAATAAAATTAGATTCCTGACACAAACACACCAGCAGCTACTTCCAGCACAATAATGTCCTCATACATATTGCCTAGGCTACTATATATTTACATGTATTTCTTTCCTTACTTGTCTGGTGTCTGATTTGATTCAGTTGTTTCAGTCCAAGATATTTCAGTTTTAAAAGTTTTAGAGTTTAAAAAAATATATATATATTTTTTTCACTACATGTGACAATACTAATGTATACAATTGTAATAAATTAAACTTGATCTTGAATTGATCTCGAAGCAAGTCGCTCTTATATAACGACAGGCATAATGGTGGTGGTACCTTGTCTTCAAACACAGGCCTGTAGTTGATTAAGGCTGGCTCCTGAACCCTGCTGTGTCCCACGGTCTGGACTGTGGAACACTGGCTCTGGCAATCCCCTCTGTGTGATGAGTCTCTTTTATCATCTGTCTTTATGTTTCCGAAGGAGGCTAGGAAGAGTCTGAAGGAGGATAGGAAGAGTCTGGAGGCTAGGAAGAGTCTGGAGGCTAGGAAGAGTCTGAAGGAGGGTAGGAAGAGTCTGAAGGAGGCTAGGAAGAGTCTGAAGGAGGCTAGGAAGAGTCTGAAGGAGGCTAGGAAGAGTCTGAAGGAGGCTAGGAAGAGTCTGGAGGATAGGAAGAGTCTGAAGGAGGCTAGGAAGAGTCTGGAGGATAGGAAGAGTCTGAAGGAGGATAGGAAGAGTCTGAAGGAGGCTAGGAAGAGTCTGGAGGATAGGAAGGGTCTGAAGGAGGCTAGGAAGAGTCTGGAGGCTAGGAAGAGTCTGAAGGAGGCTAGGAAGAGTCTGAAGGACGCTAGGAAGTGTCTGAAGGAGGCTAGGAACAGTCTAAAGGAGGATAGGAAGAGTCTGAAGGAGGCTAGGAAGAGTCTGGAGGCTAGGAAGTGTCTGGAGGCTAGGAAGAGTCTGAAGGAGGCTAGGAAGAGTCTGAAGGAGGCTAGGAAGTGTCTGAAGGAGGCTAGGAAGAGTCTGAAGGAGGCTAGGAAAAGTCTGAAGGAGGCTAGGAAGAGTCTGGAGGCTAGGAAGAGTCTGAAGGAGGCTAGGAAGAGTCTGAAGGAGGCTAGGAAGTGTCTGAAGGAGGCTAGAAAGAGTCTGAAGGAGGCTAGGAAGAGTCTGAAGGAGGCTAGGAAGAGTCTAAAGGAGGCTAGGAAGAGTCTGAAGGAGGATAGGAAGAGTCTGAAGGAGGCTAGGAAGAGTCTGAAGGAGGCTAGGAGGTGTCTGAAGGAGGCTAGGAAGAGTCTGAAGGAGGCTAGGAAGAGACTAAAGGATGCTAGGAAGAGTCTGAAGGAGGCTAGGAAGAGTCTGAAGGAGGCTAGGAAGAGTCTGAAGGAGGCTAGGAAGACTCTGAAGGAGGCTCGGAAGAGTCTGAAGGAGTTATGACAAGTTGGGATATTTTGCAAAGTCCCCATAAGAAAAAATGCTATTTTAGGTGTCGGGTTACAGTTAGGTTTAGGATTAGGTGTTAGGGTTAGGGTTACAATTAGGGTTAGGAGTTAGGTTTAGGGGTTAGGAGATAGGGCTAGGAGTTAGGTTTTAGGATTTAGGTTTAGGAGTTAGGTTTAGGGTTAGGATTTAGGTTTAGGGGTTAGGAGATAGGGCTAGGAGTTAGGTTTTAGGGGTTGGAAGTTAGAGTTAGGTTTAGATTTAGGATTTAGGTTTAGGGGTTAGGAGATAGGGTTAGGATTTAGATTTAGGTTTTAGGATTTAGGGTTTACGGTTAGGAGTTAGGTTTAGGGTTAGGATTTAGGTTTAGGGGTTAGGAGATAGGGCTAGGAGTTAGGTTTTAGGGGTTGGAAGTTAGGGTTAGGATTTAGGTTTAGGGGTTAGGAGATAGGGTTAGGATTTAGGATTTAGATTTAGAATTTAGGTTTAGGAGTTAGGGTCAGGTTTAGGATTTAGGATATAGGTTTAGGGTTAGGATTTAGGATATAGGTTTAGGGTTAGGAGTTAGGTTTAGGATTTAGGGTTAGGAGTTAGAGTTAGGTTTAGGATATAGGGTTAGGAGTTAGGTTTAGGATATAGGTTTAGGGTTAGGAGTTAGGTTTAGGATTTAGGGTTAGGAGTTAGAGTTAGGTTTAGGATTTAGGGTTAGGTTTAGGATAGCAAAACAAACGTGTATGTACATGTGTTCTCAAGTCAATTGTCTCATTCTGACCTGTGTTCCAACCCCATGCCTTCACCATTATGGACCAGAACAGAGTGACCTGAGGGAGGCTGCAGTCGTTAGAGGAGATTCCTTCTCACCGGATCCTCTAACTCAGGTATTACACCAGGGGTACGCGCAATGCCTTCGGAGGTACGCCAAATAAAAATGTGATTCCAATTTATTTTTTTAACATAAAAAGTGTATACAAATCTTAACGTTTAAGAAAAAAAGTACATTTATATTTTCCAATGGGGCTATACATTTGGGTGCGGTTTTTTTCTCGCCTGAGTAGCCTCGTTTTACTGCCAAAAATCAAATGAAACCATCTAGTGTTCAGCTAAATAACAACACAATGTCAAATACAGGTAGCCTTGTCAAATAATTAACATCCAATCACATTAAGCGTTACTCATCCAATCACATTAAGCGTTACTCATCCAATCACATTTACCATTACTCATCCAATCACATTAAGCGTTACTCTCTCGCAGGAAACCTTCACTCTTGCGCAGACATTTAGAAACAAAATGTGACAATTTGAAAAATAAGCCACAGGAGTTGTTTGAGTGAGAACTTCTGAGTAGTAAGACATGTAGTAAAAGCAACAGATACCGTTAAGAAGAAGTGGCTAGAAGCATCTTATATGGTGAGCTACCGAGTGGCTGGGACAGACAAACCCCATACTATTGTGGAGGACTTCATTCTTCCTGCTGCCGTGGATATGACTGGGACAATGTTGGGGGAAAAGGACAAAGAAACTACACAGACTGTGTCTTCATCAAACAACACTGTTTCACGACGCATCAATGACATGGCAGGAGGTGTTTTGAAACAATTACTGCTTCAAATACAAGCCAGTGAATTACATGCCTTAAAGCTGGATGAGTCAACAGATGTGGCAGGTCTGACACAGCTCCTGGTATATGTCTGTTACAGCTGGATGAGTCAACAGACGTGGCAGGTCTGACACAGCTCCTGATATATGTCTGTTACAGCTGGATGAGTCAACAGACGTGGCAGGTCTGACACAGCTCCTGATATATGTCTGTTACAGCTGGATGAGTCAACAGACGTGGCAGGTCTGACACAGCTCCTGGTATATGTCTGTTACAGCTGGATGAGTCAACAGACGTGGCAGGTCTGACACAGCTCCTGATATATGTCTGTTACAGCTGGATGAGTCAACAGACGTGGCAGGTCTGACACAGCTCCTGATATATGTCCGTTATCTTTATGGGGGGTCAATTAAGAAAGACGACTTCTTCTGCAAACCACTGGAAACCAGGACAACAGGTGGCGATATTTTTAAGCTTTGGGACATCAAATGGTCTTTGGCATCAAGATGTGTTGGTATCTGTACTGATGGGGCAAAAGCCATGACAGGAAGACATAGTGGAGTGGTAACGCGCCTGCAAGCAGTTGCTCCCGACGCCACTTGGGTCACTGCAGCATCCACCTGGAGGCTCTTGGGTACACTACAGCATCCACCTAGAGGCTCTTGGGTACACTGCAGCATCCACCTAGAGGCTCTTGGGTAGACTGCAGCATCCACCTAGAGGCTCTTGGGTAAACTGCAGCATCCACCGAGAGGCTCTTGGGTAAACTGCAGCATCCACCTAGAGGCTCTTGGGTAGACTGCAGCATCCACCTAGAGGCTCTTGGGTACACTGCAGCATCCACCGAGAGGCTCTTGGGTACACTGCAGCATCCACCGAGAGGCTCTTGGGTAAACTGCAGCATCCACCTAGAGGCTCTTGGGTAAACTGCAGCATCCACCTAGAGGCTCTTGGGTAAACTGCAGCATCCACCGAGAGGCTCTTACTGCCAAGGGAATGCCTGACAGCTTGAAATACATTCTGGACACTACAGTGAAACTGGTTGAATCATTGTTAAACCTTGTTAAAGCCTTTTTAAACCTTGTTAAAGCCTTTTTAAACCTTGTTAAAGCAAGGCCCCTGAGCTCTCGTGTATTTTCTGCGTTATGTAATGATATGGGCAGCGACCATGTAACTATTTTCAACCCAGTGTGTGTGTGTGTGTGTGTGTGTGTGTGTGTGTGTGTGTGTGTGTGTGTGTGTGTGTGTGTGTGTGTGTGTGTGTGTGTGTGTGTGTGTGTGTGTGTGTGTGTGGCAGGCTTACAATGTTTTTTTTGCAAAAACAAAACAACAATTGAATGTTTTGAAAGGGTACGGGACTATAAAATACAGGTCATGTTTGATAAAGTTTGGTCAAGTTTGCCACTGCTCTAATGGGATGGTATTCCACAGGGCCTCTTCCTCACTGCTGATTTCACTAGTGTTGTTCATGCAACAGGGCCCTTCCTCACTGCTGATTTCACTAGTGTTGTTCATGCAACAGGGCCCTTCCTCACTGCTGATTTCACTAGTGTTTTCCTTGCAACAGGGCCCTTCCTCACTGCTGATTTCACTAGTGTTTTCCTTGCAACAGGGCCCTTCCTCACTGCTGATTTCACTAGTGTTTTCCTTGCAACAGGGCCCTTCCTCGCTGCTGATTTCACTAGTGTTGTTCATGCAACAGGGCCCTTCCTCACTGCTGATTTCACTAGTGTTTTCCTTGCAACGGGGCCCTTCCTCACTGCTGATTTCACTAGTGTTGTTCATGCAACAGGGCCCTTCCTCGCTGCTGATTTCACTAGTGTTGTTCATGCAACAGGGCCCTTCCTCACTGCTGATTTCACTAGTGTTTTCCTTGCAACGGGGCCCTTCCTCACTGCTGATTTCACTAGTGTTTTCCTTGCAACAGGGCCCTTCATCACTGATGCCCCGTGGCTAAATACTGTACATAGTCACCTAATTATAGTAGCACCAGATGTTTATCTTTATCCCACAGCAGAGTGGAGGGTAAAAAAGTATTTCTACTGATCAATCAAGAGATGACAGACGTTAACACAATCACTGTGAGAACCACAAACATAAAATTAATTTACAAAGCCCTTTCTTATATCAGCCGATGTGCTGTACAGAAACCCAGCCTAAAACCCCAAACAGCAAGCAATGCAGGTGTAGAAGCACGGTGGCTAGGAAAAACTCTTCTGGCTGTGCCGGGTGGAGATTATAAACCTAGAAAGGAACCAGGCTCTGAGGGGTGGACAGTCCTCTTCTAGCTGTGCCGGGTGGAGATTATAAACTTTGAGAGGAACCAGGCTCTGAGGGGTGGCCAGTCCTCTTCTGGCTGTGTCAGGTGGAGATTATAAACCTAGAGAGGAACTAGGCTCTGAGGGGTGGCCAGTCCTCTTCTGGCTGTACCGGGTGGAGATTATAAACCTAGAGAGGAACCAGGCTCTGAGGGGTGGCCAGTCTTCTTCTGGCTGTGCCGGGTGGAGATTATAAACCTAGAAAGGAACCAGGCTCTGAGGGGTGGCCAGTCCTCTTCTGGCTGTGCCGGGTGGAGATTATAAACCTAGAAAGGAACCAGGCTCTGAGGGGTGGCCAGTCCTCTTCTGGCTGTGTCAGGTGGAGATTATAAACCTAGAGAGGAACTAGGCGCTGAGGGGTGGCCAGTCCTCTTCTGGCTGTACCGGGTGGAGATTATAAACCTAGAGAGGAACCAGGCTCTGAGGGGTGGCCAGTCCTCTTCTAGCTGTGCCGGGTGGAGATTATAAACCTTGAGAGGAACCAGGCTCTGAGGGGTGGCCAGTCCTCTTCTGGCTGTGTCAGGTGGAGATTATAAACATAGAGAGGAACCAGGCTCTGAGGGGTGGCCAGTCCTCTTCTGGCTGTGCCGGGTGGAGATTATAAACCTAGAGAGGAACCAGGCTCTGAGGGGTGGACAGTCCTCTTATGGCTGTGCCGGGTGGAGATTATAAACCTAGAGAGGAACCAGGCTCTGAGGGGTGGCCAGTCCTCTTCTGGCTGTGCCGGGTGGAGATTATAAACCTAGAAAGGAACCAGGCTCTGAGGGGTGGCCAGTCCTCTTCTAGCTGTACCGGGTGGAGATTATAAACCTAGAGAGGAACCAGGCTCTGAGGGGTGGCCAGTCCTGTTCTGGCTGTACCGGGTGGAGATTATAAACCTACTGAGGAACCAGGCTCTGAGGGTGGCCAGTCCTCTTCTGGCTGAATCGGGTGGAGATTATAAAAGAGAGGAACCAGGCTCTGAGGGGTGGCCAGTCCTCTTCTGGCTGTGCCGGGTGGAGATTATAAACCTAGAGAGGAACCAGGCTCTGAGGGGTGGCCAGCCCTCTTCTGGCTGTGTCGGGTGGAGATTATAAACCTTGAGAGGAACCAGGCTCTGAGGGGTGGCCAGTCCTCTTCTGGCTGTGTCGGGTGGAGATTATAAACCTAGAGAGGAACCAGGCTCTGAGGGGTGGCCAGTCCTCTTCTGGCTGTGTCGGGTGGAGACTATAAACCTAGAGAGGAACCAGGCTCTGAGGGGTGGCCAGTCCTCTTATGGCTGTGCCGGGTGGAGATTATAAACCTAGAGAGGAACCAGGCTCTGAGGGATGGCCAGTCCTCTTCTAGCTGTGCCAGAGTGGAGATTATAAACCTAAACAGCAGAGGAACCAGGCTCTGAGGGGTGGCCAGTCCTCTTCTGGCTGTGCCGGGTGGAGATTATAAACCTTGAGAGGAACCAGGCTCTGAGGGGTGGCCAGTCCTCTTCTGGCTGTGTCGGGTGGAGATTATAAACCTAGAGAGGAACCAGGCTCTGAGGGGTGGCCAGTCCTCTTCTGGCTGTGTCGGGTGGAGACTATAAACCTAGAGAGGAACCAGGCTCTGAGGGGTGGCCAGTCCTCTTATGGCTGTGCCGGGTGGAGATTATAAACCTAGAGAGGAACCAGGCTCTGAGGGATGGCCAGTCCTCTTCTAGCTGTGCCGAGTGGAGATTATAAACCTAGAGAGGAACCAGGCTCTGAGGGGTGGCCAGTCCTCTTCTGGCTGTGCCGGGTGGAGATTATAAACCTAGAGAGGAACCAGGCTATGAGGGGTGGCCAGTCCTCTTCTGGCTGTGCCGGGTGGAGATTATAACAGAACATGTCCAAGATGTTCAAACGTTCATAGATGACCAGTAAAGTCAAATTATTATCACATTGGTTGTAGAGTATCAGGTATCAAGGTCAGACCCAAGTGCAGACTGTGTGAAGTGACAATGTTTATTGTAACAACGGGCAGGCAAACGACAGGTCAAGGCAGGCAGGGGTCGATGGTGGAGGTGGAGCTAAGGTACAGGATGGCAGGCAGGCTCAGGGTGAGGCAGAGTGGTCAGGACAGGCAGGGTGGTCAGGACAGGCAGGGTGGTCAGGACAGGCAGGCTCAGGGTGAGGCAGGGTGGTCAGGACAGGCAGGGTGGTCAGGACAGGCAGGGTGGTCAGGACAGGCAGAGTGGTCAGGACAGGCAGGATGGTCAGGACAGGCAGGCTCAGGGACAGGCAGGGTGATCAGGATAGGCAGGGTGGTCAGGACAGGCAGGCTCAGGGACAGGCAGAGTGGTCAGGACAGGCAGGGTGGTCAGGACAGGCAGGCTCAGGGACAGGCAGGGTGATCAGGATAGGCAGGGTGGTCAGGACAGGCAGGCTCAGGGACAGGCAGAGTGGTCAGGACAGGCAGGGTGGTCAGGACAGGCAGTCTCAGGGACAGGCAGGGTGGTCAGGACAGGCAGGGTGGTCAGGACAGGCAGGGTGGTCAGGACAGGCAGGCACAGGGTGAGGCAAGGTGGTCAGAACAGGCAGGGTGGTCAGGACAGGCAGGGTGGTCAGGACAGGCAGGCTCAGGGACAGGCAGGGTGGTCAGGACAGGCAGGCTCAGGGACAGGCAGGGTGGTCAGGACAGGCAGGGTGGTCAGGACAGGCAGAGTGGTCAGGACAGGCAGGGTGGCTTTTCGTAGCCAATCATTCAGAGTTAGAGACAGCATGTGCGGTACTATATAACACTATACACAAAAATCTTCCTGTATTTTATGCTCTCTTTAGTTGTCTCCCTCTCTTATCTCCTTTAGTTATCTCCCTCTCTCCTTCTTTAGTCGTCTCCCTCTCTCCTTCTTTAGTTGTCTCCCTCTCTTCTTCTTTAGTTATCTCCCTATCTTCTTCTTTAGTTGTCTCCCTCTCTTCTTCTCTAGTTGCCTCCCTCTATCCGTCTTTAGTTATCTCCCTCTATCCTTCTCTAGTTGTCTCCCTCTTTCCTTCTTTAGTTGTCTCCCTGTCTTATCTCCTTTAGTCATCTCCCTCTCTCCTTATTTAGTCGTCTCCCTCTCTTCTTCTTTAGTTGTCTCCCTCTCTCCTTCTTTAGTCGTCTCCCTCTCTCCTTCTTTAGTCGTCTCCCTCTCTCCTTCTTTAGTTGTCTCCCTCTCTCCTTCTTTAGTTGTCTCCCTCTCTCCTTCTTTTAGTTATCTCCCTCTCTCCTTCTTTAGTTGTCTCCCTCTCTCCTTCTTTTAGTTATCTCCCTCTCTCCTTCTTTAGTCGTCTCCCTCTCTCCTTCTTTAGTTGTCTCCCTCTCTCCTTCTTTAGTCGTCTCCCTCTCTCCTTCTTTAGTTGTCTCCCTCTCTTCTTCTTTAGTTATCTTCTTCTTTAGTTGTCTCCCTCTCTTCTTCTCTAGTTGCCTCCCTCTATCCGTCTTTAGTTATCTCCCTCTATCCTTCTCTAGTTGTCTCCCTCTTTCCTTCTTTAGTTGTCTCCCTGTCTTATCTCCTTTAGTCATCTCCCTCTCTCCTTATTTAGTCGTCTCCCTCTCTTCTTCTTTAGTTGTCTCCCTCTCTCCTTCTTTAGTTGTCTCCCTCTCTTATCTCCTTTAGTTATCTCCCTCTCTCCTTTTCTAGTTATCTCCCTCTCTCCTTCTTTAGTTATCTCCCTCTCTCCTTCTTTAGTTATCTCTCTCTCTCCTTCCTTAGTTATCTCCCTCTCTCCTTCTTTAGTTCTCTCTCTCTCCTTCGTTAGTTATCTCCCTCTCTCCTTCGTTAGTTATCTCCCTCTCTCCTTCTTTAGTTATCTCCCTCTCTCCTTCTCTAGTTCTCTCCCTCTCTCCTTTTTAGTTATCTCTCTCTCTCCTTCCTTAGTTATCTCCCTCTCTCCTTCTTTAGTTATCTCTCTCTCCTTCTTTAGTTATCTCCCTCTCTCCTTCTCTAGTTGTCTCCCTCTCTCCTTTTTAGTTATCTCTCTCTCTCCTTCCTTAGTTATCTCCTTCTCTCCTTCTTTAGTTATCTCTCTCTCTCCTTCTTTAGTTATCTCTCTCTCCTTCTTTAGTTATCCCCCTCTCTCCTTCTCTAGTTGTCTCCCTCTCTCCTTCTTTAGTTGTCTCCCTCTCTCCTTCTTTTAGTTATCTCCCTCTCTCCTTCTTTAGTTGTCTCCCTCTCTCCTTCTTTTAGTTATCTCCCTCTCTCCTTCTTTAGTCGTCTCCCTCTCTCCTTCTTTAGTTGTCTCCCTCTCTCCTTCTTTAGTCGTCTCCCTCTCTCCTTCTTTAGTTGTCTCCCTCTCTTCTTCTTTAGTTATCTCCCTATCTTCTTCTTTAGTTGTCTCCCTCTCTTCTTCTCTAGTTGCCTCCCTCTATCCGTCTTTAGTTATCTCCCTCTATCCTTCTCTAGTTGTCTCCCTCTTTCCTTCTTTAGTTGTCTCCCTGTCTTATCTCCTTTAGTCATCTCCCTCTCTCCTTATTTAGTCGTCTCCCTCTCTTCTTCTTTAGTTGTCTCCCTCTCTCCTTCTTTAGTTGTCTCCCTCTCTTATCTCCTTTAGTTATCTCCCTCTCTCCTTTTCTAGTTATCTCCCTCTCTCCTTCTTTAGTTATCTCCCTCTCTCCTTCTTTAGTTATCTCTCTCTTCTTCTTAGTTATCTCCCTCTCTCCTTCTTTAGTTTCTCTCTCTCCTTCTTTAGTTATCTCCCTCTCTCTTCGTTAGTTATCTCCCTCTCTCCTTCTTTAGTTATCTCCCTCTCTCCTTCTCTAGTTGTCTCCCTCTCTCCTTTTTAGTTGTCTCTCTCTTCTCTTCCTTTAGTTATCTCCCTCTCTCCTTCTTTAGTTATCTCTCTCTCCTTCTTTAGTTATCTCCCTCTCTCCTTCTCTAGTTGTCTCCCTCTCTCCTTTTTAGTTATCTCTCTCTCTCCTTCCTTAGTTATCTCCTTCTCTCCTTCTTTAGTTATCTCTCTCTCTCCTTCTTTAGTTATCTCTCTCTCCTTCTTTAGTTATCCCCCTCTCTCCTTCTCTAGTTGTCTCCCTCTCTCCTTCTCTAGTTGTCTCCCTCTCTCCTTCTTTAGTTATCTCCCTCTCTCCTTCTTTAGTTATCTCTCTCTCCTTCTTTAGTTATCTCCCTCTCTCCTTCTTTAGTTATCTCTCTCTCCTTCCTTAGTTATCTCCCTCTCTCCTTCTTTAGTTATCTCCCTCTCTCCTTCTTTAGTTGTCTCCCTCTCTCCTTCTTTAGTTGTCTCCCTCTCTCCTTCTTTAGTTATCTCCCTCTCTCCTTCTTTAGTTATCTCTCTCTCCTTCTTTAGTTGTCTCCCTCTCTCCTTCTTTAGTTATCTCTCTCTCCTTCTTTAGTTGTCTCCCTCTCTCCTTCTTTAGTTATCTCTCTCTCCTTCTTTAGTTATCTCTCTCTCTCCTTCTTTAGTTATCTCTCTCTCCTTCTTTAGTTATCTCCCTCTCTCCTTCTCTAGTTATCTCCCTCTCTCCTTCTCTAGTTATCTCCCTCTCTCCTTCTCTAGTTATCTCCCTCTCTCCTTCATTTCCTCTGTTGAACACAATGCCTACATACATGTCTATAGGGAAACGTTCATACTCCATACACCAAAGGCATGAGAAAATATATGAAACAACAGAACCACAAGACAAAATAAACGTAGCTGGGTTGCCATGGCAGCGGGCGGGGAGAGGTAATCTGACGGCTGGTTTCTCATGGCTGTGTCCCGCTGCCCTATGGACCTCTACTCCGGACCTCTGATGGCTCCTGTGTTTGCAATAATCCGTCTTCCTGTCAGATTTGAAGAAAAAAAAAATGAAAGAAAGAGAATATCACCCACTGTCTGCCTCCCTCACTCCCATGTGTCCACCAAACAAGCTATCATGCTGTGTACTGAGCCAACACATGGACCACAGGCCCACTGTGTCTGTGTGTGGCTCTGTGTGTGTGTGTGTGTGTGTGTGTGTGTGTGTGTGTGTGTGTGTGTGTGTGTGTGTGTGTGTGTGTGTGTGTGTGTGTGTGTGTGTGTGTGTGTGTGTGTGTGTGCATGTTGTGTCACTGTGTGTGTGCAGTGCATGTTCAGTCACTGTGGTGTCGACACGTCTGATCTCATTAGTGATCAAAGGGACTGCAGCTGTTTCCCCCAGTAGCCTGCTAGTCTCTTATCAACATGCCTCAGTTCAATAGTCTCTTATCAACGTGTCTCAGTTCACTAGTCTCTTATAGACGTGCCTCAGTTCACTAGTCTCTTATAGACGTGCCTCAGTTCACTAGTCTCTTATAGACGTGTCTCAGTTCACTAGTCTCTTATCAACATGCCTCAGTTCACTAGTCTCTTATAGACGTGCCTCAGTTCACTAGTCTCAGTTCACTAGTCTCAGTTCACTAGTCTCAGTTCACTAGTCTCAGTTCACTAGTCTCAGTTCACTAGTCTCAGTTCACTAGTCTCAGTTCACTAGTCTCTTATAGACGTGCCTCAGTTCACTAGTCTCTTATCAACATGCCTCAGTTCACTAGTCTCTTATCAACGTGTCTCAGTTCACTAGTCTCTTATCAACATGCCTCAGTTCACTAGTCTCTTATAGACGTGCCTCAGTTCACTAGTCTCTTATAGACGTGCCTCAGTTCACTAGTCTCTTATCAACGTGCCTCAGTTCACTAGTCTCTTATCAACGTGCCTCAGTTCACTAGTCTCTTATAGACGTGCCTCAGTTCACTAGTCTCTTATAGACGTGCCTCAGTTCACTAGTCTCTTATAGACGTGCCTCAGTTCACTAGTCTCTTATCAACGTGTCTCAGTTCACTAGTTTCTTATCAACATGCCTCAGTTCACTAGTCTCTTATAGACGTGCCTCAGTTCACTAGTCTCTTATAGACGTGCCTCAGTTCACTAGTCTCTTATAGACGTGCCTCAGTTCACTAGTCTCTTATAGACGTGCCTCAGTTCACTAGTCTCTTATAGACGTGCCTCAGTTCACTAGTCTCTTATCAATGTGCCTCAGTTCACTAGTCTCTTATCAACATGCCTCAGTTCACTAGTCTCTTATCAACGTGCCTCAGTTCACTAGTCTCTTATCAACGTGTCTCAGTTCACTAGTCTCTTATCAACATGCCTCAGTTCACTAGTCTCTTATAGACGTGCCTCAGTTCACTAGTCTCTTATCAACGTGCCTCAGTTCACTAGTCTCTTATCAACGTGCCTCAGTTCACTAGTCTCTTATAGACGTGCCTCAGTTCACTAGTCTCTTATAGACGTGCCTCAGTTCACTAGTCTCTTATAGACGTGCCTCAGTTCACTAGTCTCTTATCAACGTGCCTCAGTTCACTAGTCTCTTATCAACGTGCCTCAGTTCACTAGTCTCTTATAGACGTGCCTCAGTTCACTAGTCTCTTATCAACGTGCCTCAGTTCACTAGTCTCTTATCAACGTGCCTCAGTTCACTAGTCTCTTATCAACATGCCTCAGTTCACTAGTCTCTTATAAACGTGCCTCAGTTCACTAGTCTCTTATAGACGTGCCTCAGTTCACTAGTCTCTTATCAACGTGCCTCAGTTCACTAGTCTCTTATCAACGTGCCTCAGTTCACTAGTCTCTTATCAACGTGCCTCAGTTCACTAGTTTCTTATCAACGTGCCTCAGTTCACTAGTCTCTTATCAACGTGCCTCAGTTCACTAGTCTCTTATAGACGTGCCTCAGTTCACTTGTCTCTTATCAACGTGCCTCAGTTCACTAGTCTCTTATAGACGTGCCTCAGTTCAGTAGTCTCTTATAGACGTGCCTCAGTTCACTAGTCTCTTATCAACGTGCCTCAGTTCACTAGTCTCTTATAGACGTGCCTCAGTTCACTTGTCTCTTATCAACGTGTCTCAGTTCACTAGTCTCATATCAACGTGCCTCAGTTCACTAGTCTCAGTTCACTAGTCTCAGTTCACTAGTCTCTTATAGACGTGCCTCAGTTCACTAGTCTCTTATCAACGTGCCTCAGTTCACTAGTCTCTTATCAACGTGCCTCAGTTCACTAGTCTCAGTTCACTAGTCTCAGTTCACTAGTCTCTTATAGACGTGCCTCAGTTCACTAGTCTCTTATAGACGTGCCTCAGTTCACTAGTCTCAGTTCACTAGTCTCATATCAACGTGCCTCAGTTCACTAGTCTCTTATAGACGTGTCTCAGTTCACTAGTCTCTTATCAACATGCCTCAGTTCACTAGTCTCTTATAGACGTGCCTCAGTTCACTAGTCTCAGTTCACTAGTCTCAGTTCACTAGTCTCAGTTCACTAGTCTCAGTTCACTAGTCTCAGTTCACTAGTCTCAGTTCACTAGTCTCAGTTCACTAGTCTCTTATAGACGTGCCTCAGTTCACTAGTCTCTTATCAACGTGCCTCAGTTCACTAGTCTCTTATAGACGTGCCTCAGTTCACTAGTCTCTTATCAACGTGCCTCAGTTCACTAGTCTCTTATAGACGTGCCTCAGTTCACTAGTCTCTTATAGACGTGCCTCAGTTCACTAGTCTCTTATCAACGTGCCTCAGTTCACTAGTCTCTTATCAACGTGCCTCAGTTCACTAGTCTCTTATAGACGTGCCTCAGTTCACTAGTCTCTTATAGACGTGCCTCAGTTCACTAGTCTCTTATAGACGTGCCTCAGTTCACTAGTCTCTTATCAACGTGTCTCAGTTCACTAGTTTCTTATCAACATGCCTCAGTTCACTAGTCTCTTATAGACGTGCCTCAGTTCACTAGTCTCTTATAGACGTGCCTCAGTTCACTAGTCTCTTATAGACGTGCCTCAGTTCACTAGTCTCTTATAGACGTGCCTCAGTTCACTAGTCTCTTATAGACGTGCCTCAGTTCACTAGTCTCTTATAGACGTGCCTCAGTTCACTAGTCTCTTATAGACGTGCCTCAGTTCACTAGTCTCTTATCAACGTGCCTCAGTTCACTAGTCTCAGTTCACTAGTCTCTTATCAACATGCCTCAGTTCACTAGTCTCTTATCAACATGCCTCAGTTCACTAGTCTCTTATAGACGTGCCTCAGTTCACTAGTCTCTTATAGACGTGCCTCAGTTCACTAGTCTCTTATCAACGTGCCTCAGTTCACTAGTCTCTTATCAACGTGCCTCAGTTCACTAGTCTCTTATAGACGTGCCTCAGTTCACTAGTCTCTTATCAACGTGCCTCAGTTCACTAGTCTCTTATCAACGTGCCTCAGTTCACTAGTCTCTTATCAACGTGCCTCAGTTCACTAGTCTCTTATCAACGTGCCTCAGTTCACTAGTCTCTTATAGACGTGCCTCAGTTCACTAGTCTCTTATCAACGTGCCTCAGTTCACTAGTCTCTTATCAACGTGCCTCAGTTCACTAGTCTCTTATCAACGTGCCTCAGTTCACTAGTTTCTTATCAACGTGCCTCAGTTCAGTAGTCTCTTATCAACGTGCCTCAGTTCACTAGTCTCTTATAGACGTGCCTCAGTTCACTTGTCTCTTATCAACGTGCCTCAGTTCACTAGTCTCTTATAGACGTGCCTCAGTTCACTAGTCTCTTATAGACGTGCCTCAGTTCACTAGTCTCTTATCAACGTGCCTCAGTTCACTAGTCTCTTATAGACGTGCCTCAGTTCACTTGTCTCTTATCAACGTGTCTCAGTTCACTAGTCTCATATCAACGTGCCTCAGTTCACTAGTCTCAGTTCACTAGTCTCAGTTCACTAGTCTCTTATAGACGTGCCTCAGTTCACTAGTCTCTTATCAACGTGCCTCAGTTCACTAGTCTCTTATCAACGTGCCTCAGTTCACTAGTCTCAGTTCACTAGTCTCTTATAGACGTGCCTCAGTTCACTAGTCTCTTATAGACGTGCCTCAGTTCACTAGTCTCTTATAGACGTGCCTCAGTTCACTAGTCTCTTATCAACGTGCCTCAGTTCACTAGTCTCTTATCAACGTGCCTCAGTTCACTAGTCTCTTATCAACGTGCCTCAGTTCACTAGTCTCTTATCAACGTGCCTCAGTTCACTAGTCTCTTATAGACGTGCCTCAGTTCACTAGTCTCTTATAGACGTGCCTCAGTTCACTAGTCTCTTATAGACGTGCCTCAGTTCACTAGTCTCAGTTCACTAGTCTCTTATAGACGTGTCTCAGTTCACTAGTCTCTTATCAACGTGCCTCAGTTCACTAGTCTCAGTTCACTAGTCTCTTATAGACGTGCCTCAGTTCACTAGTCTCTTATCAACGTGCCTCAGTTCACTAGTCTCTTATAGACGTGGCTCAGTTCACTAGTCTCTTATAAACGTGCCTCAGTTCACTAGTCTCTTATCAACGTGCCTCAGTTCACTAGTCTCTTATAGACGTGCCTCAGTTCACCAGTCTCTTATAGACGTGCCTCAGTTCACTAGTCTCTTATAGACGTGCCTCAGTTCACTAGTCTCTTATCAACGTGCCTCAGTTCACTAGTCTCTTATCAACGTGCCTCAGTTCACTAGTCTCAGTTCACTAGTCTCAGTTCACTAGTCTCTTATAGACGTGCCTCAGTTCACTAGTCTCTTATCAACGTGCCTCAGTTCACTAGTCTCTTATAGACGTGCCTCAGTTCACTAGTCTCTTATCAATGTGCCTCAGTTCACTAGTCTTTTATCAACATGCCTCAGTTCACTAGTCTCTTATAGACGTGCCTCAGTTCACTAGTCTCTTATAGACGTGCCTCAGTTCACTAGTCTCATATCAACGTGTCTCAGTTCAGTAGTCTCAGTTCACTAGTCTCTTATAGACGTGCCTCAGTTCACTAGTCTCTTATCAACGTGCCTCAGTTCACTAGTCTCTTATCAACGTGCCTCAGATCACTAGTCTCTTATAGACGTGCCTCAGTTCACTAGTCTCTTATCAACGTGCCTCAGTTCACACGTCTCTTGTTAACGTGCCTCAGATCACTAGTCTCTTATCAACGTGCCTCAGTTCACTAGTCTCTTATAGACGTGCCTCAGTTCACTAGTCTCTTATAGACGTGCCTCAGATCACTAGTCTCTTATCAACGTGTCTCAGTTCACTAGTCTCTTATCAACGTGCCTCAGTTCACACGTCTCTTGTTAACGTGCCTCAGATCACTAGTCTCTTATAGACGTGCCTCAGTTCACTAGTCTCTTATCAACGTGCCTCAGTTCACTAGTCTCTTATCAACGTGCCTCAGTTCACTAGTCTCTTATAGACGTGCCTCAGTTCACTAGTCTCTTATAGACGTGCCTCAGTTCACTAGTCTCTTATAGACCTGCCTCAGTTCACTTGTCTCTTATCAACGTGTCTCAGTTCACTAGTCTCATATCAACGTGCCTCAGTTCACTAGTCTCTTATCAACGTGCCTCAGTTCACTAGTCTCTTATAGACGTGCCTCAGTTCACTAGTCTCTTATCAATGTGCCTCAGTTCACTAGTCTCAGTTCACTAGTCTCTTATAGACGTGCCTCAGTTCACTAGTCTCAGTTCACTAGTCTCAGTTCACTAGTCTCAGTTCACTAGTCTCTTATAGACGTGCCTCAGTTCACTAGTCTCTTATCAACGTGCCTCAGTTCACTAGTCTCAGTTCACTAGTCTCTTATCAACGTGCCTCAGTTCACTAGTCTCTTATCAACGTGCCTCAGTTCACTAGTCTCAGTTCACTAGTCTCTTATCAACGTGCCTCAGTTCACTAGTCTCTTATCAACGTGCCTCAGTTCACTAGTCTCTTATAGACGTGCCTCAGTTCACTAGTCTCTTATCAACGTGCCTCGGTTCACTAGTCTCAGTTCACTAGTCTCTTATCAACGTGCCTCGGTTCACTAGTCTCAGTTCACTAGTCTCAGTTCACTAGTCTCTTATCAACGTGCCTCAGTTCACTAGTCTCTTATCAACGTGCCTCAGTTCACTAGTCTCAGTTCACTAGTCTCTTATCAACGTGCCTCAGTTCACTAGTCTCTTATCAACGTGCCTCAGTTCACTAGTCTCTTATAGACGTGCCTCAGTTCACTAGTCTCTTATCAACGTGCCTCAGTTCACTAGTCTCAGTTCACTAGTCTCTTATCAACGTGCCTCAGTTCACTAGTCTCTTATAGACGTGCCTCAGTTCACTAGTCTCTTATCAACGTGCCTCGGTTCACTAGTCTCAGTTCACTAGTCTCTTATCAACGTGCCTCAGTTCACAGTCTCTTGTTAACGTGCCCCAGATCACTAGAGAGGAACAACCAAAGTGAGAGAGAGAGGGAAAGAGAGACGGGACATGAAGGGAGATGAAGAAAACTAGGTCTTTAAGCAGTGCCTTCAGAAACTATTCACACCCCTTGACATGTTGTTGTGTTACAAAGTGTGATTCAAATGTACCCATAACATGATGCAGCCACCAACCACCATGCTTGAACATATTGAGAGTGGTACTTTTGCACCAAACTTTTGTATTTCGGACTAAAATGTCATTTCTTTGCCACATTATTTGCAGTATTACTTTAGTGTCTTGTTGCAAACAGGATGAAGGTTTTGTACGTTTTTTTAATTCTGTACAGGCTTCCTTCTTGTCAATTAGGTTAGTATTGTGGAGTTAATACAGTATTGTTTATCCATCCTCAGACTTCTCCTATCACAGCCATTAAACTCTTAACTTTTTTGAAATGACCAATGGCCTCGTAGTGAAATCCCTGAGCGGTTTCTTTCATCTCCGGCAACTGAGTTAGGAAGGACGAAATTCAAAGTGTAATTAATAACTTCACCATGCTCAAAGGCATATTCAATATCTGCTTTAAAAATAAAAATAATTATACCCATCTACCATTAAGTGCCATTAAGTGTGAGGCAGTGGTTGAATCTTTGCTTGAAATGTCCTGCTCGACTGAGGGACCTTACAGATCTGTATGTGTGGGCCACAGAGATGAGGAAGTCATTCAACACTACTACTATTGTTATCAGAGTCCATGCAACTTTCTTTGTGATTTGTAAAGCACATTTTTACTCCTGAACGTATTTTAGCTAAAATAACAAACGGACTGAATACTTATTGACTCAATACATTTTGAGCTTTTTTGGGGGTAAATTGTTTTTTTAAAAATCCACTTTGACATTATCAGCACACAGAGATGATTAATACACATAGGCCTGGTGTCGTACAGAGAGATGATCAACATAGACCTGGTGTCATACAGAGAGATGATCACACATAGACCTGGTGTCATATAGAGAGATGATCAACACATAGACCTGGTGTCATATAGAGAGATGATCAACACATAGACCTGGTGTCGTATAGAGAGATGATCAACATAGACCTGGTGTCGTACAGAGAGATGATCAACATAGACCTGGTGTCATATAGAGAGATGATCAACACATAGACCTGGTGTCATACAGAGAGATGATCAACATAGACCTAGTGTCATATAGAGAGATGATCAACACATAGACCTGGTGTCGTATAGAGAGATGATCAACATAGACCTAGTGTCATATAGAGAGATGATCAACATATAGACCTGGTGTCGTATAGAGAGATGATCAACACATAGACCTGGTGTCGTATAGAGAGATGATCAACATAGACCTGGTGTCATACAGAGAGATGATCAACATAGACCTAGTGTCATACAGAGAGATGATCAACATAGACCTGGTGTCATATAGAGAGATGATCAACATATAGACCTGGTGTCGTATAGAGAGATGATCAACACATAGACCTGGTGTCATATAGAGAGATGATCAACATAGACCTGGTGTCATACAGAGAGATGATCAACATAGACCTGGTGTCATACAGAGAGATGATCAACATAGACCTAGTGTCATATAGAGAGATGATCAACATATAGACCTGGTGTCGTATAGAGAGATGATCAACACATAGACCTGGTGTCATATAGAGAGATGATCAACACACAGACCTGGTGTCATATAGAGAGATGATCAACACATAGACCTGGTGTCGTACAGAGAGATGATCAACACATAGACCTGGTGTCATATAGAGAGATGATCAACACATAGACCTGGTGTCATAGAGAGAGATGATCAACACATAGACCTGGTGTCATATAGAGAGATGATCAACACATAGACCTGGTGTCGTATAGAGAGATGATCAACATAGACCTGGTGTCGTATAGAGAGATGATCAACACATAGACCTGGTGTCATACAGAGAGATGATCAACATAGACCTGGTGTCATATAGAGAGATGATCAACACATAGACCTGGTGTCGTACTGAGAGATGATCAACACATAGACCTGGTGTCATATAGAGAGATGATCAACACATAGACCTGGTGTCATATAGAGAGATGATCAACACATAGACCTGGTGTCATATAGAGAGATGATCAACACATAGACCTGGTGTCATATAGAGAGATGATCAACACATAGACCTGGTGTCATATAGAGAGATGATCAACATAGACCTGGTGTCATATAGAGAGAGATGATCAACACATAGACCTGGTGTCATATAGAGAGATGATCAACACATAGACCTGGTGTCATATAGAGAGATGATCAACACATAGACCTGGTGTCATATAGAGAGATGATCAACACATAGACCTGGTGTCATATAGAGAGATGATCAACACATAGACCTGGTGTCATATAGAGAGATGATCAACACATAGACCTGGTGTCATATAGAGAGATGATCAACATAGACCTGGTGTCATATAGAGAGATGATCAACACATAGACCTGGTGTCATATAGAGAGATGATCAACATAGACCTGGTGTCATATAGAGAGATGATCAACACATAGACCTGGTGTCGTACTGAGAGATGATAAACACATAGACCTGGTGTCATATAGAGAGATGATCAACACATAGACCTGGTGTCATATAGAGAGATGATCAACACATAGACCTGGTGTCATATAGAGAGATGATCAACACATAGGCCTGGTGTCATATAGAGAGATGATCAACACATAGACCTGGTGTCATACAGAGAGATGATCAACATAGACCTGGTGTCATATAGAGAGATGATCAACACATAGACCTGGTGTCGTATAGAGAGATGATCAACATAGACCTGGTGTCATATAGAGAGAGATGATCAACACATAGACCTGGTGTCATATAGAGAGATGATCAACATAGACCTGGTGTCATATAGAGAGATGATCAACACATAGACCTGGTGTCATATAGAGAGATGATCAACACATAGACCTGGTGTCATATAGAGAGATGATCAACATAGACCTGGTGTCATATAGAGAGATGATCAACACATAGACCTGGTGTCATATAGAGAGATGATCAACACATAGACCTGGTGTCATATAGAGAGATGATCAACACATAGACCTGGTGTCATATAGAGAGATGATCAACACATAGACCTGGTGTCGTATAGAGAGATGATCAACATAGACCTGGTGTCATATAGAGAGATGATCAACACATAGACCTGGTGTCGTATAGAGAGATGATCAACATAGACCTGGTGTCATATAGAGAGATGATCAACACATAGACCTGGTGTCGTATAGAGAGATGATCAACACATAGACCTGGTGTCATATAGAGAGATGATCAACACATAGACCTGGTGTCGTATAGAGAGATGATCAACACATAGACCTGGTGTCATATAGAGAGATGATCAACATAGACCTGGTGTCATATAGAGAGATGATCAACACATAGACCTGGTGTCGTATAGAGAGATGATCAACACATAGACCTGGTGTCATATAGAGAGATGATCAACACATAGACCTGGTGTCATATAGAGAGATGATCAACACATAGACCTGGTGTCATATAGAGAGATGATCAACATAGACCTGGTGTCATATAGAGAGATGATCAACACATAGACCTGGTGTCATATAGAGAGATGATCAACACATAGACCTGGTGTCATATAGAGAGATGATCAACACATAGACCTGGTGTCATATAGAGAGATGATCAACACATAGACCTGGTGTCATATAGAGAGATGATCAACATAGACCTGGTGTCATATAGAGAGATGATCAACACATAGACCTGGTGTCGTATAGAGAGATGATCAACACATAGACCTGGTGTCATATAGAGAGATGATCAACATAGACCTGGTGTCATATAGAGAGATGATCAACACATAGACCTGGTGTCATATAGAGAGAGATGATCAACACATAGACCTGGTGTCATACAGAGAGATGATCAACACATAGACCTGGTGTCATATAGAGAGATGATCAACACATAGACCTGGTGTCATATAGAGAGATGATCAACACATAGACCTGGTGTCATATAGAGAGATGATCAACACATAGACCTGGTGTCATATAGAGAGATGATCAACACATAGACCTGGTGTCATATAGAGAGAGATGATCAACATAGACCTGGTGTCGTATAGAGAGATGATCAACATAGACCTGGTGTCATATAGAGAGATGATCAACACATAGACCTGGTGTCATATAGAGAGATGATCAACATAGACCTGGTGTCATATAGAGAGATGATAAACACATAGACCTGGTGTCATACAGAGAGATGATCAACACATAGACCTGGTGTCATATAGAGAGATGATCAACATAGACCTGGTGTCATATAGAGAGATGATCAACACATAGACCTGGTGTCATATAGAGAGATGATCAACACATAGACCTGGTGTCATACAGAGAGATGATCAACACATAGACCTGGTGTCGTATAGAGAGATGATCAACACATAGACCTGGTGTCATATAGAGAGATGATCAACACATAGACCTGGTGTCATATAGAGAGATGATCAACATAGACCTGGTGTCATATAGAGAGATGATCAACACATAGACCTGGTGTCATATAGAGAGATGATCAACACATAGACCTGGTGTCATATAGAGAGATGATCAACACATAGACCTGGTGTCATATAGAGAGATGATCAACACATAGACCTGGTGTCATATAGAGAGATGATCAACACATAGACCTGGTGTCATATAGAGAGATGATCAACACATAGACCTGGTGTCATACAGAGAGATGATCAACACATAGACCTGGTGTCATATAGAGAGATGATCAACACATAGACCTGGTGTCATATAGAGAGATGATCAACACATAGACCTGGTGTCATATAGAGAGATGATCAACACATAGACCTGGTGTCATATAGAGAGATGATCAACATATAGACCTGGTGTCATATAGAGAGATGATCAACACATAGACCTGGTGTCATACAGAGAGATGATCAACATATAGACCTGGTGTCATATAGAGAGATGATCAACACATAGACCTGGTGTCATATAGAGAGATGATCAACACATAATAGACCTGGTGTCGTATAGAGAGATGATCAACACATAGACCTGGTGTCATATAGAGAGAGATGATCAACATAGACCTGGTGTCATATAGAGAGATGATCAACACATAGACCTGGTGTCATATAGAGAGATGATCAACATAGACCTGGTGTCATATAGAGAGAGATGATCAACATAGACCTGGTGTCATATAGAGAGATGATCAACACATAGACCTGGTGTCATATAGAGAGAGATGATCAACATAGACCTGGTGTCATATAGAGAGATGATCAACATAGACCTGGTGTCATATAGAGAGATGATCAACACATAGACCTGGTGTCATATAGAGAGATGATCAACACATAGACCTGGTGTCATATAGAGAGATGATCAACACACAGACCTGGTGTCATATAGAGAGATGATCAACACACAGACCTGGTGTCATACAGAGAGATGATCAACACACAGACCTGGTGTCATATAGAGAGATGATCAACACATAGACCTGGTGTCATATAGAGAGATGATCAACACATAGACCTGGTGTCATATAGAGAGATGATCAACACATAGACCTTGTATATAGAGAGATGATCAACACATAGGCCTATAACAACAGGTAGTGACTAGGGCTTTATAACAACAGGTAGTGGCTAGGGCTTTATAACAACAGGTAGTGACTAGGGCTTTTAACAACAGAGGTGGTAACTAGGGCTTTATAACAACAGGTAGTGACTAGGGCTTTATAACAACAGAGGTAGTGACTAGGGCTTTATAACAACAGGTAGTGGCTAGGGCTTTATAACAACAGGTAGTGACTAGGGCTTTATAACAACAGAGGTGGTAACTAGGGCTTTATAACAACAGGTAGTGGCTAGGGCTTTATAACAACAGGTAGTGACTAGGGGTTATAACAACAGGTAGTGACTAGGGCTTTATAACAACACAGGTAGTGACTAGGGCTTTATAACAACAGAGGTAGTGACTAGGGCTTTATAACAACAGGTAGTGACTAGGGCTTTATAACAACAGAGGTAGTGACTAGGGCTTTATAACAACAGGTAGTGGCTAGGGGTTTATAACAACAGGTAGTGGCTAGGGGTTTATAACAACAGAGGTGGTAACTAGGGCTTTATAACAACAGGTAGTGACTAGGGCTTTATAACAACAGAGGTAGTGACTAGGGCTTTATAACAACAGGTAGTGCTAGGGCTTTATAACAACAGGTAGTGACTAGGGCTTTATAACAACAGAGGTGGTAACTAGGGCTTTATAACAACAGGTAGTGGCTAGGGCTTTATAACAACAGGTAGTGACTAGGGGGTTATAACAACAGGTAGTGACTAGGGCTTTATAACAACAGGTAGTGACTAGGGCTTTATAACAACAGAGGTAGTGACTAGGGCTTTATAACAACAGGTAGTGGCTAGGGCTTTATAACAACAGGTAGTGACTAGGGCTTTATAACAACAGGTAGTGACTAGGGCTTTATAACAACAGGTAGTGACTAGGGCGTTATAACAACAGGTAGTGACTAGGGCGTTATAACAACAGGTAGTGACTAGGGGGTTATAACAACAGAGGTAGTGACTAGGGCTTTATAACAACAGGTAGTGACTAGGGCTTTATAACAACAGGTAGTGACTAGGGCTTTATAACAACAGGTAGTGACTAGGGGTTATAACAGGTAGTGACTAGGGCTTTATAACAACAGAGGTAGTGACTAGGGCTTTATAACAACAGGTAGTGACTAGGGCTTTATAACAACAGGTAGTGACTAGGGCTTTATAACAACAGGTAGTGACTAGGGCGTTATAACAACAGGTAGTGACTAGGGCTTTATAACAACAGGTAGTGACTAGGGCTTTATAACAACAGGTAGTGACTAGGGCGTTATAACAACAGGTAGTGACTAGGGCTTTATAACAACAGGTAGTGACTAGGGCTTTATAACAACAGAGGTAGTGACTAGGGCTTTATAACAACAGGTAGTGACCATGTCTCTATTTTGGTTTGGTCAAAAGCCCTAGTCACTAGTCACTACCTCTTTATAACAACAGGTAGTGACTAGGGGTTTATAACAACAGAGGTAGTGACTAGGGGTTTATAACAACAGGTAGTGACTAGGGGTTATAATAACAGGTAGTGACTAGGGCTTTATAACAACAGAGGTGGTAACTAGGGCTTTATGACAACAGGTAGTGACTGGGTTTTATCTCAACAGAGGTAGTGACTAGGGGTTTATAACAACAGGCAGTGACTAGGGGTTTATAACAACAGGTAGTGACTAGGGGTTTATAACAACAAGTAGTGACTAGGGGTTTTAACAACAGAGGTAGTGACTAGGGCTTTATAACAACAGGTAGTGACTAGGGCTTTATAACAACAGGTATTTGACTAGGGGTTTATAACAACAGGTAGTGACTAGGGCTTTATAACAACAGAGGTAGTGACTAGGGCTTTATAACAACAGGTAGTGACTAGGGCTTTATAACAACAGAGGTAGTGACTTGGGGTTTATAACCACAGGTAGTGACTAGGGGTTTATAACCACAGGTAGTGACTAGGAGTTTATAACAACAGGTAGTGACTAGGGGTTTATAACAACAGGTAGTGACTAGGGCTTTATAACAACAGGTAGTGACTAGGGGTTATAACAACAGAGGTAGTGACTAGGGCTTTATAACAACAAGTAGTGACTAGGGGTTTATAACAACAGGTAGTGAATAGGGCTTTATAACAACAGGTAGTGACTAGGGGTTATAACAACAGGTAGTGACTAGGGCTTTATAACAACAGGTAGTGACTAGGGCTTTATAACAACAGGTAGTGACTGTGGGGGTTATTGAAGAGGTGGTGACTAGGGCTTTATAACAACAGGTAGTGACTAGGGGTTTATAACAACAGGTAGTGACTGGGGTTATAACAACAGGTAGTGACTAGGGCTTTATAACAACAGGTAGTGACTAGGGCTTTATAACAACAGGTAGTGACTAGGGGTTATAACAACAGGTAGTGACTAGGGCTTAAAACAACAGAGGTAGTAACTAGGGCTTTATAACAACATGTAGTGACTTGGGGTTTATAGGAACAGGTAGTGACTAGGGCTTTATAACAACAGGTAGTGACTAGGGGTTATAACAACAGGTAGTGGCTAGGGGTTTATAACAACAGGTAGTGACTAGGGCTTTATAACAACAAGTAGTGACTAGGGGTTTATAACAACAGAGGTAGTGACTAGGGGTTTATAAAACAGGTAGTGACTAGGGCTTTATAACAACAGAGGTAGTGACTAGGGCTTTATAACAACAGGTAGTGACTAGGGCTTTATAACAATGAATATCATACAGATTAGTTTCCCTATACCCTCGGTTGTTAAACAAGGAGACACCTTATCACCGACTTTGTTTTCTTCGTTAATAAATCATTATTTTATAAAGAAATTAAACAGTTAAATATTGGAGTAAGATATGATGATGAAAGGCTTTTAAGCTAAGCTTTTATATGCTGATGATATTATTTTGATGGCAGAAACTGAACAAGACCTGCAGAACATGTTATTATGTGGAGTCACTTGGTGTCAAAGATGGAGACTCATGATCAACCAGACAAGGTTTTTATGTCTCTATTTTGGTTTGGTCAGGTGTGATTTGGGTGGGCATTCTATGTGCCTTTTTCTATGTTTTTGTATGTCAGCTGGTATGGTTCTCAATCAGGGACAGCTGTCTATCGTTGTCTCTGATTGGGACCCATATTTAGGTAGCTTTTTCCCCACAGGGTTTTTGTGGGTAGTTATTTTCTGTTTTGTGTCTCTCTGCACCTGACAGGACTGTTTCGGGTTTTCGTTTATTCTCTTTGTTATTTTTGTCATTTTTATTCTCTGTTATTTTTGTTATTTTTGTTATTTTAATTATTTGGTATTTTTGGTATTTTTGTTATTTTTATTCTCTGTTATTTTTGTTATTTTTGTTATTTTAATTCTTTGGTATTTTTGTTATTTTTATTCTCTGTTATTCTCTGTTATTTTTGTTATTTTTATTCTCTGTGTTATTTTTGTTATTTGATGTTCAGTTGAAATAAAAGCATGAACACTTACCACGCGGCGCTTTGGTCCACACCTTCTTCAACAGACGATCGTTACGATTCCTGAAGTGGACCAACGTCCAGCCTTATTCTTGTGGCGGAGTGTTTGAAGAGGAACCCTGTTCCGCTTTAGGCTCATGGGGCCCTGGGGGAGAGGGAGGGTTGGTGGATGCTGGGGTGGTAGGAGAATCTGTCTGAAGGCCATTCTCAACCGGAAGACACAGCTGTTCAGTAAACAGGAGTTCAGGGGCACATCTAAATAGTCTATAGTGGCTACACAGCTATTCATCTCCTCTCCTTCATTTCCACTCATCCAAAATTACAGGAAAAGTGAATGGAAGCCGGTTCTTTTAGATCAGTCCTAGAAGGGAGGAGAGTAAGACACAACGTTGAGATGCGTCCCAGGTCGTGTAAGAAGAAGACCCAGGGCCGTTTCTTGAATTGATCTGGTTGTGGAACCCCCCACCTCATGGGCAAAACATTTGAGTAACCCCCCATGGCAGAGGAGAGAAAAATCTGCAATTTGAAAGTTAATGTCCTGCAATTCTACACATTTTGCCTGCAGAAGATGCCGATCAGAACCAAGCACATTTTCTGCAAATCTATCCCCTTTTTTTTCATCACAGCAGAAAATGTAGACACAGCGATCTACTCATTTTATCAGGGGTGGAGATCATTTTCTTGGAGTTTTAAAGCAAATTTCAGAAACTAAACATTTTGTCATGACTCATGTCATGTTCATATGATATCTGGGTCAGAGTCACTAACGAAATCGATCAGAACCCATGCCCGGTCAGAAGTCTGCCATGATTACTACCAGATATAGATAGATGGCCAAACTAACCTTCCTAGCAATCTATAAAATGTCAGCTGACATGGCGAATGGAGTGACTGTCAAGTGAATGACAGAACAACAGAAACTGCTGATGCCCAACCATGTCTAAATGGTACCTGTGTATTATCCAACTAACAGGAAGTCAGAACCAGCCACAGCTTCCTTCAAAATATATATATTTTTTAAATTTAAAAAACCAACAACAGCAGATCAGAACCCAGACACAGCCGATCAGAACCCAGCCACAGCCGATCAGAACCCAGACACAGCCGATCAGAACCCAGCCACAGCCGATCAGAACCCAGCCACAGCCGATCAGAACCCAGACACAGCAGATCAGAACCCAGCCACAGCCGATCAGAACCCAGCCACAGCCGATCAGAACCCAGCCACAGCCGATCAGAACCCAGCCACAGCCGATCAGAACCCAGCCACAGCCGATCAGAACCCAGCCACAGCCGATCAGAACCCAGCCACAGCCGATCAGAACCCAGCCACAGCCGATCAGAACCCAGACACAGCCGATCAGAACCCAGCCACAGCCGATCAGAACCCAGCCACAGCCGATCAGAACCCAGCCACAGCCGATCAGAACCCAGCCACAGCCGATCAGAACCCAGACACAGCAGATCAGAACCCAGACACAGCCGATCAGAACCCAGACACAGCCGATCAGAACCCAGACACAGCCGATCAGAACCCAGCCACAGCCGATCAGAACCCAGCCACAGCCGATCAGAACCCAGCCACAGCCGATCGGAACCCAGCCACAGCAGATCAGAACCCAGACACAGCTGATCAGAACCCAGCCACAGCTGATCAGAACCCAGCCACAGCAGATCAGAACCCAGCCACAGCGGATCAGAACCCAGCCACAGCCGATCAGAACCCAGCCACAGCAGATCAGAACCCAGACACAGCCGATCAGAACCCAGACACAGCTGTTCAGAACCCAGCCACAGCTGATCAGAACCCAGCCACAGCAGATCAGAACCCAGACACAGCCGATCAGAACCCAGACACAGCAGATCAGAACCCAGACACAGCCGATCAGAACCCAGCCACAGCCGATCAGAACCCAGCCACAGCAGATCAGAACCCAGACACAGCCGATCAGAACCCAGCCACAGCCGATCAGAACCAGCCACAGCAGATCAGAACCCAGACACAGAGGATCAGAACCCAGACACAGCAGATCAGAACCCAGACACAGCCGATCAGAACCCAGCCACAGCCGATCAGAACCCAGCCACAGCCGATCAGAACCCAGCCACAGCCGATCAGAACCCAGCCACAGCAGATCAGAACCCAGACACAGCCGATCAGAACCCAGACACAGCCGATCAGAACCCAGCCACAGCAGATCAGAACCCAGACACAGCAGATCAGAACCCAGACACAGCCGATCAGAATCCAGCCACAGCCGATCAGAACCCAGACACAGCAGATCAGAACCCAGCCACAGCTGTTCAGAACCCAGCCACAGCTGATCAGAACCCAGCCACAGCTGATCAGAACCCAGCCACAGCTGATCAGAACCCAGCCACAGCAGATCAGAACCCAGCCACAGCCCATCAGAACCCAGCCACAGCCGATCAGAACCCAGACACAACAGATCAGAACCCAGACACAGCTGATCAGAACCCAGCCACAGCTGATCGGAACCCAGCCACAGCAGATCAGAACCCAGCCACAGCTGATCAGAACCCAGACACAGCAGATCAGAACCCAGACACAGCCGATCAGAACCCAGCCACAGCCGATCGGAACCCAGCCACAGCAGATCAGAACCCAGCCACAGCCGATCAGAACCCAGCCACAGCAGATCAGAACCCAGCCACAGCGGATCAGAACCCAGCCACAGCCGATCAGAACCCAGCCACAGCAGATCAGAACCCAGACACAGCCGATCAGAATCCAGACACAGCCGATCAGAACCCAGCCACAGCCGATCAGAACCCAGCCACAGCAGATCAGAACCCAGACACAGCCGATCAGAACCCAGCCACAGCCGATCAGAACCTAGCCACAGCAGATCAGAACCCAGACACAGACGATCAGAACCCAGACACAGCAGATCAGAACCCAGACACAGCCGATCAGAATCCAGACACAGCCGATCAAAACCCAGACACAGCAGATCAGAACCCAGCCACAGCCGATCAGAACCTAGCCACAGCCGATCAGAACCTAGCCACAGCAGATCAGAACACAGACACAGCCGATCAGAACCCAGCCACAGCAGATCAGAACCCAGCCACAGCCGATCAGAACCTAGCCACAGCAGATCAGAACCCAGACACAGCAGATCAGAACCCAGCCACAGCCGATCAGAACCCAGCCACAGCAGATCAGAACCCAGACACAGCCGATCAGAACCCAGACACAGCCGATCAGAACCCAGCCACAGCAGATCAGAACCCAGCCACAGCAGATCAGAACCCAGACACAGCCGATCAGAACCCAGCCACAGCAGATCAGAACCCAGACACAGCCGATCAGAACCTAGCCACAGCAGCAGGACATCTGACAGAGCCTCAGAGTTTGAGCCAGGTGGTTTCAGCTGAGCCAAAATAAGATTGTTCCATTTTTTACTTATTTTCTTTGTGTGCGCCAGATGCTATCCATTTCATTTCAGTTATTTTTAGCGACGCTGCTTGGCAGTCATGTTTCACCTCAGCTTTAACAGGGCCGAAGGGAGAGTAGCTCTGACAGGTCAACATGAGGTAAGAAGGAAGGTTATCCAAAAACCTGCAGAGCAGAGCAGCACAGAGCATAGTCTGGTTTCAGCTCTCAGAGAAGTCAAACCACAGCTCTGAGAGTTTTACAGAATCAAAGCAAAAAGGCAGACAGACAGACAGACAGACAGACGGGCGGGCGGGCGGGCGGGCGGACGGACAGGGAGACAGACAGGGAGACGGACAGGGAGACAGACAGGGAGACGGACAGGGAGACGGACAGGGAGACGGACAGGCAGGCAGTGTGTGTGTTTATCACAGTAGGGAAGGGAGTCCTTCATACTGACCATCAGGCTGTATGGTTCATTCATACTGACCACAACATGACATCAGGCTGTGTGGTTCATTCATACTGACCACAGCATGACATCAGGCTGTGTGGTTCATTCATACTGACCACAGCATGACATCAGGCTGTGTGGTTCATTCATACTGACCATCAGGCTGTATGGTTCATTCATACTGACCACAGCATGACATCAGGCTGTGTGGTTCATTCATACTGACCACAGCATGACATCAGGCTGTGTGGTTCATTCATACTGACCATCAGGCTGTATGGTTCATTCATACTGACCACAGCATGACATCAGGCTGTGTGGTTCATTCATACTGACCATCAGGCTGTATGGTTCATTCATACTGACCACAGCATGACATCAGGCTGTGTGGTTCATTCATACTGACCACAGCATGACATCAGGCTGTGTGGTTCATTCATACTGACCATCAGGCTGTATGGTTCATTCATACTGACCACAGCATGACATCAGGCTGTGTGGTTCATTCATACTGACCACAGCATGACATCAGGCTGTGTGGTTCATTCATACTGACCATCAGGCTGTATGGTTCATTCATACTGACCACAGCATGACATCAGGCTGTGTGGTTCATTCATACTGACCATCAGGCTGTATGGTTCATTCATACTGACCATCAGGCTGTATGGTTCATTCATACTGACCACAGCATGACATCAGGCTGTGTGGTTCATTCATACTGACCATCAGGCTGTATGATTCATTCATACTGACCATCAGGCTGTACGGTTCATAGTACGACTGGAATTTATATATAAATGTCTGTAATATTTATATTTTGGAGAATCTTTTATACAATGGCTTAAAGTTACGTATAATATCCCTAGGTGTAAAATAGTAAATCATAGCTACATCATTGAAAGTGTCAAGAGGAATAAAACAAGGTTGTCCACTGTCGGCATATCTATTTATTATTGCCATTGAAATGCTGTTAAAATCAGATCCAACAATAATATTACAGGGTTAGAAATCCTCAAAAACAAAGGTGTCATTGTACTCTGATGATTCATGTTTTCTATTAAATCCACCATTTGGATCCATTCACAGCCTCATAGAGGATCTAGATACTTTTTCTAGCCTCTCTGGATTACAACCAAATTGGTTGTACCACCAAGGTGGTATCTGATTTGAAGTACCTTGGTATCATACTTGATTCCCAAGCTCTCTTTTGCAGCAAAGCTCCCCATCCAGCCTGACAGAGCTTGAGAGGATCTTCAGAGAAGAATGGGAGAAACTCCCCAAATACAGGTGTGCCAAGCTTGTAGTGTCATACCCCAAGAAGACTGGAGGCTGTAATCGCTGCCAAAGGTGCTTCAAGAAAGTACTGAGTAAAGGGTCTGAATACTGATGTAAATGAATGAAGGATGCAGGGAATGTTATCAGTCTGGTGTAGAAGGATTGTTCTTCTCAGTTATACAGTATCACCATCACCAGCTGGGTGTTCTGTGTGCAAGGAGTTTTAATAATATTGATTTTATTTCCTGTGTGATAGCTTTTATTTGTAATACATTTGCAAACATTTTTAAAAGCCCGTTTTCGCGTTGTCATTATGAGATATTGTGTGTAGATTAATGAGGGGGAAACATTTTTTTTTTAAATCAATTTTAGAATAAGGCTGTAACGTAACAAAATGTGGACAAAGTGAGGTGGTCTGAATACTTTCCAAATGCCCTGTATATATATTTATAAAAAACAATACATGGAAGGTGCAATCTATCTGCAATATTAAAGATGATCTACCCCCTAAAAAAAAAAGAAAATCAAATTCATCGGTGTCTTAAAAAAGACCTCGTCTCAGTCTGACCACTATAGGGAGATTGTTTCCTTGAGGATTGGAGGAGAGTTGGAGAGGCTGATGTCGTCCTGTCTTGATGGTGAACTCGGCCTTCCTGGTCCTCATGGCGGGAAATGAGAAGGAATCTGGTTGGCTCTCCAGTCCAGAGCCAGACTCCACTGGACTCTCTGCATACAGAAAAGGACAATGGTAGAAACCATCAAAACAAACATTAGAGTCTCACTCTATCCTCTTGACCCAATCAATACATTTATTATGCCAATCACGTGTTCCAGAATCATAAATCCCTCCCACTTTACCGTGGATGCCAATCACGTGTTCCAGAATCATAAAGCCCTCCCACTTTACCGTGGATGCCAATCACGTGTTCCAGAATCATAAACCCATCCCACTTTACCGTGGATGCCAATCATGTGTTCCAGAATCATAAACCCCTCCCACTTTACCGTGGATGCCAATCACGTGTTCCAGAATCATAAACCCCTCCCACTTTACCGTGGATGCCAATCATGTGTTCCAGAATCATAAACCCCTCCCTCTTTACCGTGGATGCCAATCACGTGTTCCAGAATCATAAACCCCTCCCACTTTACCGTGGATGCCAATCACGTGTTCCAGAATCATAAACCCCTCCCACTTTACCGTGGATGCCAATCATGTGTTCCAGAATCATAAACCCATCCCACTTTACCGTGGATGCCAATCATGTGTTCCAGAATCATAAACCCATCCCACTTTACCGTGGATGCCAATCACGTGTTCCAGAATCAGAAACCCCTCCCACTTTACCGTGGATGCCAATCATGTGTTCCAGAATCAGAACTCTCTCTGCCAGGATCTTGAGAGCTTCCCTCAGCTGCTGCACTCCCTCAGTTCCCCCTGAGAGACACACAGAGACACTCCCTCAGTTCCCCCTGAGAGACACACAGAGACACTCCCTCAGTTCCCCCTGAGAGACACACAGAGACACTCCCTCAGTTCCCCCTGAGAGACACACAGAGACAGACACTCCCTCAGTTCCCCCTGAGAGACACACAGAGACACTCCCTCAGTTCCCCCTGAGAGACACACAGAGACACTCCCTCAGTTCCCCCTGAGAGACACACAGAGACACTCCCTCAGTTCCCCCTGAGAGACACACAGAGACAGACACTCCCTCAGTTCCCCAGTTCCCCTGAGGAACTGAGAGACACTGACACACAGAGACACACAGAGACAGACACTCCCTCAGTTCCCCTGAGAGACACACAGAGACTCCCTCACAGACACTCCCTCAGTTCCCCCAGAGACACACAGACACTCTCCCTCAGTTCCCCCTGAGAGACAGACAGAGACATTCCCTCAGTTCCCCCTGAGAGACAGACAGAGACAGACACTCCCTCAGTTCCCCCCTGAGAGACAGACAGAGACACTCCCTCAGTTCCCCCCTGAGAGACAGACAGAGACACACTCAGTTCCCCTCAGTCCCCCTGAGAGACACACAGAGACACTCCCTCAGTTCCCCCTGAGAGACACACAGAGACAGACACTCCCTCAGTTCCCCCTGAGAGACAGACAGAGACAGACACTCCCTCAGTTCCCCCTGAGAGACACACAGAGACACTCCCTCAGTTCCCCCCTGAGAGACACACAGAGACAGACACTCCCTCAGTTCCCCCTGAGAGACAGACAGAGACACTCCCTCAGTTCCCCCTGAGAAACAGACAGAGACACACAGAGACAGACACTCCCTCAGTTCCTCTCCTGAGAGACACACAGAGACAGACACTCCCTCAGTTCCCCTCCCTCAGAGACAGACAGAGACAGACAGAGACAGACACTCCCTCAGTTCCCCCCCCTGAGAAACAGACAGAGACACACTCCCTCAGTTCCCCCTGAGAGACACACAGAGACAGACACTCCCTCAGTTCCCCCTGAGAGACACACAGAGACAGACACTCCCTCAGTTCCCCCTGAGAGACACACAGAGACAGACAGAGACAGACACTCCCTCAGTTCCCCCTGAGAGACACACAGAGACAGACACTCCCTCAGTTCCCTCTCTGAGAAACAGACAGAGACAGACAGAGACAGACACTCCCTCAGTTCCCCCCTGAGAGACAGACAGAGACACTCCCTCAGTTCCCCCTGAGAGACAGACAGAGACAGACACTCCCTCAGTTCCCCCTGAGAGACACACAGAGACACTCCCTCAGTTCCCCCTGAGAGACACACAGAGACACTCCCTCAGTTCCCCCCTGAGAGACACACAGAGACAGACACTCCCTCAGTTCCCCTGAGAGACACACAGAGACAGACAGAGACAGACACTCCCTCAGTTCCCCCTGAGAGACACACAGAGACAGACAGAGACAGACACTCCCTCAGTTCCCCTGAGAGAAACAGAGACAGACACTCCCTCAGTTCCCTCTCTGAGAAACAGACAGAGACAGACAGAGACAGACACTCCCTCAGTTCCCCCTGAGAGACTGAGAGACACTCCCTCACAGAGACAGACACTCCCTCAGTTCCCTCTGAGAAACAGACAGAGACAGACAGAGACAGACACTCCCCCTCAGTTCCTCAGTTCCCCCTGAGAGACACACAGAGACAGACACTCCCTCAGTTCCCCTGAGAGACACACAGAGACAGACACTCCCTCAGTTCCCCCTGAGAGACACACAGAGACAGACACTCCCTCAGTTCCCCCTGAGAGACACACAGAGACAGACACTCCCTCAGTTCCCTCCCCCTGAGAAACAGACAGAGACACACAGAGACAGACACTCCCTCAGTTCCTCTCTGAGAGACACACAGAGACAGACACTCCCTCAGTTCCCCCTCTCAGAGACAGAGACAGACAGAGACAGACACTCCCTCAGTTCCCCCTGAGAGACACACAGAGACAGACAGAGACAGACACTCCCTCAGTTCCCCCCTGAGAGACACACAGAGACAGACACTCCCTCAGTTCCCCCCTGAGAGACACACAGAGACAGACACTCCCTCAGTTCCCCCTGAGAGACACACAGAGACAGACACTCCCTCAGTTCCCCCTGAGAGACACACAGAGACAGACACTCCCTCAGTTCCCCCTGAGAGACAGACAGAGACACACAGAGACAGACAGAGACAGACACTCCCTCAGTTCCCCCTGAGAGACACACAGAGACAGACACTCCCTCAGTTCCCCCCTGAGAGACAGACAGAGACACTCCCTCAGAGACAGACAGAGACAGACCCTCCCTCAGTTCCCCCCCAGAGAGACACACAGAGACAGACACTCCCTCAGTTCCCCCTGAGAGAGACACACAGAGACAGACACTCCCTCAGTTCCCCCTGAGAGACACACAGAGACAGACACTCCCTCAGTTCCCCTCTGATAAACAGACAGAGACAGACAGAGACAGACACTCCCTCAGTTCCCCTCTGAGAGACAGACAGAGACAGACACTCCCTCAGTTCCCCTCTGAGAGACAGACAGAGACAGACACTCCCTCAGTTCCCCTCTGAGAGACAGACAGAGACAGACACTCCCTCAGTTCCCCTCTGAGAGACAGACAGAGACAGACACTCCCTCAGTTCCCCCCTCTGAGACACAGACAGAGACAGACACTCCCTCAGTTCCCCCCTCTGAGACACAGACAGAGACAGACACTCCCTCAGTTCCCCCCTCTGAGACACAGACAGAGACAGACACTCCCTCAGTTCCCCCTCTGAGACACAGACAGAGACAGACACTCCCTCAGTTCCCCCTCTGAGACACAGACAGAGACAGACACTCCCTCAGTTCCCCCCTCTGAGAGACAGACAGAGACAGACACTCCCTCAGTTCCCCCTGAGAGACAGACAGAGACAGACACTCCCTCAGTTCCCCCTCTGAGACACAGACAGAGACAGACACTCCCTCAGTTCCCCCTCTGAGAGACAGACAGAGACAGACACTCCCTCAGTTCCCCCTGAGAGACAGACAGAGACAGACACTCCCTCAGTTCCCCTCTGAGAGACAGACAGAGACAGACACTCCCTCAGTTCCCCCTCTGAGAGACACACAGAGACAGACACTCCCTCAGTTCCCCTCTGAGAGACAGACAGAGACAGACACTCCCTCAGTTCCCCCCTCTGAGACACACACAGAGACAGACACTCCCTCAGTTCCCCCCTCTGAGAGACAGACAGAGACAAATAACCATAAATACACAATGCAGTGCATACCTCAGGTAAACCCTGTCCTGGCTCCCCCTTCTGCCCAGACTGCCCCTGTAAACACATTGACACATTCCTTATCATTACAAAACCAATTGCAAAAATCACTGCACATCAGCTGTCTGAGCAGCTTACCGATCGCTGCAGCTGTACACAGCCCCATCTGTAAATAGCCCATCCAACCAACTACCAACCTCATCCCCTTATTTGTTTTGTTTTTCTGCTCTTTTGCACACCAGTATTTCTACTTTAAACATCCTCATCTGCACGTCCTGTATCCCAACCAGAAGCCATGGATTACAGGCAACATCCTCACCGAGCTAAAGGGTAGAGCTGCCGCTCTCAGGGAGCAGGACACTAATCCGGACGCTTATAAGCAATCCCGCTATGCCCTCAGACGAACCATCAAACAGGAAAACTGTCAATACAGGACGAAGATTGAATCCTGCTACGCCGGCTTTACGGGAGGCCGTTATCTTCGGCTTCCATGTCTCATGTATTGAAATGCAACTTTTCCACGAAAATGCGCATATGAAAATCACAACGAGCACGCAGAATGGTAGAAATGATAGGATAAATTGTTTCCCCAAACTTGAAACTCACCCGTTGCCTTTTGGATTCTTAGTAACATAATTGCCTCCACGTTTTCCATGGTTGGGTTTTGCCTATAGGCTACTGTGAAGCAAGGTAAGACGTGCCTCATATTATGACATAAAACATTCACGTTTCAAACAATTAAGTATGTTTTCAAAATGCATACGGCCTCCAGCTCGCACTGTAAAGTGGTGGGATGACTGGCTGATAGCCTGTTGCCTGAACGTGAAAGGTGAACGGGAGGACTGCTTCAATTACCAGTTGAGAGAAAAAAAATAATAGCAGCTTTTTTTTTAATCGTGCACCAAAACTGTTTTTTTTAACACCCGATTTGCATTTAGAATTGTTACACAATGAATGGGGTTCTAAAAGAATGGGGTTCTAAAAGAATGGGGTTCTAAAAGAATGGGGTTCTAAAAGACCATTGTTTTCCTCCAGCAGCAACCTGCCCGTGGAGCAGCATGAGAAACCCCTCTCAGAACAGGCTCTGGGTGCTGTGCTAGTTGTGTTGGAATAAATAAGATATATGATGACTACACACAGGCCAATTTAATTCCACTAAATTATACGAATTAACCTATAGACTGATGAGGCATGATGGGAAAATGTCTTTCCATAGACTGGTATTCCCATCAATGACTAAAAAGCATTATTTTGCAATGGGATTTTTTAAATCCCGGTCATTTTGGCCGGCAACAGTTTTATTTATCAACTTTTCATTATTAGACTTTTTTTTTAATCAGCCAAAAGCTAACATAAAAACCCTGGCGTTTTGATTTGCGTGCCTGTGTGAACAGCCTATCCATACTCACAGGCTGACCATGCTCCCCTGTTAATCCTGGAGGTCCCTGGTGAGAGAGAGAGAGAGAGAGAGAGAGAGAGAGAGAGAGAGAGAGAGAGAGAGAGAGAGAGAGAGAGGAGAACACAGATTAGAGGACCTACTCCCCCCCCACCCCCCCACCCCCCAAAAAAAACATCTTTAGATTCATAACATCCCGGTCTAATCGCTCATCACATATTCGCAGTGCAAGCAGAAACTGGAGGGCGGTGTCACAGGAAGTATCAGCACACCACTGAGGCTGGCCGCAATGACTGGTCTGTTTGATGTTCTCACCGACGGGTCTACCTGGTCATGTACGGGTTAACCCTTCTGTTCTTTAATAACAGCAGATGAAGGGGATTAGGTTTAACATCATGGCCGAATTGGAACTTTACTGTTGCGATCAGTGAGGTCTGACCAGGGCCACGGGCTGATTAATTATGGCTGAATGAGAACTTTACTGTTGTGATTTGTGAGGTCGGACCAGGGCCACGGGCTGATTAATTATGGCTGAATGAGAACTTTACTGTTGTGATTTGTGAGGTCGGACCAGGGCCACGGGCTGATTAATTATGGCTGAATGAGAACTTTACTGTTGTGATTTGTGAGGTCGGACCAGGGCCACGGGCTGATTAATTATGGCTGAATGAGAACTTTACTGTTGTGATTTGTGAGGTCGGACCAGGGCCACGGGCTGATTAATTATGGCTGAATGAGAACTTTACTGTTGTGATTTGTGAGGTCGGACCAGGGCCACGGGCTGATTAATTATGGCTGAATGAGAACTTTACTGTTGTGATTTGTGAGGTCGGACCAGGGCCACGGGCTGATTAATTATGGCTGAATGAGAACTTTACTGTTGTGATTTGTGAGGTCGGACCAGGGCCACGGGCTGATTAATTATGGCTGAATGAGAACTTTACTGTTGTGATTTGTGAGGTCGGACCAGGGCCACGGGCTGATTAATTATGGCTGAATGAGAACTTTACTGTTGTGATTTGTGAGGTCGGACCAGGGCCACGGGCTGATTAATTATGGCTGAATGAGAACTTTACTGTTGTGATTTGTGAGGTCGGACCAGGGCCACGGGCTGATTAATTATGGCTGAATGAGAACTTTACTGTTGTGATTTGTGAGGTCGGACCAGGGCCACGGGCTGATTAATTATGGCTGAATGAGAACTTTACTGTTGTGATTTGTGAGGTCGGACCAGGGCCACGGGCTGATTAATTATGGCTGAATGAGAACTTTACTGTTGTGATTTGTGAGGTCGGACCAGGGCCACGGGCTGATTAATTATGGCTGAATGAGAACTTTACTGTTGTGATTTGTGAGGTCGGACCAGGGCCACGGGCTGATTAATTATGGCTGAATGAGAACTTTACTGTTGTGATTTGTGAGGTCGGACCAGGGCCACGGGCTGATTAATTATGGCTGAATGAGAACTTTACTGTTGTGATTTGTGAGGTCGGACCAGGGCCACGGGCTGATTAATTATGGCTGAATGAGAACTTTACTGTTGTGATTTGTGAGGTCGGACCAGGGCCACGGGCTGATTAATTATGGCTGAATGAGAACTTTACTGTTGTGATTTGTGAGGTCGGACCAGGGCCACGGGCTGATTAATTATGGCTGAATGAGAACTTTACTGTTGTGATTTGTGAGGTCGGACCAGGGCCACGGGCTGATTAATTATGGCTGAATGAGAACTTTACTGTTGTGATTTGTGAGGTCGGACCAGGGCCACGGGCTGATTAATTATGGCTGAATGAGAACTTTACTGTTGTGATTTGTGAGGTCGGACCAGGGCCACGGGCTGATTAATTATGGCTGAATGAGAACTTTACTGTTGTGATTTGTGAGGTCGGACCAGGGCCACGGGCTGATTAATTATGGCTGAATGAGAACTTTACTGTTGTGATTTGTGAGGTCGGACCAGGGCCACGGGCTGATTAATTATGGCTGAATGAGAACTTTACTGTTGTGATTTGTGAGGTCGGACCAGGGCCACGGGCTGATTAATTATGGCTGAATGAGAACTTTACTGTTGTGATTTGTGAGGTCGGACCAGGGCCACGGGCTGATTAATTATGGCTGAATGAGAACTTTACTGTTGTGATTTGTGAGGTCGGACCAGGGCCACGGGCTGATTAATTATGGCTGAATGAGAACTTTACTGTTGTGATTTGTGAGGTCGGACCAGGGCCACGGGCTGATTAATTATGGCTGAATGAGAACTTTACTGTTGTGATTTGTGAGGTCGGACCAGGGCCACGGGCTGATTAATTATGGCTGAATGAGAACTTTACTGTTGTGATTTGTGAGGTCGGACCAGGGCCACGGGCTGATTAATTATGGCTGAATGAGAACTTTACTGTTGTGATTTGTGAGGTCGGACCAGGGCCACGGGCTGATTAATTATGGCTGAATGAGAACTTTACTGTTGTGATTTGTGAGGTCGGACCAGGGCCACGGGCTGATTAATTATGGCTGAATGAGAACTTTACTGTTGTGATTTGTGAGGTCGGACCAGGGCCACGGGCTGATTAATTATGGCTGAATGAGAACTTTACTGTTGTGATTTGTGAGGTCGGACCAGGGCCACGGGCTGATTAACCGTTGACCTATAATTTCTGAACTTTACTGTTGTGATTTGTGACGGACCAGGGCCACGGGCTGATTAATTCTAATTCATCAAAACTGTTCTGTTTAAGCTAGAGGTATCTGCTGATTTTTTCCCCCTCCGTGGGCTCCATCTCAATCCACCACGTCCTCTGAATGGCTGAAGGAGCTAGTGATATTGTTGACCAGGGTTTTCCCCCTCCGTGGGCTTCATCTCATTCCACCACGTCCTCTGAATGGTGAAGGAGCTAGAGATATCTGTTGATTTTTTCGGACCCTCCGTGGGCTTCATCTCAATCCACCACGTCCTCTGAATGGTGAAGGAGCTATGGCTGAAGATATCTGTTGTGATTTTTTCCCCCACGTGGGCTTCATCTCAATGAGAACTTTACTGTCCTCTGAATGGTGAAGGAGCTAGAGATTTACTGTTGTTTTTTCCCTACGTGGGCTTCATCTCAATCCACCACGTCCTCTGAATGGTGAAGGAGCTAGAGATATCTGTTGAACTTTTTTGTGATTTGTGAGGTCGGACCAGGGGGCTTGATTCAATATGGCTGAATGAGAACTTTACCTCTGAATGGTGAAGGAGCTAGAGATATCTGTTGGGAACTTTTCCCCTGACGTGGGCTCCATCTCAATCCACCACGACCCTCTGAATGGTGAAGGAGCTAGAGATATCTGTTGTTTTTTCCCCCTACGTGGGCTTCATCTCAATCCACCACGTCCTCTGAATGGTGAAGGAGCTAGAGATATCTGTTGGGTTTTCCCCCTCCGTGGGCTCCATCTCAATCCACCACGTCCTCTGAATGGTGAAGGAGCTAGAGATATCTGTTGGGTTTTTCCCCCTCCGTGGGCTCCATCTCAATCCACCACGTCCTCTGAATGGTGAAGGAGCTAGAGATATCTGTTGGGTTTTTCCCCCTCCGTGGGCTCCATCTCAATCCACCACGTCCTCTGAATGGTGAAGGAGCTAGATCGGTGTTTGTCAGACCGTGAGACACAAAATGATATGAATTTTTTTTTGTCTTCTCACGAAAACATCTGCATTGTCCGGTCGGATTGGCCTAAAAACTATTATGACCAATCTATTGAAAGATGAGAGTCTCACGAACACCATGGTATTCTCTATTTTGCTAGAATGCCTACAATACTCACAAAAATAATCTTAAAGGGACCTTAAGTACCAGTTTTAAAAAAAGAAAGGAAGTATACAATATATTTATATCCAATATAGGACAGACACTTCAGAAAAAAACTTCCTTTTGATTTTATTTTTGACTATATTTTGTTCCATTTGTTCCAATCTGTTATTCAATGTGTTTCTATTGGCTAATAGCAGTAAGGCCTGTTATTCAATGTGTTTCTATTGGCTAATAGCAGTAAGGCCTGTTATTCAATGTGTTTCTATTGGCTAATAGCAGTAAGGCCTGTTATTCAATGTGTTTCTATTGGCTAATAGCAGTAAGGACTGTTATTCAATGTGTTTCTATTGGCTAATAGCAGTAAGGACTGTCTGTTATTCAATGTGTTTCTATGGGCTAATAGCAGGCCTGTTATTAATGGACTGTAAGGCCTGTTATTCAATGTGTTTCTATTGGCTAATAGCAGTAAGGACTATCTGTTATTCAATGTGTTTCTATTGGCTAATAGCAGTAAGGACTGTCTGTTATTCAATGTGTTTCTATTGGCTAATAGCAGTAAGGACTGTCTGTTATTCAATGTGTTTCTATTGGCTAATAGCAGTAAGGCCTGTTATTCAATGTGTTTCTATTGGCTAATAGCAGTAAGGACTATCTGTTATTCAATGTGTTTCTATTGGCTAATAGCAGTAAGGACTATCTGTTATTCAATGTGTTTCTATTGGCTAATAGCAGTAAGGACTATCTGTTATTCAATGTGTTTCTATTGGCTAATAGCAGTAAGGACTGTTATTCAATGTGTTTCTATTGGCTAATAGCAGTAAGGACTGTTATTCAATGTGTTTCTATTGGCTAATAGCAGTAGGTCCTGTTATTCAATGTGTTTCTATTGGCTAATAGCAGTAAGGCCTGTTATTCAATGTGTTTCTATTGGCTAATAGCAGTAGGTCCTGTTATTCAATGTGTTTCTATTGGCTAATAGCAGTAAGGCCTGTTATTCAATGTGTTTCTATTGGCTAATAGCAGTAGGTCCTGTTATTCAATGTGTTTCTATTGGCTAATAGCAGTAAGGACTATCTGTTATTCAATGTGTTTCTATTGGCTAATAGCAGTAAGGACTATCTGTTATTCAATGTGTTTCTATTGGCTAATAGCAGTAAGGACTATCTGTTATTCAATGTGTTTCTATTGGCTAATAGCAGTAAGGACTATCTGTTATTCAATGTGTTTCTATTGGCTAATAGCAGTAAGGACTATCTGTTATTCAATGTGTTTCTATTGGCTAATAGCAGTAAGGCCTGTTATTCAATGTGTTTCTATTGGCTAATAGCAGTAGGTCCTGTTATTCAATGTGTTTCTATTGGCTAATAGCAGTAAGGCCTGTTATTCAATGTGTTTCTATTGGCTAATAGCAGTAAGGCCTGTTATTCAATGTGTTTCTATTGGCTAATAGCAGTAAGGCCTGTTATTCAATGTGTTTCTATTGGCTAATAGCAGTAAGGACTGTCTGTTATTCAATGTGTTTCTATTGGCTAATAGCAGTAAGGCCTGTTATTCAATGTGTTTCTATTGGCTAATAGCAGTAAGGACTGTCTGTTATTCAATGTGTTTCTATTGGCTAATAGCAGTAAGGACTATCTGTTATTCAATGTGTTTCTATTGGCTAATAGCAGTAAGGACTGTCTGTTATTCAATGTGTTTCTATTGGCTAATAGCAGTAAGGACTGTCTGTTATTCAATGTGTTTCTATTGGCTAATAGCAGTAAGTCCTGTTATTCAATGTGTTTCTATTGGCTAATAGCAGTAAGGACTGTCTGTTATTCAATGTGTTTCTATTGGCTAATAGCAGTAAGTCCTGTTATTCAATGTGTTTCTATTGGCTAATAGCAGTAAGTCCTGTTATTCAATGTGTTTCTATTGGCTAATAGCAGTAAGGACTGTCTGTTATTCAATGTGTTTCTATTGGCTAATAGCAGTAAGGCCTGTTATTCAATGTGTTTCTATTGGCTAATAGCAGTAAGGACTGTCTGTTATTCAATGTGTTTCTATTGGCTAATAGCAGTAAGGCCTGTTATTCAATGTGTTTCTATTGGCTAATAGCAGTAAGGCCTGTTATTCAATGTGTTTCTATTGGCTAATAGCAGTAAGGTCTGTTATTCAATGTGTTTCTATTGGCTAATAGCAGTAAGTCCTGTTATTCAATGTGTTTCTATTGGCTAATAGCAGTAAGGCCTGTTATTCAATGTGTTTCTATTGGCTAATAGCAGTAAGGCCTGTTATTCAATGTGTTTCTATTGGCTAATAGCAGTAAGGGCCTGTTATTCAATGTGTTTCTATTGGCTAATAGCAGTAAGGCTAGCAGTCTGTTATTCAATGTGTTTCTATTGGCTAATAGCAGTAAGGCCTGTTATTCAATGTGTTTCTATTGGCTAATAGCAGTAAGGTCCTGTTATTCAATGTGTTTCTATTGGCTAATAGCAGTAAGGCCTGTTATTCAATGTGTTTCTATTGGCTAATAGCAGTAAGGCCTGTTATTCAATGTGTTTCTATTGGCTAATAGCAGTAAGGCCTGTTATTCAATGTGTTTCTATTGGCTAATAGCAGTAAGGCCTGTTATTCAATGTGTTTCTATTGGCTAATAGCAGTAAGGCCTGTTATTCAATGTGTTTCTATTGGCTAATAGCAGTAAGGCCTGTTATTCAATGTGTTTCTATTGGCTAATAGCAGTAAGGCCTGTTATTCAATGTGTTTCTATTGGCTAATAGCAGTAAGGCCTGTTATTCAATGTGTTTCTATTGGCTAATAGCAGTAGGTCCTGTTATTCAATGTGTTTCTATTGGCTAATAGCAGTAAGGCCTGTTATTCAATGTGTTTCTATTGGCTAATAGCAGTAAGGCCTGTTATTCAATGTGTTTCTATTGGCTAATAGCAGTAAGGCCTGTTATTCAATGTGTTTCTATTGGCTAATAGCAGTAAGGCCTGTTATTCAATGTGTTTCTATTGGCTAATAGCAGTAAGGCCTGTTATTCAATGTGTTTCTATTGGCTAATAGCAGTAAGTCCTGTTATTCAATGTGTTTCTATTGGCTAATAGCAGTAAGGCCTGTTATTCAATGTGTTTCTATTGGCTAATAGCAGTAAGGCCTGTTATTCAATGTGTTTCTATTGGCTAATAGCAGTAGGTCCTGTTATTCAATGTGTTTCTATTGGCTAATAGCAGTAAGGTCTGTTATTCAATGTGTTTCTATTGGCTAATAGCAGTAAGGCCTGTTATTCAATGTGTTTCTATTGGCTAATAGCAGTAAGGACTGTCTGTTATTCAATGTGTTTCTATTGGCTAATAGCAGTAAGGCCTGTTATTCAATGTGTTTCTATTGGCTAATAGCATTAACAAATTCAAATGTTTCATCCAATAATTTTTTTGTTGTTGTTGTTGACACCTTAAGGGGTTTAAAAAAATTCTAAATAAAATAGATAAATGATTCTTGGTATGAACATCTTAAAACAATATCCCTATGTTATCATAGAACCCTCCCCCTTTGTTGTGATCAGTGAGGTCTAACCAGGGCCACACGTTGATTAATTATGGCTGAATGAGAAGTTTACTGTTGTGATCAGTGAGGTCTAACCAGGGTCACACACTGATTAATTATGGCTGAATGAGAAGTTTACTGTTGTGATCAGTGAGGTCTAACCAGGGTCACACACTGATTAATCATGGCTGAATGAGAAGTTTACTGTTGTGATCAGTGAGGTCTAACCAGGGTCACACACTGATTAATTATGGCTGAATGAGAAGTTTACTGTTGTGATCAGTGAGGTCTAACCAGGGTCACACACTGATTAATTATGGCTGAATGAGAAGTTTACTGTTGTGATCAGTGAGGTCTAACCAGGGCCACACGTTGATTAATCATGGCTGAATGAGAAGTTTACTGTTGTGATCAGTGAGGTCTAACCAGGGCCACACGTTGATTAATCATGGCTGAATGAGAAGTTTACTGTTGTGATCAGGTCTAACCAGGGCCACACGTTGATTAATTATGGCTGAATGAGAAGTTTACTGTTGTGATCAGTGAGGTCTAACCAGGGCCACACACTGATTAATTATGGCTGAATGAGAAGTTTACTGTTGTGATCAGTGAGGTCTAACGTATGGATGCGTCGCAAATGTCTCCCTGGTTAAAATTAGTGTACTCCGTTTGGGAGGCAGACTTAGTATTTGAACACAATGTCTTTAAAAGAGATCCTGTCTCCCTGGTTAAAATTAGTGTACTCCGTTTGGGAGGCAGACTTAGTATTTGAACACAAGGTCTATAAAATAGATCCTGTCTCCCTCCTGATCAAAACAGATGTCTTGTTCACAATGGAAAAAAGACATTGTTGGAATACACTTTCATAACAAATTCCTTCTAAAGCAGTCCAGTGTTTTCTAATGAGAACATTAGGGGGAAAATTTTTGCCTCACCCTCTCCCCTGTGTCTCCTTTAGACCCTGGGTCCCCAGCCGTGCCTTGGAGGCCTCCCTCTGCCTGAAACACACACACAGAAAGAGGTATCAGACATCTCCCTCACACTGCCCTGACCTTGACCATAGTAACATCTCTGCTATGTAATGTTGACCTGACCGTAACCATAGTAACATCTCTGCTATGTAATGTTGACCTGACTGTGACCATAGTAACATCTCTGCTATGTAATGTTGACCTGACCGTGACCATAGTAACATCTCTGCTATGTAATGTTGTCCTGACCGTAACCATAGTAACATCTCTGCTATGTAATGTTGACCTGACTGTGACCATAGTAACATCTCTGCTATGTAATGTTGACCTTGACCATAATAACATCTCTGCTATGTAATGTTGACCTGACCGTGACCATAGTAACATCTCTGCTATGTAATGTTGACCTGACCGTAACCATAGTAACATCTCTGCTATGTAATGTTGACCTTGACCATAATAACATCTCTGCTATGTAATGTTGACCTGACCGTGACCATAGTAACATCTCTGCTATGTAATGTTGACCTGACTGTGACCATAGTAACATCTCTGCTATGTAATGTTGACCTGACCGTGACCATAGTAACATCTCTGCTATGTAATGTTGACCTGACTGTGACCATAGTAACATCTCTGCTATGTAATGTTGACCTGACCGTGACCATAGTAACATCTCTGCTATGTAATGTTGACCTGACTGTGACCATAGTAACATCTCTGCTATGTAATGTTGACCTGACCGTGACCATAGTAACATCTCTGCTATGTAATGTTGTCCTGACCGTAACCATAGTAACATCTCTGCTATGTAATGTTGTCCTGACCGTAACCATAGTAACATCTCTGCTATGTAATGTTGACCTGACCTTGACCATAGTAACATCTCTGCTATGTAATGTTGACCTGACCGTGACCATAGTAACATCTCTGCTATGTAATGTTGACCGTGACCATAGTAACATCTCTGCTATGTAATGTTCACCTTGACCATAGTAACATCTCTGCTATGTAATGTTGACCTTGACCATAGTAACATCTCTGCTATGTAATGTTGACCTTGACCATAGTAACATCTCTGCTATGTAATGTTGACCTTGACCATAGTAACATCTCTGCTATGTAATGTTGACCTTGACCATAGTAACATCTCTGCTATGTAATGTTGACCTTGACCATAGTAACATCTGCTATGTAATGTTGACCGTGACCATAGTAACATCTCTGCTATGTAATGTTGACCTTGACCATAGTAACATCTCTGCTATGTAATGTTGACCGTGACCATAGTAACATCTCTGCTATGTAATGTTGACCTTGACCATAGTAACATATCTGCTATGTAATGTTGACCTTGACCATAGTAACATCTGCTATGTAATGTTGACCGTGACCATAGTAACATCTCTGCTATGTAATGTTGACCTTGACCATAGTAACATCTCTGCTATGTAATGTTGACCGTGACCATAGTAACATCTGCTATGTAATGTTGTCCTGACCGTGACCATAGTAACATCTCTGCTATGTAATGTTGACCTTGACCATAGTAACATCTCTGCTATGTAATGTTGACCGTGACCATAGTAACATCTGCTATGTAATGTTGACCGTGACCATAGTAACATCTCTGCTATGTAATGTTGACCTTGACCATAGTAACATCTGCTATGTAATGTTGACCGTGACCATAGTAACATCTCTGCTATGTAATGTTGACCTTGACCATAGTAACATCTCTGCTATGTAATGTTGACCGTGACCATAGTAACATCTCTGCTATGTAATGTTGACCGTGACCATAGTAACATCTCTGCTATGTAATGTTGACCGTGACCATAGTAACATCTCTGCTATGTAATGTTGACTGTGACCATAGTAACATCTCTGCTATGTAATGTTGACCGTGACCATAGTAACATCTCTGCTATGTAATGTTGACTGTGACCATAGTAACATCTCTGCTATGTAATGTTGACCGTGACCATAGTAACATCTCTGCTATGTAATGTTGACCTGACCATAGTAACATCTCTGCTATGTAATGTTGACCTGACCGTGACCATAGTAACATCTCTGCTATGTAATGTTGACCTTGACCATAGTAACATCTCTGCTATGTAATGTTGACCTGACCGTGACCATAGTAACATCTCTGCTATGTAATGTTGACCTGACCGTGACCATAGTAACATCTCTGCTATGTAATGTTGACCTTGACCATAGTAACATCTCTGCTATGTAATGTTGACCTGACTTTGACCATAGTAACATCTCTGCTATGTAATGTTGACCTGACTGTGACCATAGTAACATCTCTGCTATGTAATGTTGACCTGACTTTGACCATAGTAACATCTCTGCTATGTAATGTTTACCTGACTTTGACCATAGTAACATCTCTGCTATGTAATGTTGACCTTGACCATAGTAACATCTCTGCTATGTAATGTTGACCTGACCGTGACCATAGTAACATCTCTGCTATGTAATGTTGACCGTGACCATAGTAACATCTCTGCTATGTAATGTTGACCTTGACCATAGTAACATCTCTGCTATGTAATGTTGACCGTGACCATAGTAACATCTCTGCTATGTAATGTTGACCTTGACCATAGTAACATCTCTGCTATGTAATGTTGACCTTGACCATAGTAACATCTCTGCTATGTAATGTTGACCGTGACCATAGTAACATCTCTGCTATGTAATGTTGACCTGACCATGACCATAGTAACATCTCTGCTATGTAATGTTGACCTTGACCATAGTAACATCTCTGCTATGTAATGTTGACCTGACCGTGACCATAGTAACATCTCTGCTATGTAATGTTGACCTTGACCATAGTAACATCTCTGCTATGTAATGTTGACCTGACCGTAACCATAGTAACATCTCTGCTATGTAATGTTGACCTGACTGTGACCATAGTAACATCTCTGCTATGTAATGTTGACCTGACTTTGACCATAGTAACATCTCTGCTATGTAATGTTTACCTGACTTTGACCATAGTAACATCTCTGCTATGTAATGTTGACCTTGACCATAGTAACATCTCTGCTATGTAATGTTGACCTGACCGTGACCATAGTAACATCTCTGCTATGTAATGTTGACCGTGACCATAGTAACATCTCTGCTATGTAATGTTGACCTTGACCATAGTAACATCTCTGCTATGTAATGTTGACCGTGACCATAGTAACATCTCTGCTATGTAATGTTGACCGTGACCATAGTAACATCTCTGCTATGTAATGTTGACCTGACCGTGAGCATGGTAACATCTCTGCTATGTAATGTTGACTGATCAGGTTGACCATAGTAACATCTCTGCTATGTAATGTTGACCTGACCGTGACCATAGTAACATCTCTGCTATGTAATGTTGACCTTGACCATAGTAACATCTCTGCTATGTAATGTTGACCTGACCGTAACCATAGTAACATCTCTGCTATGTAATGTTGACCTGACTGTGACCATAGTAACATCTCTGCTATGTAATGTTGACCTGACCGTAACCATAGTAACATCTCTACTATGTAATGTTGACCGTGACCATAGTAACATCTCTGCTATGTAATGTTGACCTGACTGTGACCATAGTAACATCTCTGCTATGTAATGTTGACCTTGACCATAGTAACATCTCTGCTATGTAATGTTGACCTGACCGTGACCATAGTAACATCTCTGCTATGTAATGTTGACCGTGACCGTGACCATAGTAACATCTCTGCTATGTAATGTTGACCTTGACCATAGTAACATCTCTGCTATGTAATGTTGACCTGACTGTGACCATAGTAACATCTCTGCTATGTAATGTTGACCTTGACCATAGTAACATCTCTGCTATGTAATGTTGACTTTGACCATAGTAACATCTCTGCTATGTAATGTTGACCTTGACCATAATAACATCTCTGCTATGTAATGTTGACCGTGACCATAGTAACATCTCTGCTATGTAATGTTGACCTTGACCATAGTAACATCTCTGCTATGTAATGTTGACTGTGACCATAGTAACATCTCTGCTATGTAATGTTGACCTTGACCATAATAACATCTCTGCTATGTAATGTTGACCTGACTTTGACCATAGTAACATCTCTGCTATGTAATGTTGACCATGACCATAGTAACATCTCTGCTATGTAATGTTGACCTGACCGTAACCATAGTAACATCTCTGCTATGTAATGTTGACCTGACCGTAACCATAATAACATCTCTGCTATGTAATGTTGACCTGACTTTGACCATAGTAACATCTCTGCTATGTAATGTTGACCTGACTTTGACCATAGTAACATCTCTGCTATGTAATGTTGACCTGACTTTGACCATAGTAACATCTCTGCTGTGTAATGTTGAACTGACTTTGACCATAATAACATCTCTGCTATGTAATGTTGACCTGACCTTGACCATAGTAACATCTCTGCTATGTAATGTTGACCTGACTTTGACCATAATAACATCTCTGCTATGTAATGTTGACCTGACTGTGACCATAGTAACATCTCTGCTATGTAATGTTGACTGTGACCATAGTAACACCTCTGCTATGTAATGTTGACCTGACTGTAACCATAGTAACATCTCTGCTATGTAATGTTGACCGTGACCATAGTAACATCTCTGCTATGTAATGTTGACCGTGACCATAGTAACATCTCTGCTATGTAATGTTGACCGTGACCATAGTAACATCTCTGCTATGTAATGTTGACCGTGACCATAGTAACATCTCTGCTATGTAATGTTGACTTTGACCATAGTAACATCTCTGCTATGTAATGTTGACCGTGACCATAGTAACATCTCTGCTATGTAATGTTGACCTTGACCATAGTAACATCTCTGCTATGTAATGTTGACTGTGACCATAGTAACATCTCTGCTATGTAATGTTGACCTTGACCATAGTAACATCTCTGCTATGTAATGTTGACCGTGACCATAGTAACATCTCTGCTATGTAATGTTGACCTTGACCATAGTAACATCTCTGCTATGTAATGTTGACCTGACCGTGACCATAGTAACATCTCTACTATGTAATGTTGACCTGACCGTGACCATAGTAACATCTCTGCTATGTAATGTTGACCTGACCGTGCCCATAGTAACATCTCTGCTATGTAATGTTGACCATGACCATAGTAACATCTCTGCTATGTAATGTTGACCGTGACCATAGTAACATCTCTGCTATGTAATGTTGACCGTGACCATAGTAACATCTCTGCTATGTAATGTTGACCGTGACCATAGTAACATCTCTGCTATGTAATGTTGACTGTGACCATAGTAACATCTCTGCTATGTAATGTTGACCTTGACCATAGTAACATCTCTGCTATGTAATGTTGACCGTGACCATAGTAACATCTCTGCTATGTAATGTTGACCTTGACCATAATAACATCTCTGCTATGTAATGTTGATCGTGACCATAGTAACATCTCTGCTATGTAATGTTGACCGTGACCATAGTAACATCTCTGCTATGTAATGTTGACCTTGACCATAGTAACATCTCTGCTATGTAATGTTGACCGTGACCATAGTAACATCTCTGCTATGTAATGTTGACCTTGACCATAATAACATCTCTGCTATGTAATGTTGACCATAGTAACATCTCTGCTATGTAATGTTGACCGTGACCATAGTAACATCTCTGCTATGTAATGTTGACCGTGACCATAGTAACATCTCTGCTATGTAATGTTGACCGTGACCATAGTAACATCTCTGCTATGTAATGTTGACCTTGACCATAGTAACATCTCTGCTATGTAATGTTGACCGTGACCATAGTAACATCTCTGCTATGTAATGTTGACCGTGACCATAGTAACATCTCTGCTATGTAATGTTGACCTTGACCATAGTAACATCTCTGCTATGTAATGTTGACCGTGACCATAGTAACATCTCTGCTATGTAATGTTGACCTGACCGTGACCATAGTAACATCTCTGCTATGTAATGTTGACCGTGACCATAGTAACATCTCTGCTATGTAATGTTGACCTGACCGTGACCATAGTAACATCTCTGCTATGTAATGTTGACCTGACCGTGACCATAGTAACATCTCTGCTATGTAATGTTGACCTGACCGTGACCAAAGTAACATCTCTGCTATGTAATGTTGACCGTGACCATAGTAACATCTCTGCTATGTAATGTTGACCTGACCGTGACCATAGTAACATCTCTGCTATGTAATGTTGACCTGACCGTGACCATAGTAACATCTCTGCTATGTAATGTTGACCTGACCGTAACCATAGTAACATCTCTGCTGTGTAATGTTGACCGTGACCATAGTAACATCTCTGCTATGTAATGTTGACCTGACCGTGACCATAGTAACATCTCTGCTATGTAATGTCGACCGTGACCATAGTAACATCTCTGCTATGTAATGTTGACCGTGACCATAGTAACATCTCTGCTATGTAATGTTGACCTGACCGTGACCATAGTAACATCTCTGCTGTGTAATGTTGACCGTGACCATAGTAACATCTCTGCTATGTAATGTTGACCTGACCGTGACCATAGTAACATCTCTGCTATGTAATGTTGACCTGACCGTGACCATAGTAACATCTCTGCTATGTAATGTTGACCTGACCGTGACCAAAGTAACATCTCTGCTATGTAATGTTGACCGTGACCATAGTAACATCTCTGCTATGTAATGTTGACCTGACCGTGACCATAGTAACATCTCTGCTATGTAATGTTGACCTGACCGTGACCATAGTAACATCTCTGCTATGTAATGTTGACCTGACCGTAACCATAGTAACATCTCTGCTGTGTAATGTTGACCGTGACCATAGTAACATCTCTGCTATGTAATGTTGACCTGACCGTGACCATAGTAACATCTCTGCTATGTAATGTCGACCGTGACCATAGTAACATCTCTGCTATGTAATGTTGACCGTGACCATAGTAACATCTGCTATGTAATGTTGTCCTGACCGTGACCATAGTAACATCTCTGCTATGTAATGTTGACCTGACCGTAACCATAGTAACATCTCTGCTATGTAATGTTGACCTGACCGTAACCATAGTAACATCTCTGTTATGTAATGTTGACCTTGACCATAGTAACATCTCTGCTATGTAATGTTGACCTGACCGTGACCATAGTAACATCTCTGCTATGTAATGTTGACCGTGACCATAGTAACATCTCTGCTATGTAATGTTGACCTGACCGTAACCATAGTAACATCTCTGCTATGTAATGTTGACCTTGACCATAGTAACATCTCTACTATGTAATGTTGACCTGACCGTGACCATAGTAACATATCTGCTATGTAATGTTGACCTGACCGTGACCATAGTAACATCTCTGCTATGTAATGTTGACCTTGACCATAGTAACATCTCTGCTATGTAATGTTGACCTGACCATAGTAACATCTCTGTTATGTAATGTTGACCTTGACCATAGTAACATCTCTGCTATGTAATGTTGACCTGACCGTGACCATAGTAACATCTCTGCTATGTAATGTTGACCGTGACCATAGTAACATCTCTGTTATGTAATGTTGACCTGACCGTGACCATAGTAACATCTCTGCTATGTAATGTTGACCTTGACCATAGTAACATCTCTGCTATGTAATGTTGACCTGACCGTGACCATAGTAACATCTCTGCTATGTAATGTTGACCTGACCGTGACCATAGTAACATCTCTGCTATGTAATGTTGACCTTGACCATAGTAACATCTCTGCTATGTAATGTTGACCTGACCGTGACCATAGTAACATCTCTGCTATGTAATGTTGACCTGACCGTGACCATAGTAACATCTCTGCTATGTAATGTTGACCTTGACCATAGTAACATCTCTGCTATGTAATGTTGACCTGACCGTAACCATAGTAACATCTCTGCTATGTAATGTTGACCTGACTGTGACCATAGTAACATCTCTGCTATGTAATGTTGACCTGACTTTGACCATAGTAACATCTCTGCTATGTAATGTTTACCTGACTTTGACCATAGTAACATCTCTGCTATGTAATGTTGACCTTGACCATAGTAACATCTCTGCTATGTAATGTTGACCTGATGACCATAGTAACATCTCTGCTATGTAATGTTGACCGTGACCATAGTAACATCTCTGCTATGTAATGTTGACCTGACCTGTGACCATAGTAACATCTCTGCTATGTAATGTTGACCGTGACCATAGTAACATCTCTGCTATGTAATGTTGACCTTGACCATAGTAACATCTCTGCTATGTAATGTTGACCTTGACCATAGTAACATCTCTGCTATGTAATGTTGACCGTGACCATAGTAACATCTCTGCTATGTAATGTTGACCTGACCGTGACCATAGTAACATCTCTGCTATGTAATGTTGACCTTGACCATAGTAACATCTCTGCTATGTAATGTTGACCTGACCGTGACCATAGTAACATCTCTGCTATGTAATGTTGACCTTGACCATAGTAACATCTCTGCTATGTAATGTTGACCTGACCGTGACCATAGTAACATCTCTGCTATGTAATGTTGACCTGACCGTGACCATAGTAACATCTCTGCTATGTAATGTTGACTTTGACCATAGTAACATCTCTGCTATGTAATGTTGACCTGACTTTGACCATAGTAACATCTCTGCTATGTAATGTTGACCTTGACCATAGTAACTGTAATGTTGACCATAGTAACATCTCTGCTATGTAATGTTGACCGTGACCATAGTAACATCTCTGCTATGTAATGTTGACCTTGACCATAGTAACATCTCTGCTATGTAATGACCTTGACCATGACTGCTATGTAATGTTGACCGTGACCATAGTAACATCTCTGCTATGTAATGTTGACCTGACCATGACCATAGTAACATCTCTGCTATGTAATCTGACCATAGCTATGTAATGTTGACCTGACCGTGACCATAGTAACATCTCTGCTATGTAATGTTGACCGTGACCATAGTAACATCTCTGCTATGTAATGTTGACCTGACCGTGACCATAGTAACATCTCTGCTATGTAATGTTGACCCTGTGACCATAGTAACATCTCTGACCTATGTAAATGTTGTAATGTTGACCGTGACCATAGTAACATCTCTGCTATGTAATGTTGACCTGACTGTGACCATAGTGACTGCTATGTAATGTTGACCTTGACCATAGTAACATCTCTGCTATGTAATGTTGACCTGACCGTGACCATAGTAACATCTCTGCTATGTAATGTTGACCTGACCGTGACCATAGTAACATCTCTGCTATGTAATGTTGACCTTGACCATAGTAACATCTCTGCTATGTAATGTTGACCTGACTGTGACCATAGTAACATCTCTGCTATGTAATGTTGACCTTGACCATAGTAACATCTCTGCTATGTAATGTTGACTTTGACCATAGTAACATCTCTGCTATGTAATGTTGACCTTGACCATAATAACATCTCTGCTATGTAATGTTGACCGTGACCATAGTAACATCTCTGCTATGTAATGTTGACCTTGACCATAGTAACATCTCTGCTATGTAATGTTGACTGTGACCATAGTAACATCTCTGCTATGTAATGTTGACCTTGACCATAATAACATCTCTGCTATGTAATGTTGACCTGACTTTGACCATAGTAACATCTCTGCTATGTAATGTTGACCATGACCATAGTAACATCTCTGCTATGTAATGTTGACCTGACCGTAACCATAGTAACATCTCTGCTATGTAATGTTGACCTGACCGTAACCATAATAACATCTCTGCTATGTAATGTTGACCTGACTTTGACCATAGTAACATCTCTGCTATGTAATGTTGACCTGACTTTGACCATAGTAACATCTCTGCTATGTAATGTTGACCTGACTTTGACCATAGTAACATCTCTGCTGTGTAATGTTGAACTGACTTTGACCATAATAACATCTCTGCTATGTAATGTTGACCTGACCTTGACCATAGTAACATCTCTGCTATGTAATGTTGACCTGACTTTGACCATAATAACATCTCTGCTATGTAATGTTGACCTGACTTTGACCATAGTAACATCTCTGCTATGTAATGTTGACCATGACCATAGTAACATCTCTGCTATGTAATGTTGACCTGACTGTAACCATAGTAACATCTCTGCTATGTAATGTTGACCGTGACCATAGTAACATCTCTGCTATGTAATGTTGACCGTGACCATAGTAACATCTCTGTTATGTAATGTTGACCGTGACCATAGTAACATCTCTGCTATGTAATGTTGACCGTGACCATAGTAACATCTCTGCTATGTAATGTTGACCTTGACCATAGTAACATCTCTGCTATGTAATGTTGACCGTGACCATAGTAACATCTCTGCTATGTAATGTTGACCGTGACCATAGTAACATCTCTGCTATGTAATGTTGACCGTGACCATAGTAACATCTCTGCTATGTAATGTTGACCGTGACCATAGTAACATCTCTGCTATGTAATGTTGACCGTGACCATAGTAACATCTCTGCTATGTAATGTTGACCTTGACCATAGTAACATCTCTGCTATGTAATGTTGACCTGACCGTGACCATAGTAACATCTCTACTATGTAATGTTGACCTGACCGTGACCATAGTAACATCTCTGCTATGTAATGTTGACCTGACCGTGCCCATAGTAACATCTCTGCTATGTAATGTTGACCATGACCATAGTAACATCTCTGCTATGTAATGTTGTTAGTAACATCTCTGCTATGTAATGTTGACCGTGACCATAGTAACATCTCTGCTATGTAATGTTGACCGTGACCATAGTAACATCTCTGCTATGTAATGTTGACTGTGACCATAGTAACATCTCTGCTATGTAATGTTGACCTTGACCATAGTAACATCTCTGCTATGTAATGTTGACCGTGACCATAGTAACATCTCTGCTATGTAATGTTGATGACCATAATAACATCTCTGCTATGTAATGTTGATGACCTATGTGTTGACCGTGACCATAGTAACATCTCTGCTATGTAATGTTGACCTTGACCATAGTAACATCTCTGCTATGTAATGTTGACCTTGACCATAATAACATCTCTGCTATGTAATGTTGATCGTGACCATAGTAACATCTCTGCTATGTAATGTTGACCGTGACCATAGTAACATCTCTGCTATGTAATGTTGACCTTGACCATAGTAACATCTCTGCTATGTAATGTTGACCGTGACCATAGTAACATCTCTGCTATGTAATGTTGACCTTGACCATAATAACATCTCTGCTATGTAATGTTGATCGTGACCATAGTAACATCTCTGCTATGTAATGTTGACCGTGACCATAGTAACATCTCTGCTATGTAATGTTGACCTTGACCATAGTAACATCTCTGCTATGTAATGTTGACCGTGACCATAGTAACATCTCTGCTATGTAATGTTGACCTGACCGTGACCATAGTAACATCTCTGCTGTGTAATGTTGACCGTGACCATAGTAACATCTCTGCTATGTAATGTTGACCTGACCGTGACCATAGTAACATCTCAGCTATGTAATGTTACCCTGACCGTGACCATAGTAACATCTCTGCTATGTAATGTTGACCTGACCGTGACCATAGTAACATCTCTGCTATGTAATGTTGACCGTGACCATAGTAACATCTCTGCTATGTAATGTTGACCTGACCGTGACCATAGTAACATCTCTGCTATGTAATGTTGACCTGACCGTGACCATAGTAACATCTCTGCTATGTAATGTTGACCTGTAACCATAGTAACACTGCTGTGTAATGACCGTGACCATAGTAACATCTCTGCTATGTAATGTTGACCATAGTAACATCTCCTATGTAATGTCGACCGTGACCATAGTAACATCTCTGCTATGTAATGTTGACCGTGACCAAAGTAACATCTCTGCTATGTAATGTTGACCTGACCGTGACCATAGTAACATCTCTGCTGTGTAATGTTGACCGTGACCATAGTAACATCTCTGCTATGTAATGTTGACCTGACCGTGACCATAGTAACATCTCTGCTATGTAATGTTGACCTGACCGTGACCATAGTAACATCTCTGCTATGTAATGTTGACCTGACCGTGACCAAAGTAACATCTCTGCTATGTAATGTTGACCGTGACCATAGTAACATCTCTGCTATGTAATGTTGACCTGACCGTGACCATAGTAACATCTCTGCTATGTAATGTTGACCTGACCGTGACCATAGTAACATCTCTGCTATGTAATGTTGACCTGACCGTAACCATAGTAACATCTCTGTTGTGTAATGTTGACCGTGACCATAGTAACATCTCTGCTATGTAATGTTGACCTGACCGTGACCATAGTAACATCTCTGCTATGTAATGTTGACCGTGACCATAGTAACATCTCTGCTATGTAATGTTGACCATAGTAACATCTGCTATGTAATGTTGTCCTACCGTGACCATAGTAACATCTCTGCTATGTAATGTTGACCTTAACCATAGTAACATCTCTGCTATGTAATGTTGACCTGACCGTAACCATAGTAACATCTCTGTTATGTAATGTTAACCAGTAACATCTCTGCTATGTAATGTTGACCTGACCGTGACCATAGTAACATCTCTGCTATGTAATGTTGACCGTGACCATAGTAACATCTCTGCTATGTAATGTTGACCTGACCGTAACCATAGTAACATCTCTGCTATGTAATGTTGACCTTGACCATAGTAACATCTCTACTATGTAATGTTGACCTGACCGTGACCATAGTAACATATCTGCTATGTAATGTTGACCTGACCGTGACCATAGTAACATCTCTGCTATGTAATGTTGACCTTGACCATAGTAACATCTCTGCTATGTAATGTTGACCTGACCGTAACCATAGTAACATCTCTGTTATGTAATGTTGACCTTGACCATAGTAACATCTCTGCTATGTAATGTTGACCTGACCGTGACCATAGTAACATCTCTGCTATGTAATGTTGACCGTGACCATAGTAACATCTCTGCTATGTAATGTTGACCTGACCGTAACCATAGTAACATCTCTGCTATGTAATGTTGACCTTGACCATAGTAACATCTCTGCTATGTAATGTTGACCTGACCGTGACCATAGTAACATATCTGCTATGTAATGTTGACCTGACCGTGACCATAGTAACATCTCTGCTATGTAATGTTGACCTTGACCATAGTAACATCTCTGCTATGTAATGTTGACCTGACCGTGACCATAGTAACATCTCTGCTATGTAATGTTGACCTGACCGTGACCATAGTAACATCTCTACTATGTAATGTTGACCTGACCGTGACCATAGTAACATCTCTACTATGTAATGTTGACCTGACCGTGACCATAGTAACATCTCTGCTATGTAATGTTGACCTGACCGTTACCATAGTAACATCTCTGCTATGTAATGTTGTCCTGACTTTAACCATAGTAACATCTCTGCTATGTAATGTTGACCTTAACCATAATAACATCTCTGCTATGTAATGTTGACCTGACCGTAACCATAGTAACATCTCTGCTATGTAATGTTGTCCTGACCGTAACCATAGTAACATCTCTGCTATGTAATGTTGACCTGACCGTAACCATAGTAACATCTCTGCTATGTAATGTTGTCCTGACCGTAACCATAGTAACATCTCTGCTATGTAATGTTGACCTGACCGTAACCATAGTAACATCTCTGCTATGTAATGTTGTCCTGACCGTAACCATAGTAACATCTCTGCTATGTAATGTTGACCTGACCGTAACCATAGTAACATCTCTGCTATGTAATGTTGACCTGACCGTAACCATAGTAGCATCTCTACCATGTAATGTTGACCTGACCTTGACCATAGTAACATCTCTGACATTATACTAGACTATTTGGTACTCACGTCTCGCCCTGGGAGACCTGGAACTCCTGCTGGCCCGATTGGTCCAGGGGGACCTGTGATGTCACAGAAACAGTTACAGAACATATTCGTGTTGATGGTACTTGTAGTTCTTAGAGAGAAAAACACTGATACAAACACACACCTGCAGGGGGACACACACCTGGAGGGACACACACTTGCAGGGACACACACTTGCAGGGACACACACGGACACACACTTGCAGGGACACACACTTGCAGGGACACACACCTGCAGGGACACATAGGGACACACACCTGGAGGGACACACACTTGCAGGGACACACCTGCAGGGACACACACCTGCAGGGACACACACTTGCACGGACACACACTTGCAGGGACACACACCTTCAGGGACACACACCTGCAGGGACACACACTTGCACGGACACACACTTGCAGGGACACACACCTGCAGGGACACACACCTGCAGGGACACACACTTGCAGGGACACACACCTGCAGGGACACACACCTGCAGGGACACACACCTGCAGGGACACACACTTGCAGGGACACACCTGCAGGGACACATACCTGCAGGGACACACAGGGACACAGATACACACAGAAATGAAGTTGTACCTGGGGGTCCAAGGGGACCAGGTGGACCGGGAGGGCCGGCTACGAACTCAGGAAGAGCTGGAGTAAGAGGTGCTTCCTCTGATTAAAACACAAACAAGAAATACAGTATTTACCGAAGTTGTACCACAGAGGCGGTCAGTGATGTTAAATTTCTATTACAGCATATTGGATGACTGTCATTCATATTCCATTCACCCAGCTCAATGTAACAGCGGTAGGTTTAGGCTACTACATGATACACTCTAATTTGAAATCAATGTACCCAGAGGAGGACGGAAGCAAGCTGTCCTCCAGCTACACCATGGTGCTACCCTAGAGGGTGCTGTTGAGTCTACTGTAGAGTTTAATTGTAAAACAGTGTGTTTTAATCAATTATTATTTGGTGACGTGAATATATTTTGTATAGTTTTATCTAAAAAGGAATGTCTAGTATGTGTTGTCCTGTCTAGTATGTGTTGTCCTGTCTAGTATGTGTTGTCCTGTCTAGTATGTGTTGTCCTGTCTAGTATGTGTTGTCCTGTCTAGTATGTGTTGTCCTGTCTAGTATGTGTTGTCCTGAGTGTATGCAAGTGTGTATATATATATATGTTTGTGTTAGTCTAAACCCGAATCACTTCCTCTTCACCCCAACCATGAGCACTAACCCAAACATCCCCAACCCCAGCCAGCACACTTAACTAAAACTAAGGTAAGGTGCACTGGTGGAATCATCCATCCGTCTGGAACTAATTCCAGCTGCTGCTGCAGTTTCCCTCTAGCCACATCAGGAGGGCCTATGAGTGGCAGAGCCTCGCCTCCATCCCCTCTCTATACGGGCCTGGGATTTGGCTCCTGGCTGGTTCTGAGTTTCCACACTGCTGTGCTGACAGTTTACAAATGAGCTGTGATTTACAGCCAGCTGGCTCCAGCAGCTAACACAGCCAACAGCCCTCTCTCCTCTCCTCTCCTCTCCTCTCCTCTCCTCTCCTCTCCTCTCCTCTCCTCTCCACAGACCCAGATCTAGACCAAGACCCACACTAAACTTAAACCCCAATCTTAAACCCTAATCTTAACCCTAATCTAAACCCTAATCTTAACCCTAATCTAAACCCTAATCTTAACCCTAATCTCAACCCCAATCTAAACCATAATCTAAACCCTAATCTAAACCCTAATCTTAACCCTAATCTAAACCCTAATCTTAACCCTAATCTTAACCCTAATCTAAACCCTAATCTTAACCCTAATCTTAACCCTAATCTTAACCCTAATCTTAACCACACTGCTAACCTTATGCCTAACCCTAAAATTAACCTTTTGATTTTGCCGTTTGGCCAAATACTGGTAACCCCAGTCAGCCTGCACTGCCCCCCGGTGTTGAACTAGGGCACATTAACCTGTGTTTGCCTTGTCTGACCCATTCTAGTCACCATCACAAACTCATCCATGGAAAACAGTTTGTATTTAGATACCGGTCCTGGTATGAATTAATCACATAATATTTCAGTTTAAAGTCTAGAATAGGTATTTTCTGTGAAATAGAGATACCTGTTAGCAGCTGTGTGGACATAGAGACCCATGGTAGCTGTTAGCAGCTGCGTGGCCATAGAGACACATGGTAGCTGTTAGCAGCTGTGTGGCCATAGAGACACATGGTAGCGGTTAGCAGCTGCGTGGCCATAGAGACACATGGTAGCGGTTAGCAGCTGCGTGGCCATAGAGACACATGGTAGCGGTTAGCAGCTGTGTGGCCATAGAGACCCATGGTAGCTATTAGCAGCTGCATGGCCATAGAGACCCATGGTAGCTGTTAGCAGCTGTGTGGCCATAGAGACCCTTGGTAGCTGTTAGCAGCTGTGTGGCCATAGAGACCCTTGGTAGCTGTTAGCAGCTGCGTGGCCATAGAGACACATGGTAGCGGTTAGCAGCTGCGTGGCCATAGAGACACATGGTAGCGGTTAGCAGCTGCGTGGCCATAGAGACACATGGTAGCTGTTAGCAGCTGCGTGGCCATAGAGACACATGGTAGCGGTTAGCAGCTGCGTGGCCATAGAGACCCATGGTAGCTGTTAGCAGCTGCGTGGCCATAGAGACACAAGGTAGCGGTTAGCAGCTGTGTGGCAATAGAGACCTATGGTAGCTGTTAGCAGCTGCGTGGCCATAGAGACACATGGTAGCGGTTAGCAGCTGCGTGGCCATAGAGACACATGTTAGCTGTTAGCAGCTGCGTGGCCATAGAGACACAAGGTAGCTGTTAGCAGCTGCGTGGCCATAGAGACACAAGGTAGCTGTTAGCAGCTGCGTGGCCATAGAGACCCATGGTAGCTGTTAGCAGCTGCGTGGACATAGACCCATGGTAGCTGTTAGCAGCTGCGTGGCCATAGAGACACATGGTAGCTGTTAGCAGCTGCAGTATGAATGTGGACACACAAGGAAACAATCAACTTCATTCAACCCAGTATTTCCTGTTGCAGTAAGTCTGTGTATGAGACATTTTGACCCTGGTAAATGACAACCTGATGCATTTGAACCACTAATGTAATGTCTTTGTCACAGACTGAAGCAAACACGGCTATTTTGAGGAGGACAGATACTCGGAGGCCCTCTCAGTGGTTCTAATTAGTTGCTTCTCCTTCATGGATATGAACATATATTCAGTTACACCGTATGTATTTGTAGCTCTGCCCTTGTTCTGCATTCATTGGTCCTTGGCCAGTGTTCCAATCGTAGTTGACAGGAAGAGCTCATAGAAAACAATACCATCTACTGAGGCTGAGATGGTGATGATGCTGGTTGTGTGTGGGGGGGGGTCCACTCACCCTGCTCGCCGAACCCGAACATGTCACCCCTCGGCTGGGTAGAGGAGTGACGTGGCCTTGGAGGGCCTGGAGGTCCGGGGAGGCCTGGAAAACCGATCTCTCCTGGTCTTCCTCGCTCTCCCATTGGCCCTGGGAATCAGAGGGGACATATCATCTCACGACAATAGGCATTCAGATATTGAAGATAAATGACCTGAACATGCATTGTCTTACGTCAGGCGCCGTCATTCCTACGCAACGCTCGCAGCCGGAATCTTCTGACGCAAGACAATGTTGAAAAACCAGAACGAATGTCATGCATTCCCATCTGAGGAATATTAGGATGGATCACCTGTCGGTCCGGTCTGTCCTGGAACCCCTGCCTCGCCAGCTGGGCCTGGAATACCTGGTGATCCGATTGGCCCTGGTGGTCCTCTTCCTCCTATGGACCAGAACCAGAACAATGTGTTTACCATGTTGAGAAGTAACCTCCCCAGAGGTGATGTATGGCTGTGTGATACAGCTATGACTGCAGGTAGGATGGAGGGCCTATGGGGGTGGGGTTAGGGGTGTTACCTGGCTGCAGGTAGGATGGAGGGCCTATGGGGGAGGGGTTAGGGGTGTTACCTGGCTCCAGGTAGGATGGAGGGGCTATGGGGGTGGGGTTAGGGGTGTTACCTGGCTGCAGGTAGGATGGAGGGGCTATGGGGGAGGGGTTAGGGGTGTTACCTGGCTGCAGGTAGGATGGAGGGGCTATGGGGGAGGGGTTAGGGGTGTTACCTGGCTGCAGGTAGGATGGAGGGCCTATGGGGGAGGGGTTAGGGGTGTTACCTGGCTCCAGGTAGGATGGAGGGCCTATGGGGGAGGGGTTAGGGGTGTTACCTGGCTGCAGGTAGGATGGAGGGCCTATGGGGGAGGGGTTAGGGGTGTTACCTGGCTGCAGGTAGGATGGAGGGCCTATGGGGGAGGGGTTAGGGGTGTTACCTGGCTGCAGGTAGGATGGAGGGCCTATGGGGGAGGGGTTAGGGGTGTTACCTGGCTGCAGGTAGGATGGAGGGCCTATGGGGGAGGGGTTAGGGGTGGGTGTTACCTGGCTACCAGGTAGGATGGAGGGCCTATGGGGGAGGGGTTAGGGGTGTTACCTGGCTGCAGGTAGGATGGAGGTTACCCAGGTAGGATGGGGGGAGGGGTTAGGGGTGTTACCTGGCTGCAGGTAGGATGGAGGGGCTATGGGGGAGGGGTTAGGGGTGTTACCTGGCTCCAGGTAGGATGGAGGGCCTGGGGGATGGGGGAGGGGTTAGGGGTGTTACCTGGCTGCAGGTGGAGGATGGAGGTGCTGGCTATGGGGAGGGGTTAGGGGGTGTTACCTGGCTGCAGGTAGGATGGAGGGCCAGGTAGGATGGAGGGCCTATGGGGGAGGGGTTAGGGGTGTTACCTGGCTCCAGGTAGGATGGAGGGGCAGGTAGGATGGGGGTGGGGGGGGTTAGGGGTGTTACCTGGCTCCAGGTAGGATGGAGGGCCTATGGGGGAGGGGTTAGGGGTGTTACCTGGCCAGGTAGGATGGAGGGGCTATGGCTCCAGGGGATGGGGTTGGGGTTAGGGGTGTTACCTGGCTGCAGGTAGGATGGAGGGCTATGGGGGAGGGGTTAGGGGTGTTACCTGGCTCCAGGTAGGATGGAGGGGCTATGGGGGTGGGGTTAGGGGTGTTACCTGGCTCCAGGTAGGATGGAAGGCCTATGGGGGTGGGGGTTAGGGGTGTTACCTGGCTCCAGGTAGGATGGAGGGCCTATGGGGGTGGGGTTAGGGTGTTACCTGGCTCCAGGTAGGATGGAGGGCCTATGGGGGAGGGGTTAGGGTGTTACCTGGCTCCAGGTAGGATGGAGGGGCTATGGGGGTGGGGTTAGGGGTGTTACCTGGCTCCAGGTAGGATGGAGGGGCTATGGGGGTGGGGTTAGGGGTGTTACCTGGCTCCAGGTAGGATGGAAGGCCTATGGAGGTGGGGTTAGGGGTGTTACCTGGCTCCAGGTAGGATGGAGGGCCTATGGGGGTGGGGTTAGGGGTGTTACCTGGCTCCAGGTAGGATGGAGGGCCTATGGGGGAGGGGTTAGGGGTGTTACCTGGCTCCAGGTAGGATGGAGGGCCTATGGGGTGGGGATAGGGGTGTTACCTGGCTCCAGGTAGGATGGAGGGCCTATGGGGGAGGGTTTAGGGGTGTTACCTGGCTCCAGGTAGGATGGAGGGCCTATGGGGGTGGGGTTAGGGGTGTTACCTGGCTCCAGGTAGGATGGAGGGCCTATGGGGGTGGGGTTAGGGGTGTTACCTGGCTCCAGGTAGGATGGAGGGGCTATGGGGGTGGGGTTAGGGGTGTTACCTGGCTCCAGGTAGGAAGGAAGGCCTATGGGGGTGGGGTTAGGGGTGTTACCTGGCTCCAGGTAGGATGGAGGGCCTATGGGGGTGGGGTTAGGGGTGTTACCTGGCTCCAGGTAGGATGGAGGGCCTATGGGGGTGGGGTTAGGGGTGTTACCTGGCTCCAGGTAGGATGGAGGGGCTATGGGGGTGGGGTTAGGGGTGTTACCTGGCTCCAGGTAGGATGGAGGGCCTATGGGGGTGGGGTTAGGGGTGTTACCTGGCTCCAGGTAGGATGGAGGGCCTATGGGGGTGGGGTTAGGGGTGTTACCTGGCTCCAGGTAGGATGGAGGGCCTATGGGGGTGGGGTTTAGGGGTGTTACCTGGCTCCAGGTAGGATGGAGGGCCTATGGGGGTGGGGTTAGGGTGTTACCTGTCTCCAGGTAGGATGGAGGGCCTATGGGGGTGGGGTTAGGGTGTTACCTGGCTCCAGGTAGGATGGAGGGTTATGGGGGTGGGGTTAGGGGTGTTACCTGGCTCCAGGTAGGATGGAGGGCCTATGGGGGTGGGGTTAGGGGTGTTACCTGGCTCCAGGTAGGATGGAGGGCCTATGGGGGTGGGGTTAGGGGTGTTACCTGGCTGCAGGTAGGATGGAGGGCCTATGGGGGTGGGGTTAGGGTGTTACCTGGCTGCAGGTAGGATGGAGGGCCTATGGGGGTGGGGTTAGGGGTGTTACCTGGCTGCAGGTAGGATGGAGGGCCTATGGGGTGGGGTTAGGGTGTTACCTGGCTCCAGGTAGGATGGAGGGCCTATGGGGGTAGGGGTTAGGGGTGTTACCTGGCTCCAGGTAGGATGGAGGGCCTATGGGGGTGGGGTTAGGGGTGTTACCTGGCTCCAGGTAGGATGGAGGGCCTATGGGGGTGGGGTTAGGGGTGTTACCTGGCTGCAGGTAGGATGGAGGGCCTATGGGGGTGGGGTTAGGGGTGTTACCTGGCTCCAGGTAGGATGGAGGGCCTATGGGGGTGGGGTTAGGGGTGTTACCTGGCTGCAGGTAGGATGGAGGGCCTATGGGGGTGGGGTTAGGGGGGTTACCTGGCTGCAGGTAGGATGGAGGGCCTATGGGGGTGGGGTTAGGGTGTTACCTGGCTGCAGGTAGGATGGAGGGCCTATGGGGGTGGGGTTAGGGGTGTTACCTGGCTGCAGGTAGGATGGAGGGCCTATGGGGGTGGGGTTAGGGGTGTTACCTGGCTGCAGGTAGGATGGAGGGCCTATGGGGGTGGGGTTAGGGGTGTTACCTGGCTGCAGGTAGGATGGAGGGCCTATGGGGGTGGGGTTAGGGGTGTTACCTGGCTGCAGGTAGGATGGAGGGCCTATGGGGGTGGGGTTAGGGGTGTACACCTCGTTATCACTGGAAACCTCTGTGTTGTTGAAGGATGGTGATGGTGAACCTGCCCCTTCTAGCAGTTTAATCTGGAATAACAAAAGAGCCAGGTTCAGATTAAATATACTGATGTAATCTTCCGTCCATCATAATCATCATTTTCTTAATCGCTGTCATCATCTTCAACCAGCCATCTTTCTTCCATGTCCTCTGTTCTCTTTTCCCCTGTCATGCCTTCTTACCTTGGACTCGATGTAGTTCAGTCTGCTGTTCATGTCAGTGAAGCCGGTGCAGTTCATACACTCTGCAACGAGAGAGAGAGGAGAGAGATGACAGACACACACACACACAAACACACACACACCCTCTCCTGGCAGTGGGTTAATACCACCACTACTGGGAAGCCAAAAGACACACAAAAGAACAATAGCCGTAAAACAATATCCAGGAATGTATTAGCTATTCTTAAATATTTTCTTCATTAAATCACACTCAGGCAGACTAAACATCATCTTTCCCTCTTTCTCTCCAACACACACACACACACACACACACACACACACACACACACACACACACACACACACACACACACACACACACACACACACACACACACACACACACACACACACACACACACACACACACACACACACACACACACACACACACACACACACACACTTTCAACGGCAACATTCTGAGGGGTATGAGTGAATCCAATAGGTTTTATTGGCATTTAATTGTTTTGAGAGAAAGTCAAGATCATATCTACTAATCTACTGGTTCCCACAATGGGGTATTTGAGACACCATTTGTATAATAATCTGGTCAATGGGGTACTCAGGACACCATTTGTATAATAATCTGGTCAATGGGGTGCTCAGGACACCATTTATATAATAATCTGGTCAATGGGGTACTCAGGACACCATTTATATAATAATCTGGTCAATGGGGTACTCAGGACACCATTTGTATAATAATCTGGTCAATGGGGTACTCAGGACACCATTTATATAATAATCTGGTCACCTCTGTGTAAACTACATGACATGCACAGAGGAACGTTAGTCTTTGAGTATAGCCTGTAAATAAAATGTTCTGTTATAGAATGTCAAGAACAGAAGTGTTCCGGAATGTTCCCCATTCCACAGACACATCTGGCCACACAATCCTAATGATGTAGAATGCCATTGCCATGGACAACTAGCAGTCATAAATAACTAGTCATTGCAACAACATAAAAGGAGCTGAAACGGTTCTGGTTTAACCACTGTACACAGGGTTCCACTGGCAGCCGTTGAGGTTTATGGTCTGAAATAGGACAGGCAGGGCGGGGGGGGGGGGTTACCATTGGTATAAGCATCTACAAACAGAAGCACCAATCAAGGGCTCAACCAAACACGTTCCTCTGTAATTAATCTGCCCACATACTCAGTACTGTTTATCTAGCCACTTCAGTGAGACCAAAATGAACCCAATTAGCTCCTTGTGATAAGAGCAATTGCCCTGAGTATCGGTACATTAGGGTGTATGGGGGTGATATATGTACAGACCGATATGGAATGTTCAGTTCAGGGGGGGTTGGTTAAGGCACAGACGTGCCTCCCTCTCTGTTCTCACCCAGGGTTATATCAGCTCTTACCCATCACCTGGGGGCAGGATGGGTGCACCCTTAACCACCCCCCCTTGGGATCTGGAGTCATTACTGTGTCATAAACACGCGCCACAGAGACGAGTCTTCGTGTCATGAACGTGAGCCAGAGGTCATCTATACCAACATGTGGAGGAGGGAGTGTAAGCATCACAGCAGAGAAAGGTAAAGTTCTGTTGTGTGAAAGCTAATGCAGCACTTATAGTGGAACCACAACCTACAGAGGAAGTATGTTGGGATCTGTAATGACACCATGGCAACGTAATGACACCACGGCAACGTAATGACACCATGGCAACGTAATGACACCACGTCAACGTAATGACACCACGTCAACGTAATGACACCATGGCAACGTAATGTCACCATGGCAACGTAATGACACCACGGCAACGTAATGACACCATGGCAACGTAATGTCACCACGTCAACGTAATGACACCATGGCAACGTAATGACACCATGGCAACGTAATGACACCACGGCAACGTAATGACACCATGGCAACGTAATGTCACCACGTCAACGTAATGACACCAGGGCAATGTAATGACACCACGGCAACATAATGACACCACGGCAACACAAAGACACCATGGCAACATAAAGACACCACGGCAACGTAATGACACCACGGCAACACAAAGACACCATGGCAACGTAATGACACCACGGCAACGTAATGACACCATGGCAACGTAATGTCACCACGTCAACGTAAAGACACCATGGCAATGTAATGACACCACGGCAACATAATGACACCACGGCAACACAAAGACACCATGGCAACATAAAGACACCACGGCAACACAATGACACCATGGCAACACCATGACACCATGGCAACACAAAGATATGGAGTCTCGTTCTATTTATTTTTCTTGGAATGATCTGAGGTTTTGGGATAGGATTTAATTACGTAGTCCTTTATACTGTAGTTATTACAGTAACAATGTGTTTTTGGGATAGGATTTAATTACATAGTCCTTTATACTGTAGTTATTACAGTAACAATGTGTGTTTGGGATAGGATTTAATTACGTAGTCCTTTATACTGTAGTTATTACAGTAACAATGTGTTTTTGGGATAGGATTTAATTACATAGTCCTTTATACTGTAGTTATTACAGTAACAATGTGTTTTTGGGATAGGATTTAATTACGTAGTCCTTTATACTGTAGTTATTACAGTAACAAGGTATTGCTCTCAATAAACAAACAAATGACATTTTCCTGTTTAAATTCTCAGAGGAGTCTGATCACATTCATGTTTTTGTCTAGCTCTGCAAACAGATACACTTTTGGCAACTTTACTGACAAAACAAGAACAACTGCCCACTGAACACAGCACGTCATTTCAACGGGGGTCATTCGGTCATATTTGGTTGAGACGTTGATCAATGAGATTACAACCTATATACACTCACTCCAAAAGACAGCCAAAAGGTTAGCTGAATATACAATGAGTTATCACTATGAGTTATCACTATGTTATCACTATGAGTTATCATTATGTTATCACAATGAGTTATCACTATGTTATCACTATGAGTTATCACTATGTTATCACTATGTTATCACTATGTGTTATCATTATGTTATCACTATGAGTTATCATTATGTTATCACAATGAGTTATCACTATGAGTTATCACTAAGTTATCACTATGTTATCACTATGTGTTATCATTATGTTATCACTATGAGTTATCATTATGTTATCACAATGAGTTATCACTATGTTATCACTATGAGTTATCATTATGAGTTATCACTATGTTATCACTATGTTATCACTATGAGTTATCATTATGAGTTATCACTAAGTTATCACTATGTTATCACTATGTGTTATCACTATGTGTTATCACTAAGTTATCACTATGTTATCACTATGTGTTATCACTATGTGTTATCACTATGAGTTATCACTATGTATTATCACTATGAGTTATCACTATGTTATCACTATGTGTTATCACTATGAGTTATCACTATGTTATCACTATGTTATCACTATGAGTTATCATTATGAGTTATCACTAAGTTATCACTATGTTATCACTATGTGTTATCACTATGTGTTATCACTATGAGTTATCACTATGTATTATCACTATGAGTTATCACTATGTTATCACTATGTGTTATCACTATGAGTTATCACTATGAGTTATCACTATGGGTTATCACTATGTTATCACTATGAGTTATCACTATGAGTTATCACTATGTTATCACTATGAGTTATCACTATGTTATCACTATGAGTTATCACTATGTTATCACTATGTTATCACTATGAGTTATCACTATGTTATCACTATGTTATCACTATGAGTTATCATTATGAGTTATCACTATGTTATCACTATGTTATCACTATGTGTTATCACTATGAGTTATCACTATGAGTTATCACTATGTATTATCACTATGAGTTATCACTATGTTATCACTATGAGTTATCACTATGAGTTATCACTATGGGTTATCACTATGTTATCACTATGAGTTATCACTATGAGTTATCACTATGTTATCACTATGAGTTATCACTATGTTATCACTATGAGTTATCACTATGTTATCACTATGAGTTATCACTATGTTATCACTATGAGTTATCACTATGTTATCACTATGAGTTATCACTATGTTATCACTATGAGTTATCACTATGAGTTATCACTATGGGTTATCACTATGTTATCACTATGTGTTATCACTATGTGTTATCACTATGAGTTATCACTATGGGTTATCACTATGAGTTATCACTATGTGTTATCACTATGTGTTATCACTATGAGTTATCACTATGAGTTATCACTATGTGTTATCACTATGAGTTATCACTATGTTATCACTATGTGTTATCACTATGAGTTATCACTATGAGTTATCACTATGTGATATCACTATGAGTTATCACTATGTGTTATCACTATGAGTTATCACTATGAGTTATCACTATGAGTTATCACTATGTTGTCAACCATCTGAAAGCACAGCCAGATTCCAATGGAAAAACCATGTCTGATTTTTTGGGGGGGTTTAGTTCTCATCTAAATTAGTTATCACTGCGCTTTCAACCATTTGAAAGCACAAGAAAGTTCAAATGGGAATAAAAATGTCAGATTTAATTTAGTTGTAGGATTTACTGTATGAATGCATTATCACTGTGCTTCATTCAATAGCAGAACCAAATCACCTGGATTGCAGCTGGTTGAGATTACATTAAAAGTACATAGAGAAAGTGATCAATGCTGTTGGAGATTCTGCGCAGATTGTGAACATCTCCCACTGACCTACGACCTTTGCATGTTATCTTGAACATATACTACTACATAAGTAGACATTTATAGTTACAGTAACCTTAAAATGAATAACAGTTACATGGCCATATTTTAAGGTTGAATGTGACATTAGTTTAATATTAAGAGCCTTAACTTTAGGCTCTTTACTGTGTTTAAAGTCATATTGAAATGTGTTTAGTTGACACCACAACCAGATATCAACATTTAAAGGACATGTATTTCTACTGCTTGGATAGTTCCATCTGAGCCACTGGCTAAATCCCATTCTTTAACTTTTAGTTTTGGATGAGTTGGAGACGTGAATCCCAACAAATAATTTGTCAACAAGTTAATGGGTCATTTACTGTATTTCAAAAGGGATGTTGAATTGTGTTTGGTTGTCAACGCAACCAGATATCAACATTTGAAGGAGATGGATTCACCTCTCCATCTCAACCAAGAATCTAAGTAAAAAAAATAATAATTGGGTTATGGTCAAACCCTACACCCTAGCCTGAGGTCAAACCCTTTAGAATGACCTTGACAGCAACAGTAAATCTATTTAAAAAACCTTTTTTTTAACCTTCATTTAACTAGGCAAGTCAGTTAAGAACACATTCTTATTTTCAATGACGGCCGAGGAACAGTGGGTTAACTGGTCTAGGAAAGGTGGGTTAACTGCCTGTTCAGGGGCAGAACGACAGATTTGTACCTTGTCAGCTCGGTATATGAACTTGCAACCTTTTGGTTACTAGCCCAACGCTCTAACCGGATTCCCTCCGCAAACTGAACATTTTTCAGCTGGATCTTCACAACTAGCTATCGAGCTAAACCGCAACCCTGGTTGATTACTCCTGGCTAGCGTTTCCACCCACGTAGCTTGACGCTAGCCCGGCCAGAGCTCCTGTGCTCCTAGCATACTCCTGGGCTACTATACCCGGACCCACGACCGGTCTATCGATGTCACTGCATGAAGAGGAATAAACAGACTCACCCCATCGTGACGTCCTCCAAAGGCTAACTCTCTAGCCCTCGCTATCTCCTTGCTTGCTAATTCGGCATGCTAACTACTAGCTTGTTTAGCCCAGGTCCGCTAACTACTACCTTGTTTACCCCGGCCTGCTAATCTGTTAGCTTGTTAGCATAGGCCTGCTAACCGTCTGCATCGCAGTGGCCCATATGTACTTTCTATCTCTTCCCGATTTTTAAAAATGTGTTTATACCTTCCGGAAACCTGCCTCACCCTATGTGATACGGAATCGCTATTATTTTAAATTTTTAGAACACACTCAAGAACCTCCAGAAGCTAACCAGCTAACTAGCTACAAGCCATTTCGTCATTGTTAGTTTTTTTTAACCTGGATAACACTCGCCAGGCCAGCCCCCCTGCCCCATCCACCGCTGCCCCTGGACTCTGATCACTTGGCTACATAGCTGATGCACGCTGGACTGTCCATTAATCACGGTACTCCATTCTGCTTGTTTGTTTTATCTGTCGGCCCCGTTGCCTAGTCAATGCCATTTTACCTGCTGTTGTTATGCTAGCTGACTAGCTGTTGTCTCACCCACTGTTTTAGCTAGCTTTCCCAATTCAACACCTGTGATTACTGTATGCCTCGCTGTATGTCTCTCTCAAATGTCAATATGCCTTGTATACTGTTGCTCAGGTTAGTTATCATTGTTTTAGTTCACAATGGAGCCCCAAGTCCCACTCCTCATACCCCTGATACCTCCTTTGTCCCACCTCCCACATATGCGGTGACCTCACCCATTACAACCAGCATGTCCAGAGATAAAACCTCTCTCATCATTACCCAGTGCCTGGGCTTACCTCCGCCGTACCCCACCATACCCCTGTCTGCCATTATGCCCTGAATATACTCTACCATGCCCAGAAACCTGCTCCTCTTATTCTCTGTCCCCAACGCTCTAGGCGACCAGTTTTGACAGCCTTTAGCTGCACCCTCATACTACTCCTTCTCTGTTCCGCGGGTGATGTGGAGGTAAACCCAGGCCCTGCATGTCCCCAGGCACCCTCATTTGTTGACTTCTGTGATCGAAAAAGCCTTGGTTTCATGCATGTCAACATCAGAAGCCTCCTCCCTAAGTTTGTTTTACTCACTGCTTTAGCACACTCTGCTAACCCTGATGTCCTTGCCGTGTCTGAATCCTGGCTCAGGAAGGCCACCAAAAATTCAGAGATTTCCATACCCAACTATAACATCTTCCGTCAAGATAGAACTGCCAAAGGGGGAGGAGTTGCAGTCTACTGCAGAGATAGCCTGCAAAGTAATGTCATACTTTCCAGGTCCATACCCAAACAGTTCGAACTACTAATTCTGAAAATTACTCTCTCCAGAAATAAGTCTCTCACTGTTGCCGCCTGCTACCGACCACCCTCAGCTCCCAGCTGTGTCCTGGACACCATTTGTGAATTGATTGCCCCCCATCTAGCTTCAGAGTTTGTTCTGTTAGGTGACCTAAACTGGGATATGCTTAACACCCCGGCAGTCCTACAATCTAAGCTAGAAGCCCTCAATCTCACACAAATCATCAAGGAACCCACCAGGTACAACCCTAACTCTGTAAGCAAGGGCACCCTCATAGACGTCATCCTGACCAACTGGCCCTCCAAATACACCTCCGCTGTCTTCAACCAGGATCTCAGCGACCACTGCCTCATTGCCTGTATCCGCTACGGTGCCGCAGTCAAACGACCACCCCACATCACTGTCAAACGCTCCCTAAAACACTTCTGTGAGCAGGCCTTTCTAATCGACCTGGCCCGGGTATCCTGGAAGGACATTGACCTCATCCCGTCAGTTGAGGATGCCTAGTCATTCTTTAAGAGTAACTTCCTCACCATTTATATAAGCATGTGTAACGGATGTGAAACGGCTAGCTTAGTTAGCGGTGTGCGCTAAATAGCGTTTCAATCGGTTACGTCACTTGCTCTGAGACCTTGAAGTAGTATTTCCCCTTGCTCTGCAAGGGCCGCGGCTTTTGTGGAGCGATGGATAACGATGCTTCGAGGGTGACTGTTGCTGATGTGTGCAGAAGGTCCCTGGTTCGCGCCCGGGTATGGGCAAGGGGACGGACGTAAAAGTATACTGTTACATTGATGCTGTTGACCTGGATTACTGGTTGCTGCGGAAAAAAGGAGGAAGGTCAAAAGGGGGGTGAGTGTAACGGATGTGAAACGGCTAGCTTAATTAGCGGTGTGCGACACTAAATAGCACCTCCTCCCAGCTGCCCACTGCACTGAGGCTAGGGAACACGGTCACCACCGACAAATCCATGATTATCGAAAACTTCAACAAGCATTTCTCAACGGCTGGCCATGCCTTCCGCCTGGCTACTCCTACCTCGGCCAACAGCTCCGCCCCCCCCGCAGCTCCTCGCCCAAGCCTCTCCAGGTTCTCCTTTACCCCAAATCCAGATAGCAGATGTTCTGAAAGAGCTGCAAAACCTGGACCCGTATAAATCAGCTGGGCTTGACAATCTGGACCCTCTATTTCTGAAACTATCCGCCGCCATTGTCGCAACCCCTATTACCAGCCTGTTCAACCTCTCTTTCATATAGTCTGAGATCCCCAAGGATTGGAAAGCTGCTGCAGTCATCCCCCTCTTCAAAGGGGGAGACACCCTGGACCCAAACTGTTACAGACCTATATCCATTCTGCCCTGCCTATCTAAGGTCTTCGAAAGCCAAGTCAACAAACAGGTCACTGACCATCTCGAATCCCACCGTACCTTCTCCGCTATGCAATCTGGTTTCCGAGCCGGTCACGGGTGCACCTCAGCCACACTCAAGGTACTAAACGACATCATAACCGCCATCGATAAAAGACAGTACTGTGCAGCCGTCTTCATCGACCTTACATTTACATTTACATTTAAGTCATTTAGCAGACGCTCTTATCCAGAGCGACTTACAAATTGACCTTGCCAAGGCTTTCGACTCTGTCAATCACCATATTCTTATCGGCAGACTCAGTAGCCTCGGTTTTTCGGATGACTGCCTTGCCTGGTTCACCAATTACTTTGCAGACAGAGTTCAGTGTGTCAAATCGGAGGGCATGCTGTCCGGTCCTCTGGCAGTCTCTATGGGGGTGCCACAGGGTTCAATTCTCGGGCCGACTCTTTTCTCTGTATATATCAATGATGTTGGTCTTGCTGTGGGCGATTCCCTGATCCACCTCTACGCAGACGACACCATTCTATATACTTTCGGCCCATCATTGGACACTGTGCTATCTAACCTCCAAACGAGCTTCAATGCCATACAACACTCCTTCCGTGGCCTCCAACTGCTCTTAAACGCTAGTAAAACCAAATGCATGCTTTTCAACCGATCGCTGCCTGCACCCGCATGCCCGACTAGCATCACCACACTAGATGGTTCCAACCTTGAATATGTGGACACCTATAAGTACCTAGGTGTCTGGCTAGACTGCAAACTCTCCTTCCAGACCCATATCAAACATCTCCAATCGAAAATCAAATCAAGAGTCGGCTTTCTATTCCGCAACAAAGCCTCCTTCACTCACGCTGCCAAGCTTACCCTAGTAAAACTGACTATCCTACCGATCCTCGACTTCGGCGATGTCATCTACAAAATCGCTTCCAACACTCTACTCAGCAAACTGGATGCAGTTTATCACAGTGCCATCCGTTTTGTCACTAAAGCACCTTATACCACCCACCACTGCGACTTGTATGCTCCAGTCGGCTGGCCCTCGCTACATATTCGTCGCCAGACCCACTGGCTCCAGGTCATCTACAAGGCCATGCTAGGTAAAGCTCCGCCTTATCTCAGTTCACTGGTCACGATGGCAACACCCATCCGTAGCACGCGCTCCAGCAGGTGTATCTCACTGATCATCCCTAAAGCCAACACCTCATTCGACCAGCCTTTCGTTCCAGTACTCTGCTGCCTGTGACTGGAACGGATTGCAAAAATCGCTGAAGTTGGAGACTTTTATCTCCCTCACCAACTTCAAACATCAGCTATCTGAGCAGCTAACCGATCGCTGCAGCTGTACATAATCTATTGGTAAATAGCCCACCCATTTTCACCTACCTCATCCCCACAGTTTTTATTTATTTACTTTTCTGCTCTTTTGCACACCAATATCTCTACCTGTACATGATCATCTGATCATTTATCACTCCAGTGTTAATCTGCAATATTGTAATTATTCGCCTACCTCCTCATGCCTTTTGCACACATTGTATATTGACTCCCCTTTTTTTCTACTGTGTTATTGACTTGTTAATTGTTTACTCCGTGTGTAACTCTGTGTTGTCTGTTCACACTGCTATGCTTTATCTTGGCCAGGTCGCAGTTGCAAATGAGAACTTGTTCTCAACTAGCCTACCTGGTTAAATAAAGGTGTTCTCAACTAGCCTACCTGGTTAAATAAAGGTGTTCTCAACTAGCCTACCTGGTTAAATAAAGGTGTTCTCAACTAGCCTACCTGGTTAAATAAAGGTGTTCTCAACTAGCCTACCTGGTTAAATAAAGGTGTTCTCAACTAGCCTACCTGGTTAAATAAAGGTGTTCTCAACTAGCCTACCTGGTTAAATAAAGGTGTTCTCAACTAGCCTACCTGGTTAAATAAAGGTGTTCTCAACTAGCCTACCTGGTTAAATAAAGGTGTTCTCAACTAGCCTACCTGGTTAAATAAAGGTGTTCTCAACTAGCCTTCCTGGTTAAATAAAGGTGTTCTCAACTAGCCTACCTGGTTAAATAAAGGTGTTCTCAACTAGCCTACCTGGTTAAATAAAGGTGTTCTCAACTAGCCTACCTGGTTAAATAAAGGTGTTCTCAACTAGCCTACCTGGTTAAATAAAGGTGTTCTCAACTAGCCTACCTGGTTAAATAAAGGTGTTCTCAACTAGCCTACCTGGTTAAATAAAGGTGTTCTCAACTAGCCTTCCTGGTTAAATAAAGGTGTTCTCAACTAGCCTACCTGGTTAAATAAAGGTGTTCTCAACTAGCCTACCTGGTTAAATAAAGGTGAAATAAATGTTTAAATATATTTTAAAAAAACACTGGGTTACCCTGCCGCCCCAGATCTCTCAACAATCATTCTCACAATAGTACATTTGAAGTCGTCAGTGACAAATATCATCGCTAAGGAGGGCAGGACAAGGGCTTGGTTAAATCACTTGATGGGAGACCAAAGAGTGTCTAGTATCTGTAGATAGATACAGTCTCCAGTAGGAGGTGCTGCCCAGCCTGTTGTTTTTCTTCTTCTGATAGTGGCTATAATGTTGAAGATCTGACGTTGTTTTATTAAAAAGGTACACATTTTTAAGGTTTGTATGTTGAACATCAAGAGAATGAGCGTTAATATGGTACCATGTTTTAGCATGTGAAGATCACTACAGTGTAGTTCTACAGCCATCTCTTGACTAAATATACATCACTATAGTGTAGTTCTACAGCCATCTCTTGACTAAATATACATCACTATAGTGTAGTTCTACAGCCATCTCTTGACTAAATATACATCACTACAGTGTAGTTTTACAGCCATCTCTTGACTAAATATATATCACTACAGTGTAGTTGTACAGCCATCTCTTGACTAAATATATATCACTACAGTGTAGTTGTACAGCCATCTCTTGACTAAATATACATCACTACAGTGTAGTTCTACAGCCATCTCTTGACTAAATATAAATCACTATAGTGTAGTTCTACGGCCATCTCTGGACTAAATATAAATCACTATAGTGTAGTTCTACGGCCATCTCTGGACTAAATATAAATCACTATAGTGTAGTTCTACAGCCATCTCTTAACGAAATATAAATCACTATAGTGTAGTTCTACAGCCATCTCTGGACTAAATATAAATCACTATAGTGTAGTTCTACGGCCATCTCTGGACTAAATATAAATCACTATAGTGTAGTTCTACAGCCATCTCTTGACTAAATATAAATCACTATAGTGTAGTTCTACAGCCATCTCTGGACTAAATATAAATCACTATAGTGTAGTTCTACGGCCATCTCTGGACTAAATATAAATCACTATAGTGTAGTTCTACAGCCATCTCTGGACTAAATATAAATCACTATAGTGTAGTTCTACGGCCATCTCTGGACTAAATATACATCACTATAGTGTAGTTATACAGCCATCTCTGGACTAAATATAAATCACTATAGTGTAGTTCTACAGCCATCTCTGGACTAAATATAAATCACTACAGTGTAGTTCTACAGCCATCTCTGGACTAAATATAAATCAGATATTTGATTGTTTATTGAATTTCCCATCCTCTCTTCCAAGATAAACCCCTGTGTGTTATAGTACAACATTTCCATGTGTTATACAAGGCAGAGTTAGCTGCCACCGAGCTCTATATGCATTAATACTATTGGATAAAGCAGCCACCGAGCTCTATATTCATTAATACTATTGGATAAAGCTGCCACCGAGCTCTATATTCATTAATACTATTGGATAAACAGCCATCTCTTGAGCTCTATATTATACATACTATTGGATAAAGCAGCCACCAGGTCTATATTCATTAATACTATTCATAAAGCAGCCACAGCCATCTCTATATTCATCAATACTATTGATAAAGCAACCACCAGCTCTATATTCATTAATACTTTTGGATAAAGCAGCCACCTGAGCTCTATATTCATTAATACTATTGTAGTTAAAGCAGCCACCTTGACTAAATATTCATTAATACTATTGGATAAAGCAGCCACCTGGAGCTCTATATTCACCAATACTATAGTGGTTAAACAGCCATCTCTGGACTAATTCATCAATACTATTGTAGTTAAAGCAGCCACCGACTATATTCATTAATACTATTGTAGTTAAAGCAGCCATCTCTTGACTAATTCATAAATACTATTGGATAAAGCAGCCATCTCTTGAGCTCTAAATATAAATCACTATTGAGTTAAAGCAGCCACCGAGCTCTATATGCATTAATACTATTGTGATAAAGCAGCCACCAGCTCTATATTCATTAATACTATTGGATAAAGCAGCCATACTTGAGCTCTATATTCATTCAATACTATTAGTTAAAGCAGCCATCTCTTGACTAAATATTCATTAATACTATTGGATAAAGCAGCCATCTCTTGAGCTCTATATTCATTACTACTATTAGTTAAAGCAGCCATCTCTTGAGCTCTATATGCATTAATACTATTAGTTAAAGCAGCCATCCTTGAGCTAAATATTCATTAATACTATTGGATAAAGCAGCCACCGAGCTCTATATTCATTAATACTATTGGATAAAGCAGCCACCGAGCTCTATATTCATGAATACTATTGGATAAAGCAGCCAGCCAGCTCTATATTCATTAATACTATTGGATAAAGCAGCCACCTTAGCTCTATATGCATTAATACTATTAGATAAAGCAGCCACCTTGAGCTCTATATTCATCAATACTATTGGATAAAGCAGCCACCGAGCTCTATATGCATTAATACTATTGGATAAAGCAGCCACCGAGCTCTATATTCATTAATACTATTGGATAAAGCAGCCAACGAGCTCTATATTCATTAATACTATTGTGATAAAGCAGCCACCGAGCTCTATATTCATTAATACTATTGGATAAAAGCAGCCACCGAGCTCTATATGCATTAATACTATTGGATAAAGCAGCCACCGAGCTCTATATTCATTAATACTATTGGATAAAGCAGCCACCTTGAGCTCTATATTCATTAATACTATTGGATAAAGCAGCCACCGATCTCTATATTCATGAATACTATTGGATAAAGTTCTACAGAGCTCTATATTCATTAATACTATTGTGATAAAGCAGCCACCGAGCTCTATATGCATTAATACTATTGGATAAAGTTTATTGAGCTCTATATTCATCAATACTATTGGATAAAGCAGCCACCGAGCTCTATATGCATTAATACTATTGGATAAAGCAGCCACCGAGCTCTATATTCATTAATACTAGATAAAGCAGCCCCTGTGTTTTATATTCATTCAATACTATTGGATAAAGCAGCCAACGAGCTCTATATTCATTCAATACTATTGGATAAAGCAGCCACTGAGCTCTATATTCATCAATACTATTGGATAAAGCAGCCACCGAGCTCTATATGCATTAATACTATTGGATAAAGCAGCCACCTGAGCTCTATATTCATTAATACTATTGTTATAAAGTAGCCAGAGTCTATATTCATTAATACTATTGGATAAAGATAAGCCACCTGTGTTTTTCATTAATACTATTGGATAAAGCAGCCACCAAGCTCTATATTCATTAATACTATTGGATAAAGATAAGCCCCTGTGCTCTATATTCATTAATACTATTCCTGATAAAGCAGCCAGTAGCTCTATATTCACCAATACTATTGGATAAAGCAGCCATGTTTTAGCTCTAATTTTCAATACTATTGGATAAATCATGCATTGAGCTCTATATTCATCAATACTATTGGATAAAGCAGCCACCGAGCTCTATATTAATTAATACTATTGGATAAAGCAGCCACCAAGCTCTATATTCATTAATACTATTGGATAAAGCAGCCACCGAGCTCTATATTCATTAATACTATTGGATAAAGCAGCCACCGAGCTCTATATTCATTAATACTATTGGATAAAGTAGCCACCGAGCTCTATATTCATTAATACTATTGGATAAAGCAGCCACTGAGCTCTATATTCACCAATACTATTGGATAAAGCAGCCACCGAGCTCTATATTCATCAATACTATTGGATAAAGCAGCCACCGAGCTCTATATTCATTAATACTATTGGATAAAGCAGCCACCGAGCTCTATATTCATTAATACTATTGGATAAAGCAGCCACCGAGCTCTATATTCATTAATACTATTGGATAAAGCAGCCACCGAGCTCTATATGCATTAATACTATTGGATAAAGCAGCCACCGAGCTCTATATGCATTAATACTATTGGATAAAGCAGCCACCGAGCTCTATATTCATTAATACTATTGGATAAAGCAGCCACCGAGCTCTATATTCATTAATACTATTGATAAAGCAGCCACCGAGCTCTATATTCATTAATACTATTGGATAAAGCAGCCACCGAGCTCTGTATTCATTAATACTATTGGATAAAGCAGCCAACGAGCTCTATATTCATCAATACTATTGGATAAAGCAGCCAACGAGCTCTATATTCATTAATACTATTGGATAAAGCAGCCAACGAGCTCTATATTCATTAATACTATTGGATAAAGCAGCCACCGAGCTCTATATTCATTCATACTATTGGATAAAGCAGCCAACGAGCTCTATATTCATCAATACTATTGGATAAAGCAGCCAACGAGCTCTATATTCATTAATACTATTGGATAAAGCAGCCAACGAGCTCTATATTCATTCAATACTATTGGATAAAGCAGCCGCTGAGCTCTATTGAAGATGCTTGAGGTTCATGGAGCAAGTGCAGTGTGCGGTCGTGTGTGTGTGTGAATGTGCGGTTGTGTGTGTGTGTGTGTGTGTGTGTGTGTGTGTGTGTGTGTGTGTGTGCGTGTGTGTGTGTGCGTGTGTGCGTGTGCGTGTGTGTGTGTGTGTGTGTGTGTGTGTGTGTGTGTGTGTGCGTGTGTGTGTGTGCGTGCATTGGATCATCCTCATTGCTAAGGCACGCAGCCCACAAGAGAGACAGACACAGGAAAGAGAATGCTGTCACTTCCCCAAGATACACAGAGGGGTGGGCAGTGTCAGCGAGTGTACAGTATGCGTGTCTATCTGGTAGGGTGTCATGTCATAGACAGCCTCCCAGGGCTGGCCGTATCCCAGCAGTCTGTGCTGTGTCTGCCCAGGACCAGCATGTGGTCGGCAATCGCTGGCAACAGGAGCGGGAGGCGCTGAACGCTCTGTGCCCAAACCAGGATGCCCAGCTCTCCACAGCGAGACCATACGGAATTTCTCATCCGGATGCCAGCCTACTGACCGCTCACAACCAAACCTAGACTCCAAAACAGTGTTCTGCAATTCTAGTCCTGATGTCTCACAATATGTGCAGGCTTTTGTTACAGCCCAATACTAACAAAGATAATTCAATGAATCCGTTGGTCTCCATGCGCTTGATTGGTTTTCCAAGTGTGCTAGTAGTACGGTAATCTCTCGCGGGCAGAAATTCGGCACCATAGATCAGGACTATGGTTATAATATAGCGGCAAGAAGAAGAATGTGAACCCTTTGGAATTAACTGGATTTCTGCATAAATTGGGGAGGCAGGTAGCCTAGTGGTTAGAGTGTAGAGGTGGCAGGTAGCCTAGTGGTTAGAGTGTAGAGGAGGTAGGTAGCCTAGTGGTTAGAGTGTAGAGGTGGCAGGTAGCCTAGTGGTTAGAGTGTAGAGGAGGTAGGTAGTCTAGTGGTTAGAGTGTAGAGGAGGCAGGTAGCCTAGTGGTTAGAGTTTCGAGGAGGCAGGTAGCCTAGTGGTTAGAGTGTAGAGGAGGCAGGTAGCCTAGTGGTTAGAGTGTAGAGGAGGCACGTAGCCTAGTGGTTAGAGTGTAGAGGAGGCAGGTAGCCTAGTGGTTAGAGTGTAGAGGAGGCAGGTAGCCTAGTGGTTAGAGTGTAGAGGAGGCAGGTAGCCTAGTGGTTAGAGTGTAGAGGAGGCAGGTAGCCTAGTGGTTAGAGTGTAGAGGAGGCAGGTAGCCTAGTGGTTAGAGTGTAGAGGAGGCAGGTAGCCTAGTGGTTAGAGTGTAGAGGAGGCAGGTAGCCTAATGGTTAGAGTGTAGAGGAGGCAGGTAGCCTAGTGGTTAGAGTGTAGAGGAGGTAGGTAGCCTAGTGGTTAGAGTGTAGAGGAGGCACGTAGCCTAGTGGTTAGAGTGTAGAGGAGGCAGGTAGCCTAGTGGTTAGAGTGTAGAGGAGGCACGTAGCCTAGTGGTTAGAGTGTAGAGGAGGCACGTAGCCTAGTGGTTAGAGTGTAGAGGAGGCAGGTAGCCTAGTGGTTAGAGTGTAGAGGAGGCAGGTAGCCTAGTGGTTAGAGTGTAGAGGAGGCACGTAGCCTAGTGGTTAGAGTGTAGAGGAGGCACGTAGCCTAGTAGTTAGAGTGTAGAGGAGGCACGTAGCCTAGTGGTTAGAGCGTTGGGCCAGTAACCGAAAAGTTGCTAGATGAAATCCTTCGAGCTGACAAGGTACAAATCTGTTGTTCTGCCCCTGAACAAGGCAGTTAACCCACTGTTCCTAGGCCATAATTGTAAATAAGAATTACTTAAAAATCATACAATGTGATTTTCTGGATTTTTGTTTTAGATTCCGTCTCTCACAGTTGAAGTGTACCTATGATAAAAATTACAGACCTCTACATGCTTTGTAAGTAGGAAAACCTGCAAAATCGGCAGTGTATCGAATACTTGTTCTCCCCACTGTATATCTGTACTGTGGTTATATAGATCTACACTATGGTTATATAGATCTACACTATGGTTATATAGATCTATACTATGGTTATATAGATCTACACTATGGTTATATAGATCTATACTATGGTTATATAGATCTACACTATGGTTATATAGATCTACACTATGGTTATATAGATCTATACTATGGTTTATATAGATCTACACTATGGTTATATAGATCTACACTATGGTTATATAGATCTATACTATGGTTATATAGATCTACACTATGGTTATATAGATCTATACTATGGTTATATAGATCTACACTATGGTTATATAGATCTACACTATGGTTATATAGATCTATACTATGGTTTATATAGATCTACACTATGGTTTATATTGATCTACACTATGGTTATATAGATCTACACTATGGTTATATAGATCTACACTATGGTTATATAGATCTACACTATGGTTATATAGATCTACACTATGGTTATATAGATCTATACTATGGTTATATAGATCTATACTATGGTTATATAGATCTACACTATGGTTATATAGATCTACACTATGGTTATATAGATCTATACTATGGTTATATAGATCTACACTATGGTTATATAGATCTATACTATGGTTATATAGATCTATACTATGGTTATATAGATCTACACTATGGTTATATAGATCTATACTATGGTTATATAGATCTATACTATGGTTATATCGATCTATACTATGGTTATATAGATCTATACTATGGTTATATAGATCTATACAATGGTTATATAGATCTACACTATGGTTATATAGATCTATACAATGGTTATATAGATCTACACTATGGTTATATATATCTACACTATGGTTATATAGATCTACACTATGGTTATATAGATCTATACTATGGTTATATAGATCTACACTATGGTTATATAGATCTACACTATGGTTATATAGATCTACACTATGGTTATATAGATCTATACTATGGTTATATAGATCTATACTATGGTTATATAGATCTACACTATGGTTATATAGATCTACACTATGGTTATATAGATCTATACTATGGTTATATAGATCTAGACTATGGTTATATAGATCTACACTATGGTTATATAGATCTATACTATGGTTATATAGATCTACACTATGGTTATATAGATCTACACTATGGTTATATAGATCTATACTATGGTTATATAGATCTATACTATGGTTATATAGATCTATACTATGGTTATATAGATCTACACTATGGTTATATAGATCTACACTATGGTTATATAGATCTATACTATGGTTATATAGATCTATACTATGGTTATATAGATCTACACTATGGTTATATAGATCTATACTATGGTTATATAGATCTATACTATGGTTATATAGATCTACACTATGGTTATATAGATCTATACTATGGTTATATAGATCTATACTATGGTTATATAGATCTATACTATGGTTATATAGATCTACACTATGGTTATATAGATCTATTGCACACTATGGTTATATAGATCTATACTATGGTTATATAGATCTATACTATGGTTATATAGATCTACACTATGGTTATATAGATCTATACTATGGTTATATAGATCTATACTATGGTTATATAGATCTATACTATGGTTATATAGATCTATACTATGGTTATATAGATCTACACTCTCCTTCCAGACATCAACTATGGTTATATAGATCTATACTATGGTTATATAGATCTATACTATGGTTATATAGATCTACACTATGGTTATATAGATCTATACTATGGTTATATTGATCTACACTATGGTTATATAGATCTATACTATGGTTATATAGATCTATACTATGGTTATATAGATCTACACAATGGTTATATAGATCTACACTATGGTTATATAGATCTATACTATGGTTATATATATTTAGACTATGGTTATATAGATCTACACTATGGTTATATAGATCTATACTATGGTTATATAGATCTACACTATGGTTATATAGATCTATACTATGGTTATATAGATCTATTCAATGGTTATATAGATCTACACTATGGTTATATAGATCTATACTATGGTTATATAGATCTACACTATGGTTATATCGATCTATACTATGGTTATATAGATCTATTCAATGGTTATATAGATCTACACTATGGTTATATAGATCTACACTATGGTTATATAGATCTACACTATGGTTATATAGATCTATACTATGGTTTATATTGATCTACACTATGGTTATATAGATCTACACTATGGTATATACAGTGCCTTGCAAAGGTATTCATATGTTTTTCCTATTTTGTTGCATTACAACCTGTAATTTAAATGGATATTTATTTGGATTTCATGTAATTGACACAAAATAGTCCAAATTGGTGAAGTGAAATGAAAAAAAAATAAAAAATGGAAAAGTGGTGTGTGAATAATGTGTTCACCCCCTTTGCTATGAAGCCCCTAAATCAGATCTGGTGCAACAAATTACCTTCAGAAGTCACATAATTAGTTAAATAAAGTCCACCTGTGTGCAATCTGTGTCCACCTGTGTGCAAAAAGTGTCACATGATCTCAGTACATGTACACCTGCTCTGAAAGGCCCCAGAGTCTGCAACACTACTAAGCAAGGGGCACCACCAAACAAGTGGCACTATGAAGACCAAGGAGCTCTCCAAACAGGTCAGGGACAAAGTTGTGGAGAAGTACAGATCAGGGTTGGGTTATAGAAAATATCAGAAACATTGAACATCCCACGGAGCACCATTAAATCCATTATTAAAAAATGGAAAGAATATGGCACCACAACAAATCTGCCAAGAGAGGGCCGCCCACCAAAACTCACAGACCAGGCAAGGAGGTCATTAATCAGAGAGGCAACAAAGAGACCAAAGATAACCCTGAAGGAGCTGCATGCTCCACAGCGGAGATTGGAGTATCTGTCCATAGGACCACTTTAAGCTGTACACTCCACAGAGCTGGGCTTTACAGAAGACCGCCCAGAAAAAAATAAGCAAACTCGTTTGGTGTTTGTCAAAAGGCATGTGGGAGACTCCCTAAACATATGGAAGAAGGTACTCTGGACAGAGGAGACTAAAATTGAGCTTTTTGGCCATAAAGAAAAACACTTTGTCTGGCACAAACCCAACACCTCGCAGCACCCCAAGAACACCATCCCTACGGTGAAGCACGGTGGTGGCAGCATCATGCTGTGGGGATGTTTTTCCATCGGCAGGGACTGGGAAACTGGTCATGTGACACTCATCTCTTCATCTTAACACTTATGAACCCAGAACTTAATAGAGGTTAGTTGTACGACAATATATTATAGAGGATGCCAGTGGGCAGGCTCTGTAGTGACTGACTGGATGACTGACTTCATCATAACATCTATGGAGTCATTAGAAGGGACCCATCCAGTCACATGACATTACCAGCTCAGCAAGCCAGGGGCTGTCATAACAGGGCCAATGAGACTTGGACGTTCCTTCTCTCATGCTCTCTCTCTCTCTCACACAAGCAAGCACACACACGCACACACGCACATACACACACTCTGTCATTCTCTCATACTCTGAGAATGCAACAGTTGATCAGTTTACAATCCAGACTGCTTCACAGCCAAAACATCCACATCATCTGGCCCAGGACACGACAACTACAGACTGTTGATCTACACATCATCAGGACACGACAACTACAGGCTGTTGATCTACACATCATCAGGACACGACAACTACAGGCTGTTGATCTACACATCATCAGGACACGACAACTACAGACTGTTGATCTACACATCATCAGGACACGACAACTACAGACTGTTGATCTACACATCATCAGGACACGACAACTACAGACTGTTGATCTACACATCATCAGGACACGACAACTACAGACTGTTGATCTACACATCATCAGGACTGTTCAGATAGATGCCCTTAGGAGACAGACAAACTGACAGGTCCAGGATCAGATCTCCCGAACCGCCTAGGGGTCAATGATGACTGTCTGGCTTCCGTCTGCTCTCAGAACAGCCATAGGCAGTCACATTACTCATCGTGCCCTCTCACTGTAAGAGTCAAACATTACACCACATGGGGGATATGGTGCTGTTTTATCACTTTAACTGAGAAGAGAGGAAATACAGATTGGAGGAGAGAGGTAGAGAGGGTTGGTAGAGAGGGTTGGTAGAGAGGGTTGGTAGAGAGGGTTGGTAGAGAGGGACAGAGAGAAATGGAAAGGAGAACCCAGGGAAGGAGAGGAAGGGAGAGCTGAGGGAGGAGAGAGGAGGAGAGGAAGGGAGAGCTGGGAGAGGAGGAGGGGAAGGGAGAGCTGAGATGGGAAGAGAGGGAGAGCTGAGTTAGGAAGAGAGGAAGGGAGAGCTGAGATAGGAAGAGAGGAAGGGAGAGCTGAGTTAGGAAGAGAGGAAGGGAGAGCTGAGTTAGGAAGAGAGGAAGGGAGAGCTGAGATAGGAAGAGAGGAAGGGAGAGCTGAGGGAGGAGGAGAGGAAGGAGAACTGAGGTAGGAGGAGAGGAAGGGAGAGCTGAGGGAGGAGGAGAGGAAGGAGAGCTGAGGGAGGAGGAGAGGAAGGGAGAGCTGAGGGAGGAGAGAGGAGGAGAGGAAGGGAGAGCTGGGGGAGGAGGAGGGAAGGGAGAGCTGAGATGGGAAGAGAGGGAGAGCTGAGTTAGGAAGAGAGGAAGGGAGAGCTGAGATAGGAAGAGAGGAAGGGAGAGCTGAGGTAGGAAGAGGAAGGAGAGCTGAGGGAGAGCTGAGATAGGGAGAGGAAGGGAGAGCTGAGATAGGAAGAGAGGAAGGGAGAGCTGAGATAGGAAGAGAGGAAGGGAGAGCTGAGTTAGGAAGAGAGGAAGGGAGAGCTGAGTTAGGAAGAGAGGAAGGGAGAGCTGAGATAGGAAGAGAGGAAGGAGAGCTGAGATAGGAAGAGAGGAAGGAGAGCTGAGTTAGGAAGAGAGGAAGGAGAGCTGAGATAGGAAGAGAGGAAGGAGAGCTGAGATAGGAAGAGAGGAAGGGAGAGCTGAGGGAGGAGGAGAGGAAGGAGAGCTGAGGGAGGAGGAGAGGAAGGGAGAGCTGAGGTAGGAAGAGAGGAAGGGAGAGCTGAGGGAGGAGGAGAGGAAGGGAGAGCTGAGTTAGGAAGAGAGGAAGGGAGAGCTGAGGTAGGAAGAGAGGAAGGGAGAGCTGAGGGAGGAGGAGAGGAAGGGAGAGCTGAGTTAGGAAGAAAGGGAGGGAGAGCTGAGGGAGGAGGAGAGGAAGGGAGAGCTGAGTTAGGAAGAGAGGAAGGGAGAGTTGAGGTTGGAAGAGAGGAAGGGAGAGCTGAGGTAGGAAGAGAGGAAGGGAGCGCTGAGTTAGGAAGAGAGGAAGGGAGAGCTGAGGGAGGTGGAGAGCAAGGGAGAGCTGAGGGAGGAGGAGAGGAAGGGAGAGCTGAGGGAGGAGGAGAGTAAGGGAGAGCTGAGGGAGGAGGAGAGCAAGGGAGATCTGAGGTAGGAAGGGAGAGATCAGGGAGGAAGGGAGAGGAAGAGAGAGCTGAGGGGGCAGGAGAGGCGATGAGAGCTTGATAGGAGAGGTGTTGAATAATGGAACTGTTGATATTAAACCCTACAAAACTCTTAGCAAGGATCACCTATAACGTAATAAGTAATACATGATTGACAGCTGAATAATTCCTCCTAAATGGATGTTAATATTCTTAAACTCCTCCCTCATTTTCACGAAGCTCCTCCTGGGCGTTCAACTGTTAAAAGGATTCAGGTTAACCTGCAGGTTAGCACATGGGAATATATTAACTAATCGCATTGGGAGTAGAAAGATCTACTCAGTAAGGTTGTTAAAGTTGTGGTAATGTACGCAGGATGTTGAGAGCTTGTCTATTCAGTAAGCGTTGGTGAACTGCACTGTGTGGAAGTTGTCTTGTCTTGCCAGTAAAGCGACGTCAGGGTAGGTCCTGGCATTGCCTCTAAAGAGCTTCCTCCTCACACAGCCCCATTACCTTGTTAATGTGTGGAGATAGGCATCAAGGTGCTGCTAAGAAAGAGTGGAGAGGTGCCAGGGGCCAACGGCAGCTAAATTACTTCCACATTTCTCCCAAATGTTTCCCATGCCATAATATTTCTACACTACACACACACGTACGCACAAGCAGGAAGCACACAGAGGCAGGAAGCACACAGAGGCAGGAAGCACACACATACATACACATTTTTCCCGCCTCAGCAAGAATCCATTATGGAAACATTGATTGAGAACAAAACGATCAATGTGGGGTATTTTATAGAGGGGAAGATGAGAGTAGAGAAAATAAGGCTAAAATAAGAGAAGAAGAGAGGAAGGAGAGAAGAGAGAGAGGAGGAGAGAGGAGGAGAGAAGAGGAGAGAGGAGGAGAGAAGAGGAGAGAGGAGGAGAGAAGAGGAGAGAGGAGGAGAGAAGAGGAGAGAGGAGGAGAGAAGGGGAGAGAGGAGGAGAGAAGGGGAGAGACAGGGGAGAGAAGAGGAGAGAAGAGGAGAGGAGAAGAGGAGAAGAGGAGAGGAGAAGAGAAGAGAGGAGGAGAGGATGAGTGAAGAGGAGAAGAGGAGAGAAGAGGAGAAGAGGAGAGGAGAGAGGAGAGAGAGAGGAGAGAGAGAGGGGGAGAGGATAGGAGAGGAGAGAAGAGGAGAAGAGAGAGAGGAGGAGAGAGGAGAAGAGAGGAGGAGAGAAGAGGAGAAGAGAAGAGAAGAGGAGAAGAGGAGAGGAGAGGAGAGGAGGAGAGAGGAGAAGAGAGGAGAGGAGGAGTGAAGAGGAGAAGAGGAGAGAAGAGGAGAAGAGGAGAGGAGAGAGGAGGAGAGAAGAGAAGAGAGGAGGAGAGGAGAAGAGGAGAGAAGAGGAGAGGAGGAGAGAAGTGGAGAAGAGAGGAGAGGGGAGGAGAGAAGAGGAGAAGAGGAGAGAAGAGGAGAGAGGAGGAGAGGAGGAGTGAAGAGGAGAAGAGGAGAGAAGAGGAGAAGAGGAGAGAAGAGGAGAGAGGAGGAGAGGAGGAGTGAAGAGGAGAGGAGGAGTGAAGAGGAGAAGAGGAGAGAAGAGGAGAAGAGGAGAGAAGAGGAGAGAAGAGGAGAGAAGAGGAGAAGAGGAGAGAGGAGGAGAGGAGGAGTGAAGAGGAGAGAAGAGGAGAGAGGAGGAGAGGAGTGAAGAGGAGAAGAGGAGAAGAGGAGAAGAGGAGAGAGGACAACAAGCGGGCAGTTTGATTGATGTATCAGCCAGTCTTTTGAAATATCCAACATGAACCAGCTGCCAGAGGACACACAGACAAGGCTGAGAAAACAATGAATTTTTAAAAAACTTTTTTTTTTTAATTGAACCTTTATTTACCTAGGCAAGTCAGTTAAGAACAAATTCTTATTTACAATGACGGCCTACACCTGCCAAACCCCGGACGACATTGGGCCGATTGTGAGCCGCCCTATGGGACTTTGGCCTTCAAAGTTGATTAGTGGGGATAAACAGAAGGTGTCTCACCGATGGCAGGGATCTAGGATCACCTTCCCAAAACCTTCCCATGACCATTAGAGGGGAGATATGGAAGATTGACTCTAATTTTGGATCTAGGATCACCTTACCTTCCCAAAACCTTCCCATGACCATTAGAGGGGTGATATGGAAGATTGACTCTACTTTTGGACGTATAAATTCATGATATGTACTATGTATATGTATTCATTCTTGAAGAATAGACACTATGAGCACACACTGGTTGAATCAACATTGTTTCCTAGTCATTTCAATGAAAAATTGCCATCTGTGCCCAGTGGGAAGCTTGTTTTAAGCCAATGTTTGTAAACAAGTAAATGTAAAAACATGGTTAAAACTATCATGTTGATATCATGGATAGTCAGTCCTCAAAACTATCATGTTGATATCATGGAGTCAGTCCTCTAAACTATCATGTTGATATCATGGATAGTCGGTCCTCAAAACTATCATGTTGATATCACGGATAGTCGGTCCTCAAAACTATCATGTTGATATCACGGAGTCAGTCCTCTAAACTATCATGTTGATATCATGGATAGTCGGTCCTCTAAACTATCATGTTGATATCATGGATAGTCAGTCCTCTAAACTATCATGTTGATATCATGGATAGTCAGTCCTCTAAACTATCATGTTGATATCATGGATAGTCGGTCCTCTAAACTATCATGTTGATATCATGGATAGTCAGTCCTCTAAACTATCATGTTGATATCATGGATAGTCAGTCCTCTAAACTATCATGTTGATATCATGGATAGTCGGTCCTCTAAACTATCATGTTGATATCATGAATAGTCAGTCCTCAAAACTATCATGTTGATATCACGGATAGTCAGTCCTCTAAACTATCATGTTGATATCATGAATAGTCAGTCCTCAAAACTATCATGTTGATATCACAGATAGTCAGTCCTCAAAACTATCATGTTGATATCACGGATAGTCAGTCCTCAAAACTATCATGTTGATATCATGTAGTCAGTCCTCAAAACTATCATGTTGATATCACAGATAGTCAGTCCTCAAAACTATCATGTTGATATCACGGATAGTCAGTCCTCAAAACTATCATGTTGATATCATGTAGTCAGTCCTCAAAACTATCATGTTGATAGGAATTCTTTGTGGATCTGTGTAATCTGAGGGAAATATGTGTCTCTCATATGGTCATATATTTGGCAGGAGGTTAGGAAGTGCAGCTCAGTTTCCACCTCATTTTGTGGGCAGTGTGCACATTTTTTAATTTAACCTTTATTTAACCAGGCAAGTCAGTTAAGAACATATTCTTATTTTCAATGACGGCCTAGGAACAGTGGGTTAACTGCCATAGTGTGCACATAGTCTTCTCTTGAGAGCCATGTCTGCCTACGGCGGCCTTTCTCAATAGCAAGGCTATGCTCACTGAGTCTGTACATAGTCAAAGCTTTCCTTAAGTTTGGGTCAGTCACAGTGGTCAGGTATTGGCACTGGGGCACTGTGTACTCTCTGTTTAGGGCCAAATAGCATTCTAGTTTGCTATGTTTTTTTGTTAATTCTTTCCAATGTGTCAACTAATTATCTACGGCGGCCTTTCTTTTTGTTTTCTCGTGATTTGGTTGGGTTAATTCTTTCCAATGTGTCAAGTAATTATCTCGTGATTTGGTTGGGTCTAATTGTGCTGCTGTCCTGGGGCTCTGTGGGGTCTGTTTGTGTTTGTGAACAGAGCCCCAGGACCAGCTTGCTTAGGGGACTCTCCTCCAGGTTCATCTCTCTGTAGATGATGGCTTTGTTATGGAAGGTTCGGGAATCTCTTCTTTTTAGATGGTTGTAGAATTTAACGGCTCTTTCCTGGATTTTGTTACCTAGCGGGTAGCGGCCTAATTCTGCTCTGCATGCATTATTTTGTGTTTTTCATTGTACACGGAGGATATTTTTGCAGTATTCTGCATGCAGTCTCAATTTGATGTTCGTCCCATTTTGTGAATTCTTGGTTGGTGAGCGGACCCCAGACCTCACAACCATAAAGGGCAATGGGTTCTAGAACTGATTCAAGTATTTTTTTGCCAGATCCTAATTGGTATGTCAAATGTTATGTTCCTTTTGATGGCATAGAAGGACCTTCTTACCCTCTCTCTCTCTCTCTACCTCTCTCTACCTCTCTCTCTCTCTCTACCTCTCTCTACTCTCTCTCTCTCTCTCTCTCTCTCTCTCTACCTCTCTCTCTCTCTCTCTCTCTCTCTCTCTCTCTCTCTCTCTCTCTCTCTCTGTGTTTCTCTCTCTGTCTCTCTGTTTCTCTCTCTGTCTCTCTGTTTCTCTCTCTCTGTCTGACACCGTTGTCTTTCTCTATAAACCCTCTCCTCAAACTCTCTCTTTAATCAGTCTCCCTCCATCTCTCCATCACACCACACACTCCTGAAAGTGGAGCAGACTGTTAGTGACATCACTCCCTCAGTATGGCAGGTCTACACCTCATCTCACAAAGATTATTGGCCTGTTCCCCCCAGTCCAACTTCTCTCTTTACTAGGCTGGGAGTGTAGTGGTCCCCCCCCCCCAGTCTAACCTCTCTCTTTACTAGGCTGGGAGTCTAGTGGTCCCCCCCCCCCCCCAGGTCTAACCTCTCTCTTTACTAGGCTGGGAGTGTAGTGGTCCCCCCAGTCTAACCTCTCTCTTTACTAGGCTGGGAGTGTAGTGGTCCCCCCCCCAGTCTAACCTCTCTCTTTTCTAGGCTGGGAGTGTAGTGGCCCCCCAGTCTAACCTCTCTCTTTACTAGGCTGGGAGTGTAGTGGTCCCCCCAGTCTAACCTCTCTCTTTACTAGGCTGGGAGTGTAGTGGTCCCCCCCCAGTCTAACCTCTCTCTTTACTAGGCTGGGAGTCTAGTGGCCCCCCCAGTCTAACCTCTCTCTTTACTAGGCTGGGAGTGTAGTGGTCCCCCAGTCTAACCTCTCTCTTTACTAGGCTAGTCTAACCTCTCTCTTTACTAGGCTGGGAGTGTAGTCTAACCCTCTCTTTACTAGGCTGGGAGTGTAGTGGTCCCCCCCAGTCTAACCTCTCTTTACTAGGCTGGGAGTGTAGTGGTCCCCCCCCAGTCTAACCTCTCTCTTTACTAGGCTGGGAGTGTAGTGGTCCCCCCCAGTCTAACCTCTCTCTTTACTAGGCTGGGAGTCTAGTGGTCCCCCCCAGTCTAACCTCTCTTTACTAGGCTGGGAGTGTAGTCCCCCCCAGTCTAACCTCTCTCTTTACTAGGCTGGGAGTGTAGTGTCCCCCAGTCTAACCTCTCTCTTTACTAGGCTGGGAGTGTAGTGGTCCCCCCCCAGTCTAACCTCTCTTTACTAGGCTGGGAGTGTAGTGGTCCCCCCAGTCTAACTCTCTCTTTACTAGGCTGGGAGTGTAGTGGTCCCCCCCAGTCTAACCTCTCTCTTTACTAGGCTGGGAGTGTAGTGGTCCCCCCAGTCTAACCTCTCTCTTTACTAGGCTGGGAGTGTAGTGGTCCCCCAGTCTAACCTCTCTCTTTACTAGGCTGGGAGTGTAGTGGTCCCCCCCAGTCTAACCTCTCTCTTTACTAGGCTGGGAGTGTAGTGGTCCCCCAGTCTAACCTCTCTCTTTACTGGGCTGGGAGTCTAGTGGTCCCCCCCAGTCTAACCCTCTCTTTACTAGGCTGGGAGTGTAGTGGTCCCCCCCCCAGTCTAACCTCTCTCTTTACTAGGCTGGGAGTGTAGTGGTCCCCCCAGTCTAACCTCTCTCTTTACTAGGCTGGGAGTGTAGTGGTCCCCCCCAGTCTAACCTCTCTTTACTAGGCTGGGAGTCTAGTCCCTCCCCCCAGTCTAACTCTCTCTTTACTAGGCTGGGAGTGTAGTGCCCCCCCCAGTCTAACCTCTCTCTTTACTAGGCTGGGAGTGTAGTGGTGCCCCCAGTCTAACCTCTCTCTTTACTAGGCTGGGAGTCTAGTCCCTCCCCCAGTCTAACCTCTCTCTTTACTAGGCTGGGAGTCTAGTCCCTCCCCCAGTCTAACCTCTCTCTTTACTAGGCTGGGAGTCTAGTCCCTCCCCCAGTCCCTCCCTAGGCTGGGAGTCTAGTCCCTCCCCCAGTCTAACCTCTCTCTTTACTAGGCTGGGAGAGTCCTCCCCCAGTCTAACCTCTCCTTTACTAGGCTGGGAGTGTAGTGCCCCCCCAGTCTAACCTCTCTCTTTACTAGGCTGCCTCCCTACCGCTTTACAAGAATCTCTACCCTGCTGTTATTTGTTTCATAGAATTGATTAAAGGGCTGATGAGCAGGTACACAACCATTTAACCACAGCATCCCTTTCAACTTACTTTTACTGTGGAACATGTTCCTAAATGTAATTTAAAAAAAGGCTCCCATGTCCCAAACTAAAATAGCTACAGTACTGTGGCAGTATACCAACCAGCAGTATATCACAGCTACAGTACTGTAGCAGTAAACCAACTAGCAGTATATCATAACTACAGTACTGTAGCAGTATACCAACCAGCAGTATATCACAGCTACAGTACTGCAGCAGTATAGCAACCAGCAGTATATCACAGCTACAGTACTGTAGCAGTATACCAACCAGCAGTATATCACAGCTACAGTACTGCAGCAGTATACCAACCAGCAGTATATCACAGCTACAGTACTGCAGCAGTATACCAACCAGCAGTATATCACAGCTACAGTACTGTAGCAGTATACCAACCAGCAGTATATCACAGCTACAGTACTGTAGCAGTATACCAACCAGCAGTATATCACAGCTACAGTACTGTAGCAGTATACCAACCAGCAGTATATCACAGCTACAGTACTGTAGCAGTATACCAACCAGCAGTATATCACAGCTACAGTACTGTAGCAGTATACCAACCAGCAGTATATCACAGCTACAGTACTGTAGCAGTATACCAACCAGCAGTATATCACAGCTGCAGTACTGTAGCAGTATACCAACCAGCAATATATCACAGCTACAGTACTGCAGCAGTATACCAACCAGCAGTATATCACAGCTACAGTACTGTAGCAGTATACCAACCAGCAATATATCACAGCTACAGTACTGCAGCAGTATACCAACCAGCAGTATATCACAGCTACAGTACTGCAGCAGTATACCAACCAGCAGTATATCACAGCTACAGTACTGTAGCAGTATACCAACCAGCAGTATATCACAGCTACAGTACTGTAGCAGTATACCAACCAGCAGTATATCACAGCTACAGTACTGTAGCAGTATACCAACCAGCAGTATATCACAGCTACAGTACTGTAGCACCAACCAGCAGTATATCACAGCTACAGTACTGTAGCAGTATACCAACCAGCAGTATATCACAGCTACAGTACAGCAGTATACCAACCAGCAGTATATCACAGCTACAGTACTGTAGCAGTATACCAACCAGCAGTATATCACAGCTACAGTACTGTAGCAGTATACCAACCAGCAGTATATCACAGCTACAGTACTGTAGCAGTATACCAACCAGCAGTATATCACAGCTGCAGTACTGTAGCAGTATACCAACCAGCAATATATCACAGCTACAGTACTGCAGCAGTATACCAACCAGCAGTATATCACAGCTACAGTACTGTAGCAGTATACCAACCAGCAATATATCACAGCTACAGTACTGCAGCAGTATACCAACATTATACCACATCTTTACCACTACATCACGGATCACATTATACCACATCTTTCTATTCACCACTACATCACTGATCACATTATACCACATCATTCTATTTACCACTACATCACTGATCACATTATACAACATCATTCTATTTACCACTACATCACTGATCACATTATACCACATCTTTCTTTTTTACCACTACATCACTGATCACATTATACCACATCTTTCTTTTTTACCACTACATCACTGATCACATTATACCACATCTTTCTATTTACCACTACATCACTGATCACATTATACCACATCTTTACCACTACATCACGGATCACATTATACCACATCTTTCTTTTACCACTACATCACGGATCACATTATACCACATCTTTACCACTACATCACGGATCACATTATACCACATCTTTCTTTTTACCACTACATCACGGATCACATTATACCACATCTTTCTATTTACCACTACATCACTGATCACATTATACCACATCTTTACCACTACTCACGGATCACATTATACCACATACCACACATCACGGATCACATTATACCACATCTTTCTATTTACCACTACATCACTGATCACATTATACCACATCTTTCTTTTTACCACTACATCACTGATCACATTATACCACATCATTCTATTTACCACTACATCACTGATCACATTATACCACATCTTTCTATTTACCACTACATCACTGATCACATTATACCACATCACTGATCACATTATACCACATCTTTCTTTTTACCACTACATCACTGATCACATTATACCACATCTTTCTATTTACCACTACATCACTGATCACATTATACCACATCTTTCTATTTACCACTACATCACTGATCACATTATACCACATCTTTCTATTTACCACTACATCACTGATCACATTATACCACATCTTTCTATTTACCACTACATCACTGATCACATTATACCACATCTTTCTATTTACCACTACATCACTGATCACATTATACCACATCTTTCTATTTACCACTACATCACTGATCACATTATACCACATCTTTCTATTTACCACTACATCACTGATCACATTATACCACATCTTTCTTTTTACCACTACATCACTGATCACATTATACCACATCTTTCTTTTTTACCACTACATCACTGATCACATTATACCACATCTTTCTATTTACCACTACATCACTGATCACATTATACCACATCTTTACCACTACATCACTGATCACATTATACCACATCTTTCTATTTACCACTACATCACTGATCACATTATACCACATCTTTCTTTTTACCACTACATCACTGATCACATTATACCACATCTTTCTATTTACCACTACATCACTGATCACATTATACCACATCTTTCTATTTACCACTACATCACTGATCACATTATACCACATCTTTACCACTACATCACTGATCACATTATACCACATCTTTACCACTACATCACTGATCACATTATACCACATCTTTCTTTTTACCACTACATCACTGATCACATTATACCACATCTTTCTATTTACCACTACATCACTGATCACATTATACCACATCTTTACCACTACATCACTGATCACATTATACCACATCTTTCTTTTTACCACTACATCACATTATACCACATCTTTCTATTTACCACTACATCACTGATCACATTATACCCATCTTTCTATTCACCACTACATCACTGATCACATTATTCCACATCTTTATTCTTACCACTACATCACTGATCACATATACCACATCTTTCTATTTACCACATCACTGATCACATTATACCACATCTTTCTTTTTACCACTACATCACTGATCACATTATACCACATCTTTCTTTTTACCACTACATCACTGATCACATTATACCACATCTTTCTATTTACCACTACATCACTGATCACATTATACCCATTTTTCTATTTACCACTACATCACGGATCACATTATACCACATCTTTATTTTTACCACTACATCACGGATCACATTATACCACATCTTTACCACTACATCACAGATCATTATACCACCTCTTTCTTTTTACCACCACATCACTGATCACATTATACCGCATCTTTCTATTTAACACTACATCACGGATCACATTATACCACATCTTTCTTTTACCACTACATCACGGATCACATTATACCACATCTTTCTATTTACCACTACATCACTGATCACATTATACCACATCTTTACCACTACATCACTGATCACATTATACCACATCTTTCTATTTACCACTACATCACGGATCACATTATACCACATCTTTCTTTTTACCACTACATCCCGGATTCCACAGGTTTACATTAGGGTGAGGATACAGGGTTATATGGGTTTACATTAGGGTGAGGATACAGGGTTATACAGGTTTATATTAGGGTGAGGATACAGGGTTATATAGGTTTACATTAGTGTGAGGATACAGGGTTATATAGGTTTACATTAGTGTGAGGATACAGGGTTATATCGGTTTACATTAATGTGAGGATACAGGGTTATATAGGTTTGCATTAGGGTGAGATAAGATACAGGGTTATATGGGTTTACATTAGGTGAGGATACAGGGTTATATAGGTTTACATTAGGGCGAGGATACAGGGTTATACAGGTTTACATTAGGGTGAGGATACAGGGTTATATAGGTTTACATTAGGGTGAGGATACAGGGTTATATCGGTTTACATTAGTGTGAGGATACAGGGTTATATAGGTTTACATTAGGGTTAGGATACAGGGTTATATGGGTTTACATTAGGGTGAGGATACAGGGTTATACAGGTTTACATTAGGGTGAGGATACAGGGTTATACAGGTTTACATTAGGGTGAGGATACAGGGTTATATCGGTTTACATTAGTGTGAGGATACAGGGTTATATAGGTTTACATAGGGTGAGGATACAGGGTTATGAGGGTGAAGATACAGGGTTATATTAGGGTGAAGATACAGGGTCATATTGGTTTACATTAGTGTGAGGATACAGGGTTATATCGGTTTACATTAGTGTGAGGATACAGGGTTATACAGGTTTACATTTGGGTGAGGATACAGGGTTATATAGGTTTACATTAGTGTGAGGATACAGGGTTATATAGGTCTACATTAGTGTGAGGATACAGGGTAATATCAGTTTACATTAGTGTGAGGATACAGGGTTATATAGGTTTACATTAGGGTGAGGATACAGGGTTATATGGGTTTACATTAGGGTGAGGATACAGGGTTATATAGGTTTACATTAGGGTGAGGATACAGGGTTATATAGGTTTACATTAGGGTGAGGATACAGGGTTATATAGGTTTACATTAGTGTGAGGATACAGGGTTATATAGGTTTACATTAGTGTGAGGATACAGGGTTATATAGGTTTACATTAGGGTGAGGATACAGGGTTATATAGGTTTACATTAGGGTGAGGATACAGGGTTATATAGGTTTACATTAGTGTGAGGATACAGGGTTATATAGGTTTACATTAGTGTGAGGATACAGGGTTATATAGGTTTACATTAGGGTGAGGATACAGGGTTATATCGGTTTACATTAGGGTGAGGATACAGGGTTATATAGGTTTACATTAGGGTGAGGTAAGATACAGGGTTATATGGGTTTTCCTTAGGGCGAGGTAAGATAGAGAGCATGATTATACGTGTGGATGCTCACCTACTTGACATTGATCTCCTGCAAACCCAGGACAGCACCTCCACTCCAGAGCAGTGACCTGCCGATAGGCCACTTTGTAAGACGGCCTGACCACGGTCCTGTAGCTGACAGGAACGTCATCATTTGGACGAGTACTACTATATACTACTACAAAAGACAGTATTTATATCAAAAACAGGACTCTGGGATCGTCTGGTCCATCCAGTCCTACCTGATGAGTTTGGAGCAGAGTCCTGGCCAGCGGCAGCCTTGGAACACTCTCTGCACTGTGGTCTCTGTCCCATTGCGCACCTGGCACGTCACCGTCCTCGACACTGTGAACTGGCACCAGTTCCTGTAATTACAGACAGATCATATGGGACTTGTTATCTTAAACATCTATCAGAGGTCACACTGACTACTACCCTTTTAGTAAGGTTCTCAAACACTCCAACACCTTCTCCCTTATCCCATTGATCTGTATTTTTACCCACTATAGATGTCGATGATACGATAATAGAAAGCGTCACCTCTTGCCCGTTTCCGCATCGGGCTGATTATCAATAGTCAAACATTTTGACATCACTCTTCCTATGGTGACATTGTAAATAAATGATGTTACTTGGCTAACCCTGACCATCCCCGCAAAAGATCCTCTCCGTCCGTAATGCGCTCACCTGGGCTGGGTGTTTGATCCGCTGAGAGGTGAACCGGTACTCGCGCTCCGCTCCGAGCTGACACGTTGAACAGTTACGCCGGGAAGCTGGTAAATATATCTAGTTCCCGTCGAATGACAGATCAGAAATATCCATATTATGCAGAGAGCGCACGGGAGCGATGCCATTGCCATCTCGACAGAGTTCAAAAGTGCTACTTGTTGAAGGGCTTTCGTTGAGTTTTGAAAATGTGCGTTTGAAACCTTTCTTTTCCAGATGGGGGGAGACTGCTTTCCGAAAAATCCACTGTACACTAAGCGCTCATGAGTTCGTCATGGTGCAGAGTGACTTCAAGACAGAGTTCTTTAACCCAACAACTCAAGTGAAATGAATCACAACATCATGCACATGAAAGATATCTGCGTTTTAAACGTTACTCTGACGTTTGGCCCCCTGCGAGGATGAAGGAGTCAGATATCCACTTTAATTAGCTTCCCACCGTGCGCGTAAAAAGCGTGCAGAAGTGAGGTAGAACACCACAGCTTGGGAAGCAAAGCCGCTGCTTCTCATGTTTAGGTTAAATCGCAAGGATTTTTCAACAATTCCACTTAATCCTATGGATTATAAGGGCATGCAGAGCCTGTCACATCCACATGGGCCATTTTTAATAGGTTTATGCGCTCTTTTTTAGCTTAAATTGGCAGAACATTATCATATTTGGTAGCAAAAACTCTCTAATCCCGTTTAAAACATAAAACAATTATAATTGTATGAATATCTATCTTAAAATCACAATATCAATGTGTTTAATCAGAATTAATTCCAGTGAATTTTGGAATTAATGTCAGCCTAAACATTTTGGAGGTATCTTTGCTAATATCTCGATGACATAGACACGGATACATTGCTATCATGACACAAGGCGAGACCCAGATGCAGACGCAGGAGGCAGATGGTTGGAGTTTAAGATGTTTAATAAATCCAAAGGGAGAAGGCAAGAGAATGGTCGTGGACAGGCAAAAGGTCACAACCCGTTCAGAGTTCAGGAGGTACCAAAGGGCAGTCAGGCTCGAGGTCAGGACAGGCAGAATGGTCAGGCAGGCGGGCATAGAGTCCAGAAAACAAGAGAGGGTCAGAACCAATTCAGGAGGTACCTAAGGGCAGGCAGGCGTACTCGAGGTCAGGACAGGCAGAATGGTCAGGCAGGCGGGCATGGAGTCCAGAAAACAAGAGAGGGTCAGAACCAGTTCAGGAGGTACCAAAGGGCAGTCAGGCTCGAGGTCAGGACAGGCAGAATGGTCAGGCAGGCGGGCATAGAGTCCAGAAAACAAGAGAGGGTCAGAACTGGGAGGACTTGCAAAAGGAGAAACGGCAAAGCAGGAAACCGGGGAAACTGCTGGTAGGCTTGGACATACAAGACAATCTGGCACAGAGCGACAGGATACATACACTGGCACAGAGAGACAGGATACATACACTGGCACAGAGAGACAGGATACATACACTGGCACAGAGCGACAGGATACATACACTGGCACAGAGCGACAGGATACATACACTGGCACAGAGCGACAGGATACATACACTGGCACAGAGAGACAGGATACATACACTGGCACAGAGAGACAGGATACATACACTGGCACAGAGCGACAGGATACATACACTGACACAGAGAGACAGGATACATACACTGGCACAGAGAGACAGGATACATACACTGGCACAGAGCGACAGGATACATACACTGGCACAGAGAGACAGGATACATACACTGGCACAGGCACAGGATACATACACTGGCACAGAGAGACAGGATACATACACTGGCACAGAGAGACAGGATACATACACTGGCACAGAGCGACAGGATACATACACTGGCACAGAGGACAGGATACATACACTGGCACAGAGAGACAGGATACATACACTGGCACAGAGAGACAGGATACATACACTGGCACAGAGAGACAGGATACATACACTGGCACAGAGCGACAGGATACATACACTGACACAGAGAGACAGGATACATACACTGGCACAGAGCGACAGGATACATACACTGGCACAGAGACAGGATACATACACTGGCACAGAGACAGGATACATACACTGGCACAGAGAGACAGGATACATACACTGGCACAGAGACAGGATACATACACTGGCACAGAGCGACAGGATACATACACTGGCACAGAGCGACAGGATACATACACTGGCACAGAGACAGGATACATACACTGGCACAGAGAGACAGGATACATACACTGGCACAGAGAGACAGGATACATACACTGGCACAGAGCGACAGGATACATACACTGACACAGAGAGACAGGATACATACACTGGCACAGAGAGACAGGATACATACACTGGCACAGAGAGACAGGATACATACACTGGCACAGAGCGACAGGATACATACACTGGCACAGAGCGACAGGATACATACACTGGCACAGAGCGACAGGATACATACACTGGCACAGAGAGACAGGATACATACACTGGCACAGAGCGACAGGATACATACACTGGGGAACAAAACAAGCGACACCTGGAGGGGGTGGAGACAATAACGAAGACAGGTGAAACAGATCAGGGTGTGACACAGTGTTCTGGTTAGATCGCCCCCTACTGACATAATCTAAAAATCAGTTACTACTGAGCGTGTCTGTCACGCCCTGACCTTCATTATCTATGTTTTATGTGTTATTTTGGTCAGGTCAGGGTGTGACGAGGGTGGGAATGTGTGTTTTTATCACTGTCTAGGGTTTTTGTATATCTATGGGTTTTTTGTATGTCGAGGTAATGTGGTGGCCTGAATTGGTTCCCAATCAGAGGCAGCTGTTTATCGTTGTCTCTGATTGAGGATCCTATTTAGGTTGCCATTTGCCATTTTGGTTTTGTGGGTTATTGTCTATGTGTAGTTGCATGTCAGCACTTGGTCTATATAGCGGCACTTTTTTTTTAAGTGGTCTCGCTTTATTAAAAGAAGAATGTATTTATATCACGCTGTGCCTTGGTCTCCTCTATACAGTGTCTGTTGTATCTAAAGTACACAGGTCCCATCCTGCAGGATTGCCTCCCCCCGTCCTCCCAGGAATATCTCCCCCCGTCCTCCCAGGAATGCCTCCCCCCGTCCTCCCAGAAATACCTCCCTCCCAGGAATGCCTCTCCCCGTCCTCCCAGAAATGCCTCCCCCCGTCCTCCCAGAAATGCCTCCCTCCCAGAAATGCCTCTCCCCGTCCTCCCAGAAATGCCTCCCCCTGTCCTCCCAGAAATGGCTCCCCCCGTCCTCCCAGGAATGCCTCCCCCGTCCTCCTAGGAATAATCCACCTCCCTGGCCTCCCAGGAATGCCTCATCCCAGGAATACCCCCCCCTGTCCTCCCAGGAATGCCTCCCCATCCTCCCAGAAATGCCTCTCCCCGTCCTCCCAGGAATAACCCCCCTGGCCTCCCAGGAATGCCTCCCCCATCCTCCCAGGAACGCCTCTCCCGTCCTCCCAGGAATAACCCCCCCTGGCCTCCCAGGAATGCCTACCCCCATCCTCCCAGGAACGCCTCCCCCCGTCCTCCCAGGAATAACCCCCTGTCCTCCCAGGAATGCTTCCCCCGTCCTCCCAGGAATGCCTCCCCCGTCCTCCTAGGCCTCCCCCTGTCCTCCCAGAAATGCCCCCCATCCTCCCAGAAATGCCTCTCCCTGTCCTCCCAGGAATGCCTCCCCCCGTCCTCCCAGAAATATCTCCTCCCAGGAATGCCTCCCCGTCCTCCCAGAAATGCCTCTCCCCGTCCTCCCAGAAATGCCTCTCCCCGTCCTCCCAGAAATGCCTCCCCCTGTCCTCGCAGGAATGCCTCCCTGTCCTCGCAGGAATGCCTCCCCCTGTCCTCCCAGGAATGCCTCCCCCTATCCTCCCAGGAATGCCTCCCCCTGTCCTCCCAGGAATGCCTCCCCTGTCCTCCCAGGAATGCCTCCCCCCCGTCCTCCCAGGAATACCTCCCCCTGTCCTCCCAGGAATGCCTCCTCCTGTCCTCCCAGGAATGCCTCCCCCGTTCTCCCAGGAATGCCTCCCCCGCCTCCCAGGAATGCCTCCCCCCCGTTCTCCCAGGAATGACTCCCCCGTCCTCCCACTCCCCAGTCCTCCCAGGAATGCCTCCCCCGTCCTCCCAGGAATGCCTCCCCAGTCCTCCCAGGAATGCCTCCCCTGTCCCCCAGGAATGCCTCCCCCGTCCTCCCAGGAATTGACCAATAGTCCTCCCAGGAATGCCTCCCCCGTCCTCCCAGGAATGCCTCCCCTGTCCTCCCAGGAATGCCTCCCCCCGTCCTCCCAGGAATGCCTCCCCCTGTCCCCCAGGAATGCCTCCCCCGTCCTCCCAGGAATTGCCCCCTGTCCCCCAGAATGCCTCCCCCTGTCCTCCCAGGAATGCCTCCCCTGTCCTCCCAGGAATGCCTCCCACCGTCCTCCCAGGAATAACTCTCCAATAGTGTGCAACTGCAGTCATTCGTCATTCCTCACCACCCCCCACACCCCTCCAGCATCCCATTGGTTCCTTAAGAACACCACCTCTCCAGCATGACATCATCAGGTGAAATGGGTCAAAAAGGGAAAAAAATTATTATCAGTTGTTTTCCTTTTATGACGGAGTCCTCAATTAGTTAGCATGTGCCAGTTAGACAATGTCCAGAACTGAGGGAAAACAGTGAAAAACAGTGCCTGACAGGCGGGGGCAGGCGGGTTAGTTCTAAATCTTTTCTACCGGTGTGTACTAGCTATAGTTAACACCGTTGTACCCCCGCTTCTTCATCTGTGGTTAATTGGGGGTTGGCATCCAACTTCACAGTGCATTGCTGTCACCTACCGTTCAGCGGCCCCGCCTCCCACCTGTTCCGGAAACCCCGCCTCCCACCTGTTCCGGAGCGACCCCGCCTCCCACCTGTTCCGGAGCGACCCCGCCTCCCACCTGTTAAACTCCCGCCTCCCACCTGTTCCGGGAGCGGCCCCGCCTCCCACCTGTTCCGGGCGACCCCGCCTCCCACCTGTCCGGATACCCCGCCTCCCACCTGTTTGACCCCGCCTCCCACCTGACTTGACCCCGCCTCCCAATCCGGAAAACCCCGCCTCCCACCTATATACCCCGCCTTATCCGGAGGACCCCGCCTCCCACCTGTTGAGCGGCCCCGCCTCCCACCTGTTCCGGAGCGGCCCCGCCTCCCACATGATTTCCTCCCACCTGTTGAGGAAAGCAGACCCCGCCTCCCACCTGTTCCGGAGCGACCCCGCCTCCCACCTGTTCCGGAGCGACCCCGCCTCCCACCTGTTCCGGAGCGGCCCCGCCTCCCACCTGTTCCAGAGCGACCCCGCCTCCCACATGTCCCGGAGCGATCCCGCCTCCCACATGTCCCGGAGCGACCCCGCCTCCCACCTGTTCCGGAGCGGCCCCGCCTCCCACCTGTTCCGGAGCGGCCCCGCCTCCCACCTGTTCCGGAGCGGCCCCGCCTCCCACCAGTTCTGGAGAGGCCCCGCCCTTACCTGTCCTAGCTTAATAATTGACCAATAGAAGTATAAAGAGGGGTTCCTGCAGATGCAGGAATGCCCACATGCAGGAACGCCCTGAATTGCGGGCTGCAGTTGCACTCTTCTCTCCCAGGCTGCTGGCCTCTCGGGGCCAGCTCCAGCCATAGACAGTTATTTTTGGAACTCAGTCAGGATCTCAATTTAATATTGAGAGTAAGAATAATAGAATACACCAGGTGAAATTTCAAGAAAATAATTGGGCATCAGCAGTTTTTCCTTTTTATGTCGGTCACTCAATTAGCCATGTCAGCTAGAAATGTTTTGATAGTTAGTTCATCTAGCCAGCTATCTAAACTTGTAGAACACCATAGGTGGCAGGTAGCCTAGTGGTTAGAGTGTTGGACCAGTAACCTAAAAGGTTGCTAGATCAAATCCCCAAGCTGACAAGGTAAAAATCTGTTGTTCTGTTCCTGAACAAGGCAGTTAAACTCACTGTTCCCCAGTAGGTCATCATTGTCAATAAGAATTTGTTCTTAACTGACTTGACTAATAAAATTAAAAAATATATATTATGGGTGATATCTTTTGAATGGTTAGGGATAAAATCAAGATTTTTTCTCTGAGGAAAACAGGAAGACTTGGCTACTACGTTGGCCACTACGTTGGCCACTACGTTGGCCACTACGTTGGCCACTACGTTAGCCACTACGTTGGCCACTACGTTGGCCACTGCGTTGGCCACTGCGTTGGCCACTACGTTGGCCACTACGTTGGCCACTACGTTGGCCACTACGTTGGCTACTACGTTGGCCACTACGTTGGCTACTACGTTGGCCACTACGTTGGCCACTACGTTGGCCACTACGTTGGCTACTACGTTGGCCACTACGTTGGCCACTACGTTGGCCACTACGTTGGCCACTACGTTGGCTACTACGTTGGCCACTACGTTGGCCACTACGTTGGCCACTACGTTGGCCACTACGTTGGCCACTACGTTGGCCACTACGTTGGCCACTACGTTGGCCACTACGTTGGCCACTACGTTGGCTACTACGTTGGCCACTACGTTGGCCACTACGTTGGCCACTACGTTGGCCACTACGTTGGCCACTACGTTGGCTACTACGTTGGCCACTACGTTGGCCACTACGTTGGCCACTACGTTGGCTACTACGTTGGCTACTACGTTGGCCACCACGTTGGCTACCACGTTGGCCACCACGCTGGCCACCACGTTGGCTACCACGCTGGCCACACGTTGGCCACCACGCTGGCCACCACGTTGGCTACCACGCTGGCCACCACGTTGGCCACCACGTTGGCCACCACGCTGGCCACCACGTTGGCCACCACGCTGGCTACCACGTTGGCTACAACGCTGGCTACCACGCTGGCTACTACGTTGGCCACTACGTTGGCCACCACGCTGGCCACCACGTTGGCTACCACGTTGGCCACCACGTTGGCCACCACGTTGGCCAGAACCTGGCTAACGTTAAAAACGTGAGCCAAACGTTGGCCACTACGTTTACTGAGCGGGATACAAATTCAACAGCGTTTTAATACTCAAGGGTGTAAAAAAAAAACATCGCTAGACCGTTGTTTTACGATTGAAACTTAATGTTGCTCTTGTTTTTAGTTTGGTAAAACCGCGTGCGTTTCCGAGGTGTATCCCAGCTGAGCACAAATGGTGAAATGGTGGCGGTGAACATGCACGTGAATTTCTGAAGTGTCCTGTTAGGCTGAAGGAGACCGAGGTGGTTAGAATAAGGACTGTCCATCATGTCTCCTCTCTGGGGGTGGTTAGAATAAGGACTGTCCATCATGTCTCCTCTCTGGAGGTGGTTAGAATAAGGACTGTCCATCATGTCTCCTCTCTGGAGGTGGTTAGAATAAGGACTGTCCATCATGTCTCCTCTCTGGAGGTGGTTAGAATAATGACTGTCCATCATGTCTCCTCTCTGGAGGTGGTTAGAATAAGGACTGTCCATCATGTCTCCTCTCTGGAGGTGGTTAGAATAATGACTGTCCATCATGTCTCCTCTCTGGAGGTGGTTAGAATAAGGACTGTCCATCATGTCTCCTCTCTGGAGGTGGTTAGAATAAGGACTGTCCATCATGTCTCCTCTCTGGAGGTGGTTAGAATAAGGACTGTCCATCATGTCTCCTCTCTGGAGGTGGTTAGAATAAGGACTGTCCATCATGTCTCCTCTCTGGAGGTGGTTAGAATAAGGACTGTCCATCATGTCTCCTCTCTGGAGGTGGTTAGAATAATGACTGTCCAACATGTCTCCTCTCTGGAGGTGGTTAGAATAATGACTGTCCAACATGTCTCCTCTCTGGAGGTGGATAGAATAATGACTGTCCAGCATGTCTCCTCTCTAGAGACAGTGAGAAGAGTAGAGGAAAGTGGTGTCTAGGGCTCTAGAGGGTTAGAGAGGCTGGACGGGGTTTGGGTGGTGTCGTGGTTGGAGGAATGTGGTGTCTAGGGCTCTAGGTACAGGGTTTGGGTGGTGTCGTGGTTGGAGGAATGTGGTGTCTAGGGCTCTAGGTTACGGGGTTTGGGTGGTGTAGTGGTTGGAGGAAAGTGGTGTCTAGGGCTCTAGAGGGTGAGAGAGGCTGGACAGGGTTTGGGTGGTGTCGTGGTTGGAGGAATGTGGTGTCTAGGGCTCTAGGTACAGGGTTTGGGTGGTGTCGTGGTTGGAGGAATGTGGTGTTTAGGGCTCTAGGTACAGGGTTTGGGTGGTGTCGTGGTTGGAGGAATGTGGTGTCTAGGGCTCTAGGTACAGGGTTTGGGTGGTGTCGTGGTTGGAGGAATGTGGTGTCTAGGGCTCTAGGTACAGGGTTTGGGTGGTGTTGTGGTTGGAGGAATGTGGTGTTTAGGGCTCTAGGTACAGGGTTTGGGTGGTGTCGTGGTTGGAGGAATGTGGTGTCTAGGGCTCTAGGTACAGGGTTTGGGTGGTGTCGTGGTTGGAGGAATGTGGTGTTTAGGGCTCTAGGTACAGGGTTTGGGTGGTGTCGTGGTTGGAGGAATGTGGTGTCTAGGGCTCTAGGTACAGGGTTTGGGTGGTGTCGTGGTTGGAGGAATGTGGTGTTTAGGGCTCTAGGTACAGGGTTTGGGTGGTGTTGTGGTTGGAGGAATGTGGTGTTTAGGGCTCTAGGTACAGGGTTTGGGTGGTGTCGTGGTTGGAGGAATGTGGTGTCTAGGGCTCTAGGTACAGGGTTTGGGTGGTGTCGTGGTTGGAGGAATGTGGTGTCTAGGGCTCTAGGTACAGGGTTTGGGTGGTGTCGTGGTTGGAGGAATGTGGTGTCTAGGGCTCTAGGTACAGGGTTTGGGTGGTGTCGTGGTTGGAGGAATGTGGTGTTTAGGGCTCTAGGTTACAGGGTTTGGGTGGTGTCGTGGTTGGAGGAATGTTGTGTCAAGGGCTCTAGGTACAGGGTTTGGGTGATGTCGTGGTTGGAGGAATGTGGTGTTAAGGGCTCTAGGTACAGGGTTTGGGTGATGTCGTGGTTGGAGGAATGTGGTGTCTAGGGCTCTAGGTACAGGGTTTGGGTGGTGTCGTGGTGGGAGGAATGTGGTGTCTAGGGCTCTAGGTACAGGGTTTGGGTGGTGTCGTGGTTGGAGGAATGTGGTGTTTAGGGCTCTATTTCAATTTCTTAAAGTAACAGGAATAATGGAGATCATTTACTTTAGGTATGCTGCGACTGGCCTCACACTCCAGTCCAGTAGGTGGCAGTGTATACACCTTAGACGTTGGACGCAATTCGCCAACCTAATCCCGAAGAAGAAGAAGAAGAAGAAGAAGACGAAGACGAGAAAGAAGAAGAATGTAGACGTGTCCTGAGTGAAGTGACAGTAGCAGATATGGCTACAGAGCCCGGCATCAATATGGAGGCGAAAATAGACGCGAGAGAAAATCCTTTTGAACCTTATTTAGACGCTTTAAAGAAGGTGTTAGAAGACCAAGACCCCATATTTATGATCGGAATTGTTGTTTCTTTGGCTGTTGTTGTCATCACTGTTGGTAAGTTTAGGTTATCCCCAAAAGCACCCCGTTTTGTTCTCGGCCCCGGACAAACAGACCTCATTCAACTCATTGGGGGCCTGACGATTAGTTGACAAGTTGAATCCGGTGTGCTTTTCCGGGGCTACAATAAACACGTGTACTGTGGAGGAACTCGAGGACCGGAGTTTGGAACCACTGTGTTATCTAGTTAGCCTAGCATCAGCCTGTTGGCTTTCTATGCTATAAGATTTTCAAAAACTGTTTTGTTGTTGTCTTTTATCAAGTCTACTATCAAAGGTTCGCTAGTTAACTTGCTAGTTAGTAGTGGTCACTAGCGATCTGTCTAGTTATGCTCTTTTGTCAGGCGCTCGTCTGCTATGATTTTGGTTTACATTTCAGTGTTGTTGAAGTACTTGCTAAGCAGAAAAACTGTCCAAAGTGCTGTGCTGCTGGTTGGTCTCTGCGATTCTGGAAAGACCCTCCTCTTTAGTCGAGTGAGTATATCCGTGCAACATATGAGCATGTCCAATCCAACTATTTACAGACGGCAGAAGTTCTATGACACTGACGGATGGTCGTTGTTTGCAGTTGTTGTCAGGAAAGTTCAAGAAAACCCAGACCTCCACCACGGACAGCAGTGCCCCTTACAAAGCCAAGAACGAGAGGGTAAGGAGGAAACAGGCTGTGGTGAGGAGAGTGAGTTGGAAGGTTCAGGAATGGATCTAGAACTTTACATGATAAAGATGAGAATGCATTTGTCAAGATGTGTCACACACTGGCGTGACCGTTCCCTGTACTACGGTGTGGCAGGGCAGCAGCTGGATCCTGATCGACCTACCTGGACATGACAGCCTTCGGCCTCAGTATGTGGAGAAATTCAAGTCAGCTGCCAGGTCAGTGAAGATGAAAGGTGTTTCTATTCAGGGGAGGTTTATAACTTGGTGCTTGTATTTCAGGTGTCAGGTACCCATGGGAGATTTATAACTTATCTAAGACTTGCCACTAGAGGTCTCTTTACAGTCTCCAAGTCCAGAACATATTATGGGAGGTGTGCAGTACTACATAGAACCATGACTACATGGAATTCTATTCCACAGTACTACATAGAACCATGACTACATGGAACTCTATTCCACAGTACTACATAGAACCATGACTACATGGAACTCTATTCCACAGTACTACATAGAACCATGACTACATGGAATTCTATTCCACAGTAGCATAGAACCATGACTACATGGAATTCTATTCCACAGTACTACATAGAACCATGACTACATGGAACTCTATTCCACAGTACTACATAGAACCATGACTACATGGTTCTATTCCACAGTACTACATAGAGCCATGACTACATGGAACTCTATTCCACAGTACCACATAGAGCCATGACTACATGGAACTCTATTCCACAGTACTACATAGAACCATGACTACATGGAACTCTATTCCACAGTACTACATAGAGCCATGACTACATGGAACTCTATTCCACAGTACCACATAGAGCCATGACTACATGGAACTCTATTCCACAGTACTACATAGAACCATGACTACATGGAACTCTATTCCACAGTACTACATAGAGCCATGACTACATGGAATTCTATTCCACAGTACTACATAGAACCATGACTACATGGAACTCTATTCCACAGTACTACATAGAACCATGACTACATGGAATTCTATTCCACATCAAGTAACTCATGAAATCAGCATTTTTTTTTTTTCTAATGGATAGAAATGTTGGAACAGCAGGGACTGTGAAGAGATGCTACACACACATAACATCTCAGTGCTCGAGGTGTTACAGACATGGTTCAGGTGTTCAGCCGGACGGATTGGGAGTCCCTACAAATGACCCAGGTGTTTATTTCAGGTGTTCAGGGGGATCCATAATGAATATAAATAATACAGTGCTTGTATTTCAGGTGTTCAGGGAGGTCTATAATGTGGTGTTTTATTTCAGGTGTTCAGGGGAGGTCTATAATGTGGTGTTATTGCAGGTGTTCAGGGGAGGTCTATAATGTGGTGTTTATTTCAGGTGTTCAGGGGAGGTCTATAATGTGGTGTTTTATTTCGGGTGTTCAGGGGAGGTCTATAATGTGGTGTTTATTTCAGGTGTTCAGGGGAGGTCTATAATGTGGTGTTTATTTCAGGTGTTCAGGGGAGGTCTATAATGTGGTGTTTATTTCAGGTGTTCAGGGGAGGTCTATAATGTGGTGTTTATTTCAGGTGTTCAGGGGAGGTCTATAATGTGGTGTTTATTTCGGGTGTTCAGGGGAGGTCTATAATGTGGTGTTTTATTTGAGGTGTTCAGGGGAGGTCTATAATGTGGTGTTGTATTTGAGGTGTTCAGGGGAGGTCTATAATGTGAATAACATGCAGTACTTGACCTAAGATGAAGATCCACAGAGACGCCGTCTCACTTGGTCTTTTGTTCTCTCCTCTCGCTGACTGCAGAGCCATGGTGTTTGTGGTGGACAGTGCCATCTTCCAGAAGGAAGTGAGAGACGTGGCTGAGTTCCTGTACTTCCTGTTGACTGACAGTGTAGTGTCCAGGAATGCCCCCTCTCTGATAGTGGCCTGCAACAAGCAAGGTGACACGTCACATGTCAACCCCTCCACCCTTTACAAAAAAAAACCTCCCCAGGATGACATTGTGTGTGTGTGTTAATGATTTTGAAAGGAGTGTTACTTCATATATTTTCCGTCTCTCTAGATATCACCATGGCAAAATCTGCTAAGCTGATTCGTCAGCAGCTGGAGAAAGAGATGTAAGGAATCATGTTACGAGTCCCTTGTCTACTCCGTGTTTGTTGTGGAAAAGGAAACACTTCCTAGTTTCAAGCTAACGTTCGGGAACAGAAGACGGACGTTCAGTGGGCTCTAAAGTAACAACAGTTCACTCGCATTTTACCCGTGAAAGAAATTAAATTGCAAATAACAAAAATGAACTGGTCACATTTTTGTGCGAGTTATTTGTTCAACATTTAATTCCGCATCCCATTAGTTGTGTTTTTCACGTAACATTACGAGGACCACGCAACCTGAGACTGGAACTGTGATCCACGTCAAAAAACAAACATTACAAAAGTATAATAAAAAATAAATATAAACATCTTGGCATTAAATGGAGTCGGAAGTATAGAAGACTGCCCGATGAAGAATGAATGAGTGTCTGGTATCATCAAGAGAGGCAATGCTTCTAAAATGCCTTTGGCACTAGATTTGCGATTTTTAAATCTCAGGGTTCAAGTTTTCACCAGGCGGGGTGATACCAGTGTTCTGCCAACACCAGGACCTGGGGGGTACTCTTGCCAAAAAGTTGGACAGGGTTCACAGTGTTCTGCCTGGGGGTGAACATCAACACCAGGACCTGGGGGTGATACCAGTGTTCTGACAACACCAGGACCTGGGGGTGATACCAGTATCACGACACTCGTCAGTACCATGGCAAGGAAACACAAAGCGAAGCGGATTTAACTTCTTTAGGAGAGCCGTCCTAATGTTGGAAACAAACATTACTGTTGTCCTCCAGAGTGACATGTATTTATGTTCCAAGATGTAGCACTGTTTTACACACAGCTTGTTTAAGGGCCGAATCGTTCTGTTTTTTTTTTTGCCATAAAAAACAATGTTTTCTTACTGTTAAAAGTCACAGACATAATTTTTTTAAATGGAAGTGTGATTCTATAGAATTAACTGATCCTAACCTTTCCCGTTTCCCCTCAGGAACACACTGAGAGTGACACGGTCTGCGGCTCTGAGCGCCCAGGACGGGTCAGCGGTGGCCAGCGTGCACCTGGGGAAGAAAGGCAAGGACTTTGAGTTCAGCCAGCTGCCCATGAAGGTGGAGTTCCTGGAGTGCAGCGCCCGAGGCAGCAAGGGGGAGGACGCGGAGGCGGACATCGCCAGCCTCGAGAAGAGCCTGGCCCTGCTGTGAGATGACTTAGTCACTACTTTGGCCAAGAGCCATTTAGTTCCCATAGGTCACTACTTTGGCCAAGAGCTCTTGAGTGGGGTGCATTATGGGGAATTAGTCTAAGGTCTCTCAGCATATCAGGTATCTTCGTCGGTCCTCAGAACTCCAGACTCGACACAACTACACTATGGAAGTGAGTTGTTGTGTTGACATCACAAGGTCAGCAGTGGTACTTGTTGTAGTGAATGCTAATAGCAGGTGTTACTTAAGTGTCTAGGAAACGACCCGTCCTTTTCATAGTGGATAGTCTCACCCACTGCTTTTTAACAATGTCAACATCAATTTCTACTATTTGTTTTTTTTCCCCCCCTGAGCATTTGAATAATCCATCAATCATGATATCCTGTGAATGTGATGAGATATTTCACTAAACCCACATCAGACGACCTATCGGATTTCTCCATTTAGATTCTGGCAGTTTGTTTTTCAAAATCAGATTTGGGTTCCTTTTTGGAATGGGTTAGCTGAATGTTCCATCAGTTTGTATTGTGGTCCAGTGCATTCTGTAGTTCCAACACCTTTATTTTTTTTTGAGGGGGAAGTTGACCATGAATCTGTATCATTGTTAGCCAAATAGGAATGTTTATTATTATTTTTTTTTTGTCTTATTCAGCTTGTAAATAAATTGTTTTTGTGGTTTATTGGTGAGTGCAACATCACTGTAGCCATTGTGACAAAGCTGTGAAAAAAAGCCAACTGACAAGGTTGAGTCATACACACTGCAAATGTATTGATTTTTTTATTGGAAAAGAAATCAAGCCACAGTTTTTATTTTGGACCTGTTATAACTCACTCATACATCCTTACCTAGCGGCTGACATCTTGACTGATATTGACTTGATTGTATGAAAAATACACTGAGATTCAATCTGATTGTAGGTCATGGGTATTGTGGCTCATTTTAATGGGTATTGTGGCTCATTTTAATGGGCATTGTGGCTCTTTTTTAATGGGTATGTACCGGCAATTACTGATATCCCATTCACAGGTAAACGTTACATATGTCGGCTCAATCAGAAATTGCCTTAAAAATCTGCATAGCGATACATTGAGTAAACCAAACATGACCACTTTCCTAGTACCCTCCCTCTGTTTGCACTCAGAACAGCCTCAGTTGGTTGGGGGTGGACTCTACAAGGTGATGAAAGCGTTTCCCAGGGTTGCTGGCCACCATGATGACTCCAATGCTCCCCACAGTTGTGTCAAATTGTCTGGATGTCCTTTGGGTGGTAGGATATTCTTGACACACACAGGAAACTGTTGTGTGAAAAACCCAGCAGTGTTGTAACTCTTGACACTAACCGGTAAGCCTGTCACATATTACCATACCCCATTCAAAGGCACTTATATTTTGTCTTGCCCATTCATCTACACTGGTTGAAGTTGATTTAACAGGTGACATCAATAAGGGATCATATCTTTCACCTGGTCAGTCTATGTCATGGAAAGAGCAGGTGTTCTTAATGTTTTGTACACTCAGTGTATGTACAGTACATGAAAGTATGGACACCTGCTTGTCAAACATCTCATTCCAAAATCATTGGCATTAATATAGAGTTGGTCCCCCCTTTGCTGCTATAATAGCCTCCACTCTTCTGGGAAGGCTTTCCACTAGATGTTGGAACATTGCTGCTATAATAGCCTCCACTCTTCTGGGAAGGTTTTCCACTAGATGTTGGAACATTGCTGCTGTAACAGCCTCCACTCTTCTGGGAAGGTTTTCCACTAGATGTTGGAACATTGCTGCTATAACAGCCTCCACTCTTCTGGGAAGGTTTTCCACTAGATGTTGTAACATTACTGCAGGGACTTGCTTCCATTCGGCCACAAGAGCATTAGTGAGGTCGGGCTCTGATGTTGGGCGATTAGGCCTTCAGGCTCACAGTCAACGTTCCAAATCATCCCAAAGGTGTTCGATGGTATGTGGTTGTTGGTGTCATGTTCTTCCACACCGATCTCGACAAACCATTTCTGTATAGACCTCGCTTTGTGCATGGGGGTATTGTCATGCTGAAACAGGAAAGGGCCTTCCCCCAACTGTTGCCACGAAGTTGAAAGCACAGAATAGTCTGGAAAGTCATTGTGTGCTGTAGCGTTAAGATTTCCCTTCACTTAAACTAAAGGGTCTAGCCCGAACCATGAAAAACAGCCCCAGGCTTGATGATTAGTTGACAAGAGGTGTCAGGTGTGCTTGTCCTGGGGGTAATTGACAACTGGAGTTGGGAAACATTAGCGTTAAGTCTAGTCAGAGGCAAGTTGAGGGAGGAAGTTGCTGAACTAGCACAGTGACACCAGTCACATCTGCCTGATCCTGACACGGCACAGTCTTTTCATTGTTGAGCTGATCAAATGTCTGCGTCGATCTTCACCCCCCTGGTTTGTCATGGTGCAGTCCTATCAGATGGTCTGTCTTCACCCCCCTGGTTTGTCATGGTGCAGTCCTATCAGATGGTCTGTCTTCACCCCCCTGGTTTGTCATGGTGCAGTCCTATCAGATGGTCTGTCTTCACCCCCCTGGTTTGTCATGGTGCAGTCCTATCAGATGGTCTGTCTTATCAGATGGTCTGTCTTCCCCTGGTTTGTCATGGTGCAGTCCTATCAGATGGACCAGTCTTCTGTCTTCCCCCTGGTTTGTCATGGTGCAGTCCTCAGATGGTCTGTCTTCACCCCTGGTTTGATGGTCTGTCTTCACCCCCTGGTTTGTCATGGTGCCCCAGATGGTTTGTTTGTGGTGCAGTCTATCAGATGGACCAGTCTTCACCCCCTGGTTTGTCCTATCAAACTACTATCAGTCCTATCAAATACTAAGTAATATAAGGTAAGGCAGTTTGTATATTGCTACAGCCAAAGAGTAGACAGACAGGTTAGGTCTATAGACCAGCCAGAGAGTAGACAGACAGGTTAGGTCTATAGACCGGCCAGACAGTAGACAGACAGGTTAGGTCTATAGACCGGCCAGACAGTAGACAGACAGGTTAGGTCAATAGACCACCCAGACAGTAGACAGACAGGTTAGGTCAATAGACCAGCCAGAGAGTAGACACAGGTTAGGTCTATAGACCAGCCAGAGAGTAGACACAGGTTAGGTCTATAGACCAGCCAGAGAGTAGACACAGGTTAGGTCTATAGACCGGCCAGACAGTAGACAGACAGGTTAGGTCAATAGCCAGCCAGACAGTAGACAGACAGACAGGTTAGGTCTATAGACCGGCCAGAGAGTAGACAGACAGGTTAGGTCTATAGACCGGCCAGACAGTAGACAGACAGGTTAGGTCAATAGACCAGCCAGACAGTAGACAGACAGGTTAGGTCAATAGACCAGCCAGACAGTAGACAAGACAGGTTAGGTCAATAGACCAGCCAGACAGTAGACAGACAGGTTAGGTCTATAGACCAGCCAGAGAGTAGACAGACAGGTTCGGGCTCTGATCAGCCACCACCAGGCTGGGCTCCCCTCTCAGCAGAGTGGGACACACCCAGTTCACCTTGTCCCCATGGCTGAAGCTGAGTTTAGGTCCTGATTTCAGGGCCTCCTCTGTGCCTGGTGACTGATCTACACTGCTGCCCTCCACCTCCTCCCTCTCCTTAGTCTCCTCTTTGGCCTGCTGGGGCTGGGCCTGGAGTTTGGCTTTAGCCCTGGCATTGGGTCTCCTGCGGTGGACTGGCGCTGCCTGTGGCTTGCCCTTATCCTCAACAGTAACTACCGGGTTCTGACTGAGATCCCAGAGGGCCACCATGCCGTCGTTGCCCCCAGTAGCCAGCCAGTATGGGTGGGGTAAGAAGCTGAGGAAGTGGGCCTGCGAGGCTCCCTGGCTGTGGGCCTTGATGGCCCCCTGTCGGTCCAGTTTGGAGCCACTGCCGACCCGCATCAGGTGCACACGTCCGTCCTCGGCGGCGCAGGCCAAAACATTCCCGCAGGTTGCTACAGAGACGCAGTGGGCCAGAGGTGGGTTGAAGAGCTGACCGGCTTTGTGCTGATGGGCCTCCTCTTCCTCAGCCACTTCCTGCAGGTTGAGGGTCCAGACGGGGCGTGTCTTCTGGAGGCTCCACAACATCACCTGCAAGAGATTGAGGACAGAAGGGGGTCAAGACATGCTTACTCAGTCAAACAGGGTACTCTCAAGCATGCCCTTTCTCCATCTCCAGACATCTCACCTGCATGTCGAGCCCGGCTGAGACCAAGTTGTTGGGCCTGAGAGGGCGGAAAGCCACAGATGAGACGATGTTGGTGTGTCTGCGGAGCGTCCTGTTTACTTGACCCCCCGGCAGCCCTAGCACCCTCACCACCCCCGAGTCATCAGCCACGGCCAGAGCTGAGCCTGTCTCATTCAGAGCCAGAGAGTTGATCTCCTCCTCTCCCGCACCCTGTAGCTCCTCTACCGCCCCCTTTAGGCTCCTAGGGTCCAATACGCTCACCGTCTCCCCGTGGGACACATACAACAGGCCTGGAGCCGCCGGCGAGAACACAGCGCTGGTCACATCATCCCCGCTGGGCAGACGGAGACGAGCTAACACCGTTCCCTCCTGGTTCCACACTGTTACCTCACCCTCCTCTGAGCCAGAGGCTAGGAGACCCTCCGGACCCCCAGAGGCCCCCACACACAGCACTGGGGTGGAGTGACCCTCACACCACTGCCTGCTGGCCATGATCACATTGGCATACCTGGGGTGAAGCAGAATATATACTACATATAAATAAATACTACATAAACTGGTATATTTTGCTAACAGTGACATGACCCTGTACATATCTAGCTGTAAAAAAAAATTATACACTGCAGAACGTTTTGATACAATAAAAGTAACTATTGCACCAGATAATGTAATTTAACCAAAGATTGTTGGTATCTCTGACTGGAGTTTGGGGACAGTAGGGTAAATTGAAACCAGATACATCACCTGAGACATGCGCAGACGAATGTAAACACGTGCACGAGCTCGGCAAGTATATGCATGCGTCTCGTGCTTATGCTTCAATTGATATTAATCTGAACGCACTACTGATACCAACGCTTTCAAACATTTAATGTAATTACACTTTCCTGTGGATATATTGTCTCACATTCCTACCCCAAGAGGACCAACCAGCACTGCCAACAAGTACGTTCAAATATCATTTTATTCAACATTCTGGCTTGAAGTTTAAGAGTTAACTTTCCTGATTCAAATGCTAATTTCTATCTGACAGAATTCAACGTCGGGTCTCCAGGCGACCTAATTAACCTTAACTCCCAGTAATGGATAACATCTTTGTTAAATCCCATCTGGTGTTAATAAGTAGCTACAGTAACTGGTAGCCATATAAATAGTCATTATATTAATAATAAACGTTTCCATTTGGATGTCTTTATTTATTTAATAGTACAGAAGTCAAATCTAGCCACGGACTAACCATGTGTTTACCAGAACGCTGAAGCTATGCTAGTTAAGTTAGCATGTCAACACAACTATCGAAACACTTTAGCTCGATGTCATTGGCGAAATCTTTGCTAATAACCACAACTGTCATGACATAACACAGCACCACTAAATTAAATAAACGTTCAGCATATGTGATGTTTCCACTTTACCTTTCACACGAATGTTAGCTTCCCCTGTTCGAAAACTACTTGTAAAGTCGCACATTGATGACATCAGAGGGTAGGTAACGACCCAATCATCTGCATTAAAAAAGACGTAAAGCCTATTTCACAATGGGAAAACAATAATTTCTACCACAGTATTATTTATTTTATTTATGTTTGATCTACAGTACCCCGAGTGGCGCAGCAGTCTAAGGCACTGCATCTCAGTTCAAGAGGCGTCACTATAGTACCTGGTTCGAATCCAGGCAGTATCACATCCGGACGTAATTGGGAGTCCCATAGGGCGAACAATACGTTGGCCCAGTGTCGTCCGTGTTTTGGCCGAGTAGGCCATCATTGTAAATAAGAATTTGTTCTTAACTGACTTGCCTAGTTAAATAAAGTCAATAAATAAATTACAATCCTCAAACTGATTTACATGAAATTAGGTTTCATGGGTATTATGCCTATAGCAGTATTGACTGTAAATCTTTCTATGCTTGCTGACAGGTTGTGTTAGGTTTATACAACTGAAATGTGACATAGTGAACTCCTGCCTCTTTTTGTTAAATGTACATAGAAAGCAATGTTTTTCATTGTTTTTCATGATCAACTGACATGCTTTGTGTCCAGGTCTACTGTAAGAGGACTGTGTTGGTTGGTGCTACTGGGTTCTGTCATTCTTCTGAGATAACTAAACAGTAATGCACTTCTACAGACGAAATACAAGCATATTGGGCAGAAATAATTCAGTTAGGTTCAAATGTCAGATTAAGGACACAGTGGAGATACTCGGGCATTCAAACTCTATAACCTGTTGTGCCAAGGGGTGGACTTGAGAGAGCACACTTGAGCTAAAATAGGTCTCTCTGTCACTCTTTCTCTCTCTTTCTCACTCTCTGTCTCTCTGTCTCTTTCTCACTCTCTCTGTCTCTTTCTCACTCTCTTTCTCTGTCACTTTCTCACTCTCTGTCACTCACTCCCTGTCTCTCTCTTTCTCACTCTCTGTCTCTCTTTCTCACTCTCTGTCTCTCTTTCTCACTCTCTGTCTCTGTCTCTTTCTCACTCTCTGTCTCTTTCTCACTCTCTGTCTCTTTCTCACTCTCTGTCACTCTTTCTCTCTCTTTTTCACTCTCTGTCACTCTTTGTCTCTCTTTCTCACTCTCTCTTTCTCTGTCACTTTCTCACTCTCTGTCACTTTCTCACTCTCTGTCTCTCTTTCTCACTCTCTGTCTCTTTCTCACTCTCTGTCTCTCTTTCTCACTCTCTGTCTCTTTCTCACTCTCTGTCTCTTTCTCACTCTCTGTCACTCTTTCTCACTCTCTGTCACTCTCTCTTTCTCACTCCCTGTCACTCTCTCTTTCTCACTCTCTGTCACTCTCTCTTTCTCACTCTGTCACTCTCTCTTTCTCTCTCTCTCTCTTTGTCACTCTGTCTCTTTCTCACTCTCTGTCTCTCTGTCTCTTTCTCACTCTCTGTCTCTTTCTCACTCTGTCTCTCTGTCTCTTTCTCACTCTCTGTCTCTCTGTCTCTTTGTAGAGCGGTAAGGCTGAAAATGAGGAACACAATGGTTGCTGCCTGCTGATTCATCCAAAACTGCACTTCTGATGAGTGTGGCCCATTTCTGGGTCGGTGAACGTAACACCATCCTGTCAGACTGAATGAAGAACAGACTGAGGACACCAGGGCTATAACACACGAACACACACACACACACACGAACACACACACACACACACACACACACACACACACACACACACACACACACACACACACACACACACACACACACATGTGCATCCATATGCTGACGCATAGATTTTCTCAAAGCTCATCTCACAAAATATTTCACCGTAAGTATAGTTCCTTCTAGTTTTCAGGTTAATCTCTCTATGCATCTATAGTTTAGAAACAATATCAGACAGCTGAAGTTGTGAAGAGCTGACCAGTGTGAAATATCTAACGGTCACAGTTGTGCTGTCTTCAGATGGTAGCTTAAGGCCACTACACACTTTACGCAAACGCAGCGACCGACCTTACGTTTCTATGTAGTTCTATATACACTACCGGTCAAAAGTTTGGACACACCTTCTCATTCAAGAGTTCTTTTTCTTAATTTTGACTATTTTCTACATTGTAGGATAATAGTGAAGACATCAAACTATGAAATAACACACATGGAATCATGTAGTAACCAAAAGGTGTTAAACAAATATTTAATTTGAGATTCTTCAAATAGCCACCCTTTGCCTTGATGACAGCTTTGCAAATGCTTGACATTCTCTCAACCAGCTTCACCTGGAATGCTTTTCCAATAGTCTTGAAGGACATATGCTGAGCACTTGTCGGCTGCTTCTCCTTCACTCTGCAGTCTAACTAATCCCAAACCATCTAAATTTGGTTGAGGTCGGGGGATTGTGGAGGCCAGGTCACCTGATGCATCACTCCATCACTCTCCTTCTTGGTCAGATAGACCTTACACAGGTCTATCCTGTTGAAAAACAAATGATAATCCCACTAAGCCCAAACCAGATGGGATGGCGTATCGCTGCAGAATGCTGTGGTAGCTATGCTGGTTAAGTGTGTCTTGAATTCTAAATAAATCACAGACAGTGTTGCCAGCAAAGCACCCCCACACCATCACACCTCCTCCTCCATGCTTTACGGTGGGAATTACACATCTTTTATTTTTTTATTTTACCCTTATTTAACCAGGCAAGTCAGTTAAGAACCTATTCTTATTTTCAATGACGGCCTGGGAACAGCCTGTTCAGGGGCAGAACGACAGATTTGTACCTTGTCAGCTCGGGGGTTTGAACTCGCAACCTTCCGGTTATTAGTCCAACGCTCTAACCACTAGGCTACGCTGCCGCCCCAGAGACATGCAGAGATCATCGTTTCATCCACACTGCGTCTCACAAAGACACAGCGGTTGGAACCAAAAGTCTCCAAATCAAACCAAAGGACACATTTCTACCGGTCTGATGTCCATTGCTCGTGTTTCTTGGCCCAAGCAAGTCTCTTCTTCTTATTGTTCTGATTTATTATTGTTCTTTAGTAGTGGTTTCTTTCCAGTTTCATCATAGTGCTTGATGGGTTTTGCGACTGCACTTAAAGTTCTTGAAATGTTCCTCATTGACTGACCTTCATGTTTTAAAGTAATGATGAAATGTCGTTTCTCTTTGCTTATTTGAGCTGTTGTTTGCCATAATATGGACTTGGTCTTTTACCAAATAGGGCTATATTCTGTATACCATCCCTACCTTGTCACAACACAACTGATTGGCTCAAATGCATTAAGAAGGAAATAAATTCCACAAATTAACTTTTAAGAAGGCGCACCTGTTAATTGAAATGCATTCCAGTTGACTACCCCATGAAGCTGGTTGAGAGAATGCCAAGTGTGTGCAAAGCTGTCATCAAGGCAAAGGGTGGCTATTTAAAGAATCTCAAATATATTTGTATTTATTTACTACATGATTCCATATGTTTTATTTCATAGTTTTAATAGTCTTCACTATTATTCTACAATGTAGAAAATAGTCAAAATAAAGAAACCCTTGACTGAGTAGGTGTTCTAAAACTTTTGACCGGTAGTGTACTTGTTTTGCTGAACAACTTTTGGAACGGACCGTATTGGACACTCCATCGCTCTGTTTGCATAAGGTGGTAGGGCCCTATGGCCACACCGTGTGTTTTTCTACTGTTATATTCAGTCTATTGTTATATTCTGTTCTACTAAGAACATGTGTCCGTTTTATCATTCAGCTGAAATACTAAGGTTATATGGAGAATCCAATACATTTCCACTTTGCTTCAGATGGCGATGGGTGAGACGGTGTGAGAGAGAGAGATGAGAATCAATGAAACAAGTGAGACAACAAACGAGTGGAAGAGAACAATATAGGGGGGGAAATGCACGTCATAGGTCAGACCACAATGGTGCTTAAAGCCTGTGGCCTTTCTAAAGAATGCTGACAGTGATGGGGAGGTGTTCTACTTCGGAAGCCCGTGTCTCTGCTACTAGCTACTGTCATGTGATCAGTTGTCTCTGCTACTAGCTACTGTCATGTTATCACAGTTGTCTCTGCTACTGTCATGTGATCAGTTGTCTCTGCTACTAGCTACTGTCATGTGATCAGCTGTCTCTGCTACTGTCATGTGATCAGTTGTCTCTGCTACTGTCATGTGATCACAGTTGTCTCTGCTACTGTCATGTGATCAGTTGTCTCTGCTACTGTCATGTGATCACAGCTGTCTCTGCTACTAGCTACTGTCATGTGATCAGTCGTCTCTGCTACTGTCATGTGATCACAGCTGTCTCTGCTACTGTCATGTGATCAGTTGTCTCTGCTACTAGCTACTGTCATGTGATCACAGCTGTCTCTGCTACTGTCATGTGATCAGTTGTCTCTGCTACTAGCTACTGTCATGTGATCACAGCTGTCTCTGCTACTGTCATGTGATCAGTTGTCTCACTGTGATCACAGTTGTCTCTGCTACTGTCATGTGATCACAGCTGTCTCTGCTACTAGCTACTGTGATCAGTTGTCTCTGCTACTGTCATGTGATCAGTTGTCTCTGCTACTGTCATGTGATCAGTTGTCTCTGCTACTAGCTACTGTCATGTGATCAGTTGTCTCTGCTACTGTCATGTGATCACAGTTGTCTCTGCTACTGTCATGTGATCAGTTGTCTCTGGTACTAGCTACTGTCATGTGATCAGTTGTCTCTGGTACTAGCTACTGTCATGTGATCAGTTGTCTCTGGTACTAGCTACTGTCATGTGATCAGTTGTCTCTGCTACTGTCATGTGATCACAGTTGTCTCTGCTACTGTCATGTGATCACAGCCGTCTCTGCTACTGTCATGTGATCACAGCCATCTCTGCTACTGTCATGTGATCACAGCCGTCTCTGCTACTCTCATGTGATCACAGCGGTCTCTGCTACTCTCATGTGATCACAGCCGTCTCTGCTACTGTCATGTGATCACAGCGGTCTCTGCTACTGTCATGTGATTACAGTTGTCTCTGGTACTAGCTACTGTCATGTGATCACAGTTGTCTCTGGTACTAGCTACTGTCATGTGATCACAGCTGTCTCTGCTACTGTCATGTGATCACAGCTGTCTCTCACTGTCATGTGATCACAGCTGTCTCTGCTACTGTCATGTGATCACAGCCGTCTGCTACTGTCATGTGATCACAGCCGTCTCTGCTACTGTCATGTGATCACAGCCGTCTCTCTACTGTCATGTGATCACAGCCGTCTCTGCTACTGTCATGTGATCACAGCCGTCTCTGCTACTGTCATGTGATTACAGTTGTCTCTGGTAGCACTGTCATGTGATCACAGCCGTCTCTGCTACTGTCATGTGATCACAGCTGTCTCTGCTACTGTCATGTGATCACAGCTGTCTCTGCTACTGTCATGTGATCACAGCCGTCTCTGCTACTGTCATGTGATCACAGCCGTCTCTGCTACTGTCATGTGATCACAGCCGTCTCTGCTACTCTCATGTGATCACAGCCGTCTCTGCTACTCTCATGTGATCACAGCCGTCTCTGCTACTGTCATGTGATCACAGCCGTCTCTGCTACTCTCATGTGATCACAGCCGTCTCTGCTACTGTCATGTGATCACAGCTGTCTCTGCTACTGTCATGTGATCACAGCCGTCTCTGCTACTCTCATGTGATCACAGCCGTCTCTGCTACTCTCATGTGATCACAGCGGTCTCTGCTACTGTCATGTGATCACAGCCGTCTCTGCTACTCTCATGTGATCACAGCCGTCTCTGCTACTCTCATGTGATCACAGTTGTCTCTGCTACTGTCATGTGATCACAGCTGTCTCTGCTACTGTCATGTGATCACAGCTGTCTCTGCTACTAACTACTGTCATGTGATCAGCTGTCTCTGCTACTAACTACTGTCATGTCTTAAGCTGTGTCTGCTACTAACTACTGTCATGTGTTAAGCTGTGTCTGCTACTAGGTACTATCTGTGAACATTTACACCATCTCTTCCTAAACCTACTCTGGCTAAAGGCGGAGGCAACACATTCTAGAGGCAACACATTCTAGAGGCAACACATTCTAGAGGCAACACATTCTAGAGGCAACACATTCTAGAGGCAACACATTCTAGAGGCAACACATTCTAGAGGCAACACATTCTAGAGGCAACACATTCTAGAGGCAACACATTCTAGAGGCAACACATTCTAAAGGCAACACATTCTAAAGGCAACACATTCTAAAGGCAACACATTCTAGAGGCAACACATTCTAAAGGCAACACATTCTAAAAGGCAGCACATTCTAAAGGCAACACATTCTAAAGGCAACACATTCTAAAGGCAACACATTCTAAAGGCAACACATTCTAAAATTCTAAAGGCAGCACATTCTAAAGGCAACACATTCTAAAGGCAACACATTCTAAAGGCAACACATTCTAAAGGCAACACATTCTAAAGGCAACACATTCTAAAGGCAACACATTCTAAAGGCAGCACATTCTAAAGGCAACACATTCTAAAGGCAGCGGCAGCACATTCTAAAGGCAGCACATTCTAAAGGCAACACATTCTAAAGGCAACACATTCTAAAGGCAACACATTCTAAAGGCAACACATTCTAAAGGCAACACATTCTAAAGGCAGCACATTCTAAAGGCAACACATTCTAAAGGCAGCACATTCTAAAGGCAGCACATTCTAAAGGCAACACATTCTAAAGGCAACACATTCTAAAGGCAGCGGCAACACATTCTAAAGGCAACACATTCTAAAGGCAACACATTCTAAAGGCAACACATTCTAAAGGCAACACATTCTAAAGGCAACACATTCTAAAGGCAACATTCTAAAAGCAGCAGCAGCACATTCTTTCATTGTCTAAATTGGTGCGGTGTGCTTTCTTGTAACCACATTGGATAATAGTTTTTTAACAAGACTTCTGGATGAGACTTCTGGACCCTGAACTCATGGAGATGGAGAGGTCCCATATAGGAATGGCACTTTCTTCCCCAATGGACGGTCCAGATCTATAGTGGTGAAACTGCTCAGGTTCAAAGACCAGGAGGACATTCTCAGGGGAGCCAAGTGCCTGAAGGGAGCCGACATCTTCATCAATGAACACTTCTCTAAAAAAGGTACTCCTGAAACAGAAAGGAACTGCTTTCACGACTGAAGAACGAAAGGCAACGTCACATACCTGAAGTATGATCAGTTTGGTCGTTCACACCCCTCTCGTAGGCCTATGGCAAGTGACTCTGTTATAGTCCACTGATTTGACACACACACACACACACACATATTTACTCTACTTTGTTCGCATGTTTCACCGAAACTCATGACTAAAAACATACAGAACCCTCTGAAGTCTTCAGTGGACTGTCAATGTGGACGGTGTCAATGTGGACGGTGTCAATGTGGACGGTGTCAATGTGGACGGTGTCAATGTGGACGGTGTCAATGTGGACGGTGCCAATGTGGACGGTGCCAATGTGGACGGTGTCAATGTGGACGGTGTCAATGTGGACGGTGTCAATGTGGACGGTGCCAATGTGGACGGTGTCAATGTGGACGGTGTCAATGTGGACGGTGTCAATGTGGACGGTGTCAATGTGGACGGTGCCAATGTGGACGGTGTCAATGTGGACGGTGTCAATGTGGACGGTGCCAATGTGGACGGTGTCAATGTGGACGGTGCCAATGTGGACGGTGTTATGTGGATTCCATAGGAAGTGCATCTCTATTGATGAAACTAACACTCATGTATGGTTGTCTTGGACATGTGAGGTGTACACTATGTTTCTGTTCCACTCTGGATGTTTCTGACTGTGTATCTCTCTTCGTTGGGCAGGAACCCGAATCTTTAACCCGTTAGATATTAATGAAACCAAGGATATCAACTCTGATAACATGGTCTTATTAATGAAACCAAGGAGATCAACCCTGATAACATGGTCTTATTAATGAAACCAAGGATATCAACCCTGATAACATGGTCTTATTAATGAAACCAAGGATATCAACCCTGATAACATGGTCTTTAACCTGTTAGATATTAATGAAACCAAGGACATCAACCCTGATAACATGGTCTTATTAATGAAACCAAGGACATCAGCTCTGATAACATGGTCTTTAACCTGTTAGATATTAATGAAACCAAGGACATCAACCCTGATAACATGGTCTTATTAATGAAACCAAGGACATCAACCCTGATAACATGGTCTTATTAATGAAACCAAGGACATCAGCTCTGATAACATGGTCTTTAACCCGTTAGATATTAATGAAACCAAGGATATCAACTCTGATAACATGGTCTTATTAATGAAACCAAGGAGATCAACCCTGATAACATGGTCTTATTAATGAAACCAAGGATATCAACCCTGATAACATGGTCTTATTAATGAAACCAAGGATATCAACTCTGATAACATGGTCTTATTAATGAAACCAAGGACATCAGCTCTGATAACATGGTCTTTAACCTGTTAGATATTAATGAAACCAAGGACATCAGCTCTGATAACATGGTCTTTAACCTGTTAGATATTAATGAAACCAAGGACATCAACCCTGATAACATGGTCTTATTAATGAAACCAAGGATATCAACCCTGATAACATGGTCTTTAACCTGTTAGATATTAATGAAACCAAGGACATCAACCCTGATAACATGGTCTTTAACCTGTTAGATATTAATGAAACCAAGGACATCAGCTCTGATAACATGGTCTTATTAATGAAACCAAGGACATCAACCCTGATAACATGGTCTTATTAATGAAACCAAGGATATCAACCCTGATAACATGGTCTTATTAATGAAACCAAGGACATCAGCTCTGATAACATGGTCTTATTAATGAAACCAAGGACATCAGCTCTGATAACATGGTCTTATTAATGAAACCAAGGACATCAACCCTGATAACATGGTCTTATTAATGAAACCAAGGATATCAACCCTGATAACATGGTCTTATTAATGAAACCAAGGACATCAGCTCTGATAACATGGTCTTATTAATGAAACCAAGGACATCAGCTCTGATAACATGGTCTTTAACCTGTTAGATATTAATGAAACCAAGGACATCAACTCTGATAACATGGTCTTATTAATGAAACCAAGGACATCAGCTCTGATAACATGGTCTTTAACCTGTTAGATATTAATGAAACCAAGGACATCAGCTCTGATAACATGGTCTTATTAATGAAGATAAAGATAAATATAATAATTGCGTTGATGCAAATTCAAATTTCCTGAAATGTACCTGAAATTTGTCATTTACTATTATGTTAAGCAATTTAACAACCTAATATAGCAATTTATCTACTTCCAAAATAAGCTTATTTAAAAAAAAAACTTTTTATTTTCATTTGATCGTTTGCTGTCTTCCTAAAAAAAAATCACTACCACCTTGTTCATTATCCGTCTCCTTGTTATAATGCTGTTCACCGCCTTGTTCATTATCCGTCTCCTTGTTAATAATGCTGTTCACCACCTTGTTCATTATCCGTCTCCTTGTTATAATGCTGTTCACCGCCTTGTTCATTATCCGTCTCCTTGTTAATAATGCTGTTCACCGCCTTGTTCATTATCCGTCTCCTTGTTAATAATGCTGTTCACCGCCTTGTTCATTATCCGTCTCCTTGTTAATAATGCTGTTCACCGCCTTGTTCATTATCCGTCTCCTTGTTAATAATGCTGTTCACCACCTTGTTCATTATCCGTCTCCTTGTTAATAATGCTGTTCACCGCCTTGTTCATTATCCGTCTCCTTGTTAATAATGCTGTTCACCACCATGTTCATTATCCATCTCCTTGTTATAATGCTGTTCACCGCCTTGTTCATTATCCGTCTCCTTGTTATAATGCTGTTCACCACCTTGTTCATTATCCGTCTCCTTGTTATAATGCTGTTCACCGCCTTGTTCATTATCCGTCTCCTTGTTAATAATGCTGTTCACCGCCTTGTTCATTATCCGTCTCCTTGTTATAATGCTGTTCACCGCCTTGTTCATTATCCGTCTCCTTGTTAATAATGCTGTTCACCGCCTTGTTCATTATCCGTCTCCTTGTTATAATGCTGTTCACCGCCTTGTTCATTATCCGTCTCCTTGTTATAATGCTGTTCACCACCTTGTTCATTATCCGTCTCCTTGTTATAATGCTGTTCACCACCTTGTTCATTATCCGTCTCCTTGTTATAATGCTGTTCACCACCTTGTTCATTATCCGTCTCCTTGTTATAATGCTGTTCACCACCTTGTTCATTATCCGTCTCCTTGTTATAATGCTGGTCACCACCTTGTTCATTATCCGTCTCCTTGTTATAATGCTGTTCACCACCTTGTTCATTATCCGTCTCCTTGTTAATAATGCTGTTCACCGCCTTGTTCATTATCCGTCTCCTTGTTAATAATGCTGTTCACCACCTTGTTCATTATCCGTCTCCTTGTTATAATGCTGTTCACCGCCTTGTTCATTATCCGTCTCCTTGTTATAATGCTGTTCACCACCTTGTTCATTATCCGTCTCCTTGTTATAATGCTGTTCACCGCCTTGTTCATTATCCGTCTCCTTGTTAATAATGCTGTTCACCGCCTTGTTCATTATCCGTCTCCTTGTTATAATGCTGTTCACCGCCTTGTTCATTATCCGTCTCCTTGTTAATAATGCTGTTCACCGCCTTGTTCATTATCCGTCTCCTTGTTATAATGCTGTTCACCGCCTTGTTCATTATCCGTCTCCTTGTTATAATGCTGTTCACCGCCTTGTTCATTATCCGTCTCCTTGTTATAATGCTGTTCACCGCCTTGTTCATTATCCGTCTCCTTGTTATAATGCTGTTCACCGCCTTGTTCATTATCCGTGTCCTTGTTATAATGCTGTTCACCACCTTGTTCATTATCCGTCTCCTTGTTAATAATGCTGTTCACCGCCTTGTTCATTATCCATCTCCTTGTTATAATGCTGTTCACCACCTTGTTCATTATCCGTCTCCTTGTTAATAATGCTGTTCACCACCTTGTTCATTATCCGTCTCCTTGTTATAATGCTGTTCACCACCTTGTTCATTATCCGTCTCCTTGTTAATAATGCTGTTCACCGCCTTGTTCATTATCCGTCTCCTTGTTATAATGCTGTTCACCGCCTTGTTCACTATCCGTCTCCTTGTTATAATGCTGTTCACCACCTTGTTCATTATCCGTCTCCTTGTTATAATGCTGTTCACCGCCTTGTTCATTATCCGTCTCCTTGTTATAATGCTGTTCACCGCCTTGTTCATTATCCGTCTCCTTGTTATAATGCTGTTCACCGCCTTGTTCATTATCCGTCTCCTTGTTATAATGCTGTTCACCGCCTTGTTCATTATCCGTCTCCTTGTTAATAATGCTGTTCACCTCCTTGTTCATTATCCGTCTCCTTGTTAATAATGCTGTTCACCGCCTTGTTCATTATCCGTCTCCTTGTTATAATGCTGTTCACCACCTTGTTCATTATCCGTCTCCTTGTTAATAATGCTGTTCACCGCCTTGTTCATTATCCGTCTCATTGTTATAATGCTGTTCACTCGCCTTGTTCATTATTCGTCTCCTTGTTATAATGCTTTTCACTCGCCTTGTTCATTATCCGTCTCCTTGTTATAATGCTGTTCACCGCCTTGTTCATTATCCGTCTCCTTGTTATAATGCTGTTCACCACCTTGTTCATTATCCGTCTCCTTGTTATAATGCTGTTCACCGCCTTGTTCATTATCCGTCTCCTTGTTATAATGCTGTTCACTCGCCTTGTTCATTATCCGTCTCCTTGTTATAATGCTGTTCACCACCTTGTTCATTATCCGTCTCCTTGTTATAATGCTGTTCACCACCTTGTTCATTATCCGTCTCCTTGTTATAATGCTGTTCACCGCCTTGTTCATTATCCGTCTCCTTGTTATAATGCTGTTCACCGCCTTGTTCATTATCCGTCTCCTTGTTATAATGCTGTTCACCACCTTGTTCATTATCCGTCTCCTTGTTATAATGCTGTTCACCGCCTTGTTCATTATCCGTCTCCTTGTTATAATGCTGTTCACCACTGTAGCGCATTAAGAGTGGGAGAAGGTGGGTCTATTTTTGTTCGTAAACATTTTAAATTCTCTGTAAGAGAGGAACTCACACTTAAATACTATAAAATTATTGTTGAATCTTTTTATTTTTCTAGAAATTCCCTCCTGTTACAACCTTTTTTATCTTTTAACCAGCAAAAAAAAACTACTTGGATACGTCCATCTGCCACCCGATTCTGACATTGGTAATTTAATTGATATCCTCGCATCCACCTTCCATTTGATTAATAATGAAGGTAACATGTGTTTTCTATTGGGTGATTTACAACATTACATTTACAGTGGGGCAAAAAAAGTATTTAGTCAGCCACCAATTGTGCAAGTTCTCCCAATTAAAAAGATGAGAAAGGCTTGTAATTTCCATCATAGGTACACTTCAACTATGACAGACAGAATGAGAAAGAAAAAAATCCAGAAAATCACATTTGTAGGATTTTTTATGAATTTATTTGCAAATTATGGTGGAAAATAAGTATGGTACCATTAATTCTCTATCAGATAGAGGTACTATACTCTTCACATAGATGAAACCTCATCTCTCAATAACTTCAAGCGAAGACTGGGGGTCAGCCTGATGTACCAAACTACTCAGTAATCTCCTCCATGAAGACTGGGGGTCAGCCTGATGAACCAAACTACTCAGTAATCTCCTGCATGAAGACTGGGGGTCAGCCTGATGAACCAAACTACTCAGTAATCTCCATGAAGGCTGTGGGTCAGCCTGAAGAACCAAACTATTCAGTAATCTCCTCCATGAAGACTGGGGGTCAGCCTGATGAACCAAACTACTCAGTAATCTCCATGAAGGCTGTGGGTCAGCCTGAAGAACCAAACTACTCAGTAATCTCCTCTATATAGTCTAACTCTCACATACTCACAAAGCATGTAGAGGTCTGTAATTTTTATCATAGGTACAGTACACTTCAACTGCGAGAGACGGAATCTAAAACAAAAATCCAGAAAATCACATTTGTATGATTTTTAAGTAATTAATTTACATATTATTGCATGACAATTAGAATTTGATCACCTACCAACCAGTAAGAATTCCGGCTCTCACAGACCTATTAGTTTTTCTTTAAAAAACCCTCCTGTTCTCCACTCATTACCTGTATTATTAACTGCACCTGTTTGAACTCGTTACCTGTATAAAAGACACCTGTCCACATACTCAATCAAACAGACTCTATCATCTCCACAATGGCCAAGATCAGAGAGCTGTCTAAGGACATCAGGGATAAAAATGTAGACCAGCACAAGGCTGGGATGGGCTACAGGACAATAGGCAAGCAGCTTGGTGAGAAGGCAACAACTGTTGGCGCAATTATTAGAAAATGTAAGGAGTTCAAGATGACTGTCAATTGCCCTCGGTCTGGGGCTCCATGCAAGATATCACCTCGTGGGGCATCAATGATCATGAGGAAGGTGAGGGATCAGCCCAGAACTACACGGCAGGACCTGGTCAATGACCTGAAGAGAGCTGGGACAACAGTCTCAAAGAAGTCTCACACTACGCCGTCATGGATTAAAATCCTGCAGCGCACGCAAGGTCCCCCTGCTCAAGCCAGCGCATGTCCAGGCCCGTCTGAAGTTTGCCAATGACCATCTGGATGATCCAGAGGAGGAATGGGAGAAGGTCATGTGGTCTGATGAGACAAAAATAGAGCTTTTTGGTCCAAACTCCACTCGCTGTGTTTGGAGGAAGAAGAAGGATTAGTACAACCCCAAGAACACCATCCCAACCGTGAAGCATGGAGGTGGAAACATCATTATTTGGGGATGCTTTTCTGCGAAGGGGACATGACGACGGCACCGTATTGAAGGGAGGATGGATAGGGCCATGTATCGCGAGATCTTGGCCAACAACCTCCTTCCCTTAGTAAGGGCGTTGAAGATGGGTCGTGGCTGGGTCTTCCAGCATGACAACGATCCAAAACACACAGCCAGCGCAACTAAGGAGTGGCTCCGTAAGAAGCATCTCAAGGTCCTGGAGTGGCCTAGACAGTCTCCAGACCTGAACCCAATAGAACATCTTTGGAGGGAGCTGAAAGTCCGTATTGACCAGCGACAGCCCTGAAACCTGAAGGATCTGGAGAAGGTCTGTATGGAGGAGTGGGCCAAAATCCCTGCTGCAGTGTGTGCAAACCTGGTCAAGAACTACAGGAAACGTATGATCTCTGTAATAGCAAACAAAGGTTTCTGTACCAAATATTAAGTTCTGCTTTTCTGATGTATCAAATACTTATGTCATGCAATAAAATGCAAATTAATTACTTAAAATCATACAATGTGATTTTCTGGATTTTTGTTTTAGATTCCGTCTCTCACAGTTGAAGTGTACCTATGATTAAAAAAATTACAGACCTCTACATGCTTTGTAAGTAGGAAAACCTGCAAAATCGGCAGTGTATCAAATACTTGTTCTCCCCACTGTCTGCATTTTTGGGTGTTGTGGTTTTCAAGCCCTTGGGCTTCCAACCTGCACACACATTTTATTATTGATTTGTTTTTATCGGTATTGTTGTTGATCACTTTTCTTTCTTTGGGGACAATGAATACAACTTAAATATAGGCCGAGACCTGCCCCTTATTTACGGGACTATCAATGAATACAACTTAAATATAGGCCGAGACCTGCCCCTTATATACGGATCTATCAATGAATACAACCTAAATATAGGCCGAGACCTGCCCCTTATTTACGGGACTATCAATGAATACAACTTAAATATAGGCGAGACCTGCCCCTTATTTACGGGACTATCAATGAATACAGTCTAAATATAGGCCGAGACCTGCCCCTTATTTACGGGACTATCAATGAATACAACTTAAATATAGGCTGAGACCTGCCCCTTATTTACGGGACTATCAATGAATACAACTTAAATATAGGCTGAGACCTGCCCCTTATTTACTGGACTATCAATGAATACAGTCTAAATATAGGCTGAGACCTGCCCCTTATTTACGGGACTATCAATGAATACAACTTAAATATAGGCCGAGACCTGCCCCTTATTTACGGGACTATCAATGAATACAACTTAAATATAGGCTGAGACCTGCCCCTTATTTACGGATCTATCAATGAATACAACTTAAATATAGGCCGAGACCTGCCCCTTATTTACGGGACTATCAATGAATACAGTCTAAATATAGGCCGAGACCTGCCCCTTATTTACGGATCTATCAATGAATACAACTTAAATATAGGCCGAGACCTGCCCCTTATTTACGGGACTATCAATGAATACAACTTAAATATAGGCCGAGACCTGCCCCTTATTTACGGGACTATCAATGAATACAGTCTAAATATAGGCCGAGACCTGCCCCTTATTTACGGATCTATCAATGAATACAACTTAAATATAGGCGAGACCTGCCCCTTATTTACGGGACTATCAATGAATACAACTTAAATATAGGCCGAGACCTGCCCCTTATTTACGGGACTATCAATGAATACAACTTAAATATAGGCCGAGACCTGCCCCTTATTTACGGGACTATCAATGAATACAACTTAAATATAGGCCGAGACCTGCCCCTTATTTACGGGACTATCAATGAATACAACTTAAATATAGGCCGAGACCTGCCCCTTATTTACGGGACTATCAATGAATACAACTTAAATATAGGCCGAGACCTGCCCCTTATTTACGGGACTATCAATGAATACAACTTAAATATAGGCGAGACCTGCCCCTTATTTACGGGACTATCAATGAATACAACTTAAATATAGGCCGAGACCTGCCCCTTATTTACGGGACTATCAATGAATACAACTTAAATATAGGCTGAGACCTGCCCCTTATTTACGGGACTATCAATGAATACAACTTAAATATAGGCCGAGACCTGCCCCTTATTTACGGGACTATCAATGAATACAACTTAAATATAGGCTGAGACCTGCCCCTTATTTACGGGACTATCAATGAATACAACTTAAATATAGGCCGAGACCTGCCCCTTATTTACGGGACTATCAATGAATACAACTTAAATATAGGCTGAGACCTGCCCCTTATTTACGGGACTATCAATGAATACAACTTAAATATAGGCTGAGACCTGCCCCTTATTTACGGGACTATCAATGAATACAACTTAAATATAGGCTGAGACCTGCCCCTTATTTACGGGACTATCAATGAATACAACTTAAATATAGGCTGAGACCTGCCCCTTATTTACGGGACTATCAATGAATACAGTCTAAATATATAGACCTGCCCCTTATTTACGGGACTATCAATGAATACAACTTAAATATAGGCTGAGACCTGCCCCTTATTTACGGGACTATCAATGAATACACCTCTCAAATATAGGCCGAGACCTGCCCCTTATTTACTGGACTATCAATGAATACAGTCTAAATATAGGCTGAGACCTGCCCCTTATTTACTGGACTATCAATGAATACAGTCTAAATATAGGCCGAGACCTGCCCCTTATTTACGGGACTATCAATGAATACAACTTAAATATAGGCTGAGACCTGCCCCTTATTTACTGGACTATCAATGAATACAGTCTAAATATAGGCTGAGACCTGCCCCTTATTTACGGGACTATCAATGAATACAACTTAAATATAGGCTGAGACCTGCCCCTTATTTACGGATCTATCAATGAATACAACTTAAATATAGGCTGAGACCTGCCCCTTATTTACGGGATCTATCAATGAATACAACTTAAATATAGGCTGAGACCTGCCCCTTATTTACGGGACTATCAATGAATACAGTCTAAATATAGGCCGAGACCTGCCCCTTATTTACGGATCTATCAATGAATACAACTTAAATATAGGCTGAGACCTGCCCCTTATATACGGATCTATCAATGAATACAGTCTAAATATAGGCTGAGACCTGCCCCTTATACGGATCTATCAATGAATACAGTCTAAATATAGGCTGAGACCTGCCCCTTATATACGGGACTATCAATGAATACACTTAAATATAGGCTGAGACCTGCCCCTTATATACGGGACTATCAATGAATACAACTTAAATATAGGCTGAGACCTGCCCCTTATTTACGGGACTATCAATGAATACAGTCTAAATATAGGCTGAGACCTGCCCCTTATATACGGGACTATCAATGAATACAACTTAAATATAGGCTGAGACCTGCCCCTTATTTACGGGACTATCAATGAATACAACTTAAATATAGGCTGAGACCTGCCCCTTATTTACGGGACTATCAATGAATACAACTTAAATATAGGCCGAGACCTGCCCCTTATTTACTGGACTATCAATGAATACAGTCTAAATATAGGCTGAGACCTGCCCCTTATTTACGGGACTATCAATGAATACAACTTAAATATAGGCCGAGACCTGCCCCTTATTTACGGGACTATCAATGAATACAACTTAAATATAGGCCGAGACCTGCCCCTTATTTACGGGACTATCAATGAATACAACTTAAATATAGGCCGAGACCTGCCCCTTATTTACGGGACTATCAATGAATACAGTCTAAATATAGGCCGAGACCTGCCCCTTATTTACGGGACTATCAATGAATACAACTTAAATATAGGCGAGACCTGCCCCTTATTTACGGGGAATACAACTTAAATATAGGCCGAGACCTGCCCCTTATTTACGGGACTATCAATGAATACAACTTAAATATAGGCCGAGACCTGCCCCCGGGACTATCAATGAATACAACTTAAATATACGGGAGACCTGCCCCTTATTTCGGGACTATCAATGAATACAGTCTAAATATAGGCCGAGACCTGCCCCTTATTTACGTGACTATCAATGAATACAACTTAAATATAGGCGAGACCTGCCCCTTATTTACGGGACTATCAATGAATACAGTCTAAATATAGGCCGAGACCTGCCCCTTATTTACGGGACTATCAATGAATACAACTTAAATATAGGCCGAGACCTGCCCCTTATTTACGGGACTATCAATGAATACAACTTAAATATAGGCCGAGACCTGCCCCTTATTTACGGGACTATCAATGAATACAGTCTAAATATAGGCCGAGACCTGCCCCTTATTTACGGGACTATCAATGAATACAACTTAAATATAGGCTGAGACCTGCCCCTTATTTACGGGACTATCAATGAATACAACTTAAATATAGGCCGAGACCTGCCCCTTATTTACGGGACTATCAATGAATACAATTTAAATATAGGCGAGACCTGCCCCTTATTTACGGGACTATCAATGAATACAACTTAAATATAGGCGAGACCTGCCCCTTATTTACGGGACTATCAATGAATACAACTTAAATATAGGCCGAGACCTGCCCCTTATTTACGGGACTATCAATGAATACAACTTAAATATAGGCTGAGACCTGCCCCTTATTTACGGGACTATCAATGAATACAACTTAAATATAGGCGAGACCTGCCCCTTATTTACGGGACTATCAATGAATACAACTTAAATATAGGCTGAGACCTGCCCCTTATTTACGGGACTATCAATGAATACAACTTAAATATAGAGACCTGCCCCTTATTTACGGGACTATCAATGAATACAACTTAAATATAGGCCGAGACCTGCCCCTTATTTACGGGACTATCAATGAATACAACTTAAATATAGGCCGAGACCTGCCCCTTATTTACGGGACTATCAATGAATACAACTTAATATAGGCCGAGACCTGTCCCTTATTTACGGGACTATCAATGAATACAACTTAAATATAGGCGAGACCTGCCCCTTATTTACGGGACTATCAATGAATACAACTTAAATATAGGCCGAGACCTGCCCCTTATTTACGGGACTATCAATGAATACAGTCTAAATATAGGCCGAGACCTGCCCCTTATTTACGGGACTATCAATGAATACAACTTAAATATAGGCCGAGACCTGCCCCTTATTTACGGGACTATCAATGAATACAACTTAAATATCGAGACCTGCCCCTTATTTACGGGACTATCAATGAATACAACTTAAATATAGGCGAGAGACCTACGGGACTATCAATGAATACAACTTAAATATTTACGGGACTATCAATGAATACAGTCTAAATATAGGCGAGACCTGCCCCCCGGGACTATCAATGAATACAGTTAAATATAGGCGAGACCTGCCCCTTATTTACGTGACTATCACAACTTAAATATATGAGACCTGCCCCACGGGACTATCAATGAATACAACTTAAATATAGGCCGAGACCTGCCCCTTATTTACGGGACTATCAATGAATACAACTTAAATATAGGCGAGACCTGCCCCTTATTTACGGGACTATCAATGAATACAGTCTAAATATAGGCCGAGACCTGCCCCTTATTTACGGGACTATCAATGAATACAACTTAAATATAGGCCGAGACGGGACTATCAATGAATACAGTCTAAATATAGGCGAGACGGGACTATCAATGAATACAACTTAAATATAGGCCGAGACCTGCCCCTTATTTACGGGACTATCAATGAATACAACTTAAATATAGGCCGAGACCTGCCCCTTATTTACGGGACTATCAATGAATACAACTTAAATATAGGCCGAGACCTGCCCCTTATTTACGGGACTATCAATGAATACAACTTAAATATAGGCCGAGACCTGCCCCTTATTTACGGGACTATCAATGAATACAACTTAAATATAGGCTGAGACCTGCCCCTTATTTGCAGGACTATCAATGAATACAACTTAAATATAGGCGAGACCTGCCCCTTATTTACGGGACTATCAATGAATACAACTTAAATATAGGCCGAGACCTGCCCCTTATTTACGGGACTATCAATGAATACAACTTAAATATAGGCCGAGACCTGCCCTTATTTACGGGACTATCAATGAATACAGTCTAAATATAGGCGAGACCTGCCCCTTATTTACGGGACTATCAATGGGAGACCTGCCCCTATTTACGGGACTATCAATGAATACAACTTAAATATAGGCCGAGACCTGCCCCTTATTTACGGGACTATCAATGAATACAACTTAAATATAGGCCGAGACCTGCCCCTTATTTACGGGACTATCAATGAATACAACTCTAAATATAGGCGAGACCTGCCCCTTATTTACGGGACTATCAATGAATACAACTTAAATATAGGCCAGACCTGCCCCTTATTTACGGATCTATCAATGAATACAACTTAAATATAGGCCGAGACCTGCCCCTTATTTACGGGACTATCAATGAATACAACTTAAATATAGGCTGAGACCTGCCCCTTATTTACGGGACTATCAATGAATACAGTCTAAATATAGGCCGAGACCTGCCCCTTATTTACGGGACTATCAATGAATACAGTCTAAATATAGGCCGAGACCTGCCCCTTATTTACGGGACTATCAATGAATACAACTTAAATATAGGCCGAGACCTGCCCCTTATTTACGGGACTATCAATGAATACAACTTAAATATAGGCCGAGACCTGCCCCTTATTTACGGGACTATCAATGACTTAAATATCGAGACCTGCCCCTTATTTACGGGACTATCAATGAATACAGTCTAAATATAGGCTGAGACCTGCCCCTTATTTACGGGACTATCAATGAATACAACTTAAATATAGGCGAGACCTGCCCCTTATTTACGGGACTATCAATGAATACAACTTAAATATCAGACCTGCCCCTTATTTACGGGACTATCAATGAATACAACTTAAATATAGGCCGAGACCTGCCCCTTATTTACGGGACTATCAATGAATACAACTTAAATATAGGCTGAGACCTGCCCCTTATTTATGGATCTATCAATGAATACAACTTAAATATAGGCCGAGACCTGCCCCTTATTTACGGGACTATCAATGAATACAACTTAAATATAGGCCGAGACCTGCCCCTTATTTACGGGACTATCAATGAATACAACTTAAATATAGGCCGAGACCTGCCCCTTATTTACGGGACTATCAATGAATACAACTTAAATATAGGCCGAGACCTGCAAGACTTCATTCCCTGCTAATGTGATTACTCTGTCACACAGTTGGGCTAATCTTCACATTTTGTTGAACATTTTGTAGGACGACTCTCTCTTTCTGCATATTGGATCACTTTCAATGAACTCTGTCAACTGTCTCTCTGGGATGGGCTTCTCTGGGACCAGACATGAGATCATCGCCGTATTTCCCAGCATGATGCTGTTCCATAATGAGGTCAATGGAGTGATGTACCGTGTCCCCGCCATGCTGTCCCTCTCCAGCTCCTTCCTGGCCTTCTGTGAGGAGATACTCAGCTCCTCAGACACCCAGGCTCACCTTCTGGTCATGCACAAGGGCACCTTCTACAGGAACTATGTAGAGGTTTGTACAGGTCACAGACTTAGGTTAGGACACAGTTATAACAGGTGTCCTAATACTTTCTCAAAGTTCTACCCTCCCTCCCTGCCTCTACCCTCCCTCCCTCCCTCCCTCCCTCCCTCCCTCCCTCCCTCCCTCCCTCCCTCCCTCCCTCCCTCCCTCCCTCCCTCCCTCCCTCCCTCCCTCCCTATCTCTACCCTCCCTCCCTCCCTCCCTGTCTCTACCCTCCCACCCTCCCCCTCCCTCCCTCCCTCCCTCCCTGTCTCCCTCCCACCCTCCCTCCCTCCCTCCCTCCCTCCCTCCCTCCCTCCCTCCCTCCCTCCCTCCCTCCCTCCCTCCCTGTCTCTACCCTCCCTCCCTCCACCCTCCCTCCCTCCCTGTCTCTTCCCTCCCTCCCTCCCTCCCTCCCTCCCTCCCTGTCTCCCTGTCTCTACCCTCCCTCCCTCCCTCCCTGTCTCTACCCTCCCCCCCCCCTCCCCTCCCTCCCTCCCTCCCTCCCTCCCTCCCTCCCTCCCTCCCTCCCTCCCTCCCTCCCTCCCTCCCTCCCTCCCTGTCTCTACCCTCCCTCCCTCCCTCCCTCCCTCCCTCCCTCCCTCCCTCCCTGTCTCCCTGTCTCCCTGTCTCTACCCTCCCTCCCTCCCTCCCTCCCTCCCTCCCTCCCTGTCTCCCTCCCTCCCTCCCTCCCTCCCTCCCTCCCTCCCCTCCCTCCCTGTCCTACCCTCCCTATCTCTACCCTCCCTCCCTCCTCCCTCCCTCCCTCCCTCCCTCCCTCCCTCCCTCCCTCCCTCCCTCCCTCCCTCCCTCCCTCCCTCCCTCCCTCCCTCCCTCCCTCCCTCCCTCCCTCCCTGTCTCTACCCTCCCTCCCTCCCTCCCTGTCTCTACCCTCCCTCCCTCCCTCCCTCCCTCCCTCCCTCCCTCCCTCCCTCCCTCCCTCCCCCTCCCTCCCCCTACCCTCCCTATCTCTACCCTCCCTCCCTCCCTCCCTCCCCCTGTCTCTACCCTCCCTCCCTCCCTCCCTGTCTCTACCCTCCCTATCTCTACCCTCCCTCCCTCCCTCCCTATCTCTACCCTCCCTCCCTCCCTATCTCTACCCTCCCTCCCTCCCTCCCTCCCTCCCTATCTCTACCCTCCCTCCCTCCCTCCCTCCCTATCTCTACCCTCCTACCCTCCCTCCCTCCCTGTCTCTACCCTCCCTATCTCTACCCTCCCTCCCTCCCTCCCTGTCTCTACCCTCCCGTTCCAGTTATTTCTGGATTGCTGTAAATGGCCATATACACCACTATATTCTCACAAACGTAACTTTGAATCTTTATTAAACCAACCATTCTTCCCCTTCAGTATTTGTGTACAGATTGGACTTTGCATGAAATGTGTATGTCGTGTGTGAGTTAATGTGTTTTTGTACAACATTTAGATCGTAAATGTATTTTATCTCATGTGACTGTATCAACCCATACGATACACACAAAGAACATTATATTTTTTTCATGCATATAATTGTCACACTCACTTTTATCTAAAAGCGCTCAGTCAAGTTGATTTCCTTTCTGGTGAAATGAATGAAGAAGGAAGGTACCGTTTGGAGAAGATTAGAGAAAGGGAAGTGAGAGCTCGACAGTAAGCTACGCTGAGGAAAACAATAACTTGACGGACACATTCGCCTGGATTGTCTCCTGTGGATGATTTTTAACATGATATTTGGAAAAACTCCCGAGGCAGTTTGGTTATCTAATGTCACACCAGACATTTTGTTTCAGAATGCTCTTCAACACAATGGGCTATCACAGAGGTGATGTGGGAACACTGCTGTTTATAGCCTATTAGACCTGCAACATTGTCTTAGTCAAAAGAGCCACTTATCCAAAGATGTTTTGAAGGCTTTCCTCTGGTCACAATCTGTCCAGGGGTTAACATCAGGCCAAGTTACATCTACAATTCAACAGGCTGGGGGAAAATAAATGACAAAATAATGTACATTGTTGTGCTTCTAGGCCAAGCTGACATCCAGTATTCTGTTATTCACCATCTGTGACATCTCCAAATGTGTAGAGGTTGCCGTGGGCGACTCCAAAGCACCCTGGGGGTGGGGCTTGCGATTGAGCACGTCTGTCAATCTTTTCCGGAACACCCTGCACAGGAACACATAGATCAGCGGGTCCAGACACACGTTAGTGGCACAGAGCCAGAGAGTGGTCTCCTTGGCAACGTAGAGCGCGTTCTGCGCCCAGCAGTGGTTGGCTGTTTTTCGGGTCTGGGTAAGAGTGTAGGGCACTCTGGCGAAATGAAAAGGGGCGAAACAAACGAAAAACACCACCACCACCACAAAGACTTTGGCCTTGGTCCTGCGGCTGGCCGCGTTGGAGCCACTACGCGAGGCTTTGTAGGACTCGTAGACTTTACGACTGATGAAAGTATAACACAGCAGCATCAGAGCCAGTGTTCCCCAAAACACCACCTGGGAAGAGGAGGAGAAAATGCATTGAACAACACAGGGACAATCTCTGTAAATACTGTCCCTTGGTTAGCCAGGTTAACATACTACCGCCAGGATACCATTCAGTGGAATGATGCCGACGTGCAAGAATGTAGCCCGTACCTGGCAGAAGTAGTTGAAGCCCTCGTGCCACAGCAGACCGGCCTGACCCTTTAGAGAGGTACACTTCAGCCGACCAGGAGAACCCGACGGTGTGCGGTCACTCAGAATGGTATTGGGCAGAGCCAGAGACACCATCACAGCCCAGACGGCCGCACTCAAGGCCTGTCCCACCCCGACCCTCTGGAGGGCGCACTTCCCGAAGGGCCTGACTATCTTGAGGTAGCGGTCCAGGCTGATGAGCCCCAGGAGCAGGATGCTGATGTACATGGTGGTGTAGAAGAGGACGGCGGAGTAGCGACAGTAGAACGCACGCAGACGCCAGGAGCCCACGTCGGTGTCCGCGAGGACCTTCACCGGGATGGACAGGGTCATCAGCAGGTCTGCCACCACCTGTTGACGGACAGGACGTCACGTCAGTCATCAGTCGTTATTGTTCAACCATTTCTGGCAGTCATGACTAAATTTGTTTATCACAGAAAATAAATGCTGGTTCCCTTACTACGTTCTTCAGGTAGACCACGAAGGTGGTGGTGCTACGGATGTTGAAGAAGATCCATGCAGCCAGGCAGTTGAGTACCAGCGCAAACAGGAAGAGGGCGCTGTAGAGACAGGGGAAGACCACCGCCGTCACGCTGGTGTCACGCACACACTTCAGAGACAGGTTTGATTGGCTGCCGTTCATCCTCACGCCCAGCAGTACTATGGAGAGAAAACAGAATAAAAATGATTGGATGAATAGTAAACAGTAAGGCCTCTATTTCCCCATAGCAACACAACATGCATTCACCAAAAAAGAGAGGGAGAGAGAGAGAGAAACAGAGAGAATAGAGTGAGAAAGAGAGAGCGATAGAGACAACCACTGCACCGAAGCAGAACCTGAGACAGAGCTGCATTTCCTGACAAAATGTAAAAAATAAAACAATTAGAGAGTGTCATTTCAATGACTTCTCTGATTAGGATAGGCTACCTGTCCTGATGGGGGAGGACGCAGAGAGCTGTGGGTTGGCTGTGCCCTGCCTCCCTACACCTCCACCCGGACAGCTGGTCTGGCCCGCGGGTGATCTACGAGGCCCCAGTTCCTACTCTGACCTGGCCTACCGGGAGCTGCCTTCAGCTGGGACACGTCAGACGTGGCCTGTCTTGTCTATGATGAGATCTCCTTCAGCATCTTCACCCTCTATGAGCTCATTAACAACCTGCCACACAGCCACCCACTAACACACAGCCACCTAGTAACACACAGCCACCTAGTAACACACAGCCACCTAGTAACACACAGCCACCCACTAACACACAGCCACCTAGTAACACACAGCCACCCACTAACACACAGCCACCTAGTAACACACAGCCACCCACTAACACACAGCCACCTAGTAACACACAGCCACCTAGTAACACACAGCCACCCACTAACACACAGCCACCTAGTAACACACAGCCACCCACTAACCCACAGCCACCTAGTGACACACAGCCACCCACTAACACACAGCCACCTAGTAACACACAGCCACCCACTAACCCACAGCCACCTAGTAACACACAGCCACCTAGTAGCCCACAGCCACCTAGTAACACACAGCCACCCACTAACCCACAGCCACCTAGTAACACACAGCCACCTAGTAGCCCACAGCCACCTAGTAACACACAGCCACCCAGTAACACACAGCCACCTAGTAACACACAGCCACCTAGTAACACACAGCCACCCACTAACACACAGCCACCTAGTAACACACAGCCACCCACTAACACACAGCCACCTAGTAACACACAGCCACCCACTAACACACAGCCACCTAGTAACACACAGCCACCTAGTAACACACAGCCACCCACTAACACACAGCCACCTAGTAACACACAGCCACCCACTAACCCACAGCCACCTAGTAACACACAGCCACCCACTAACACACAGCCACCTAGTAACACACAGCCACCCACTAACCCACAGCCACCTAGTAACACACAGCCACCTAGTAGCCCACAGCCACCTAGTAACACACAGCCACCCACTAACCCACAGCCACCTAGTAACACACAGCCACCTAGTAGCCCACAGCCACCTAGTAACACACAGCCACCCACTAACACACAGCCACCTAGTAACACACAGCCACCTAGTAACACACAGCCAACCACTAACACACAGCCACCTAGTAACACACAGCCACCTAGTAACACACAGCCAACCACTAACACACAGCCACCTAGTAACACACAGCCACCCACTAACACACAGCCTCCCAGCAACAGGAAATGTGGATTATAATTAATGGACATTTTTGTCGGGGTTGATACATTTTTTGTAAGGAAAAAGCTCTGTTGAAATGCAGTTATTTCTGGATTGCTGTAAATGGCCATAAACACCACTATATTCTCACAAACGTAACTTTGAATCTTTATTAAACCAATCATTCTTCCCCTTCAGTATTTGTGTACAGATTGGTCTTTGCATGTGTGCATGAGATGTGTGTGTGTTAATGTGCTTTTGTACAACATTTAGATCGTAAATTAACTTTAACTCATGACTGTATCGCCCCATACGATACACACAAAGAACATTATATTTTTTTCATGCATGTAATTGTCACACTCACTTTTATCTAAAAGCGCTCAGTCAAGTTGTTTTCCTTTCTGGTGAAATGAATGAAGAAGGAAGGTACAGTTTGGAGAAGATTAGAGAAAGGGAAGTGAGAGCTCAACAGTAAGCTACGCTGAGGAAAAAGACTGAATGACTTGGTGAGCAAAGTCTCAAGTCAAACTCTAACTTAGTCATCGTTTTTTTCCCCAATCAACGAAAGTCTGTTTCTAGACCTTCCAGTGAGTCCATAATAAACTACACCAGTTTAGTCCTGTCTACAGGAGCGATACAATCTATACCGATGATCGACAGTACATGAACAGTGGTGGTCTGTCTGTCCGTCCGTCCGTCCGTCCGTCCATGCCACTTTACACAGGGAATCCAAACCAGTTTAGAATGACACTCCGTGCAGTAACAGGTGCTATGGCAACCAAGGCACATTTTTTTTGAAAGTTGGAACCATTTAAGGGTTTGTAAGACTGATACTCAGAGGAGATGGATCCCTTTCAAATCGTGTTTCCACAACTTTATGAGAGATTTGAGTCAAATCCCTGAAAATACACTCAGTCCTTACATAAATGTGAATAGATTCAGTCTGGATCAGTGAATCGGTTCAGTCTGGATCAGTGAATCGATTCAGTCTGGATCAGTGAATCGATTCAGTCTGGATCAGTGAATCGATTCAGTCTGGATCAGTGAATCGATTCAGTCTGGATCAGTGAATCGATTCAGTCTGGATCAGTGAATCGATTCAGTCTGGATCAGTGAATCGATTCAGTCTGGATCAGTGAATCGATTCAGTCTGGATCAGTGAATCGATTCAGTCTGGATCAGTGAATCGATTCAGTCTGGATCAGTGAATCGATTCAGTCTGGATCAGTGAATCGATTCAGTCTGGATCAGCTCGCACACTGTACTTTAGAACAGTCCATGAAGAAGTAAATAGATTTTTATAAACAAGCTTGAATGTGTACTCTATCCCTGCGACAATTGCTATTCAATTGCTATGCAGAATTGTTATTGAACACTGTCAAACATATAAACGACATGAAATACGTGAATGAAAATGTCCTTACCCTCCTTTAAATGAAGCTTAGATTATTATGAAAGAAAGTCACTGGAAACGGACAATATGATGAACAGTCTTCGTTCTATATGAAGAAGTGAAATATCCCGCATTCAGCTGTTTTCCCTTCTAATCTTTCCACACCTACCAAACAACACGGTCTATTTGAGTGTACTGTGCAGTATGTGATGTTCTTTTTGTACGGGTGTTCTCTTTATAGAGGTAGGGGTTTTCTTGTCGCAATCCCAAGGACTTTGCCAGTCTTACGCTGTGTGTGAATGAGCCGGTCTCTCCTCTCTTCCTGTTTAATGGTCCACTGAGAGGTTGGAAGCCAAGTCTCCCGGGTGCCAGTGTACATCAGTTTCACTAGGTGTTGAGCGGCGATGCAGCAATCAGGACTCACTGCCTGACTGATATCTTAAGAGACCTCCGGGCCCCGGGCCGGACACCATCCACTCCTCCCCCCCTGGCCCAGTCCTCCCACCCCTTGCTCTTTATTGAGTTCAAACCCCTTTGCAATCAGAAGAGCAAAGAGGCTGTGGTTGTGAGCACACAGTGTGGTTTTGAGCAAGCAAAAAAACATCTCTGCTGATTGCATGACAGTGTGCAGGGCAGTGTGAATGACAGTGTGAATGACAGTGTGCAGGGCAGTGTGCAGGACAGTGTGAATGACAGTGTGAATGACAGTGTGAATGACAGTGTGCAGGGCAGTGTGAATGACAGTGTGAATGACAGTGTGAATGACAGTGTGAATGGCAGTGTGCAGGGCAGTGTGAATGACAGTGTGCAGGGCAGTGTGCAGGGCAGTGTGAATGACAGTGTGAATGACAGTGTGCAGGGCAGTGTGAATGACAGTGTCAGGGTAGTGTGAATGACAGTGGCAGGGCAGTGTGAATGACAGTGTGCAGGGCAGTGTGAATGACAGTGTCAGGGCAGTGTGAATGACAGTGTCAGGGCAGTGTGAATGACAGTGGCAGGGCAGTGTGAATGACAGTGTGAATGACAGTGTGCAGGGCAGTGTGAATGACAGTGTGAATGACAGTGTCAGGGCAGTGTGAATGACAGTGGCAGGGCAGTGTGAATGACAGTGTGAATGACAGTGTGCAGGGCAGTGTGAATGACAGTGTGCAGGGCAGTGTGAATGACAGTGTCAGGGCAGTGTGAATGACAGTGGCGGGGCAGTGTGAATGACAGTGTGAATGACAGTGGCAGGGCAGTGTGAATGACAGTGTGAATGACAGTGTGCAGGGCAGTGTGAATGACAGTGTGAATGACAGTGTGAATGACAATGTGCAGGGCAGTGTGAATGACAGTGTGAATGACAGTCTGAATGACAGTGTGAATGACAGTGTGAATGGCAGTGTGAATGGCAGTGTGCAGGGCAGTGTGCAGGACAGTGTGAATGACAGTGTGAATGACAGTGTGAATGACAGTGTGCAGGGCAGTGTGAATGACAGTGTGCAGGACAGTGTGAATGACAGTGTGCAGGGCAGTGTGAATGACAGTGTGAATGACAGTGTGCAGGGCAGTGTGAATGACAGTGTCAGGGTAGTGTGAATGACAGTGGCAGGGCAGTGTGAATGACAGTGTCAGGGCAGTGTGAATGACAGTGTCAGGGCAGTGTGAATGACAGTGTGAATGACAGTGGCAGGGCAGTGTGAATGACAGTGTCAGGGCAGTGTGAATGACAGTGGCAGGGCAGTGTGAATGACAGTGTGCAGGGCAGTGTGAATGACAGTGTCAGGGCAGTGTGAATGACAGTGGCAGGGCAGTGTGAATGACAGTGTGAATGACAGTGGCAGGGCAGTGTGAATGACAGTGTGAATGACAGTGTGAATGACAGTGTGAATGACAATGTGCAGGGCAGTGTGAATGACAGTGTGAATGACCGTGTGCAGGGCAGTGTGAATGACAGTGTGCAGGACAGTGTGAATGACAGTGTGCAGGGCAGTGTGAATGACAGTGTGCAGGGCAGTGTGAATGACAGTGTGCAGGGCAGTGTGCAGGACAGTGTGAATGACAGTGTGAATGACAGTGTGAATGAAAGTGTGCAGGGCAGTGTGAATGACAGTGTGAATGACAGTGTGCAGGGCAGTGTGAATGACAGTGTGAATGACAGTGTGCAGGGCAGTGTGAATGGCAGTGTGAATGACAGTGTGAATGGCAGTGTGAATGACAGTGTGAATGACAGTGTGAATGGCAGTGTGAATGGCAGTGTGCAGGGCAGTGTGAATGACAGTGTGAATGACAGTGTCAGGGCAGTGTGCATGACAGTGTGAATGACAGTGTGAATGGCAGTGTGAATGACAGTGTGCAGGGCAGTGTGAATGACAGTGTGAATGACAGTGTCAGGGCAGTGTGAATGACAGTGTGAATGACAGTGTGAATGACAGTGTGCAGGACAGTGTGCAGGACAGTGTCAGGGCAGGGTGAATGACAGTGTGCAGGGCAGTGTGAATGACAGTGTGCAGGACAGTGTGAATGACAGTGTGAATGACAGTGTGAATGAGAGTGTGCAGGGCAGTGTGAATGACAGTGTGAATGACAGTGTGCAGGGCAGTGTGAATGACAGTGTCAGGGCAGTGTGAATGACAGTGTGAATGACAGTGTGAATGACAGTGTGAATGACAATGTGAATGACAGTGTCAGGGCAGTGTGAATGACAGTGTGAATGACAGTGTCAGGGCAGTGTGAATGGCAGTGTGAATGACAGTGTGAATGACAGTGTCAGGGCAGTGTGAATGACAGTGTGAATGACAGTGTGAATGACAGTGTGAATGACAATGTGAATGACAGTGTCAGGGCAGTGTGAATGACAGTGTGAATGACAGTGTGAATGACAGTGTCAGGGCAGTGTGAATGACAGTGTGAATGACAATGTGCAGGACACTGTGTGGGACAATGTGTGGGACAATGTGTGGGACAATGTGTTATTCAATATGTTTGTGTGTTTCTTTGAGCTGAAGTGTTTGTTGTGTCCTCTCTAAAACACAGTGTTTTGCCTGTAGCTGAATCGTTGTGGGTGTAGAAGGGGCTGATTTAAAGACCGAGGCTTGCGGAAGCTTGAGGTTGTTACCACTGTAATGTCAGTGCTATTTTAACGCGACACAGATTAGTGATAAAATATCTGACTTCCTGTGTAATAGTTCCTGTGTATGGGAACCAGCAGCGAAATGACCCACTTCTTTTTTTATCAAAAATACCCTACGACTGTTTGTTACAAAGCACGCTTAACCACAACGACAATAGTTCCTCAACCACAGTATGAAATAAAAGTCCAAAACAGACAAACTTCCGTTATGATCGTTCACTGAAGTTTTTAAAGGTTATTTACAGAAGTAGTGTATGAAATACCCTTACTGTTAATACTGTTAACTACAAAACAAGAGTCTTCACTGTTTTTTAATGGAGTCCAGTGACTACGTTGACATGTGTAGGTAGTTCTTAGGTTATGCCTACATAACACCAATACACAGGTACTAGGAGAAATAGACAAACCGGGTGCGATTGGCCACTGAGAACACCGTGCACTTTCAACTTGGATAATGAGGTTGAGACGTTGATCAATGAGATTAAAACAATATTTTTTATTTAACGAGGCAAGTCAGTTAAGAACAAATTCTTATTTTCAATGACGGCCTAGGAACGGTGGGTTAACTGCCTGTTCAGGGGCAGAACGACAGATTTGGACCTTGTCAGCTCAGGGGTTTGAACTTGCAACCTTTCGGTTACTAGTCCAACGTTCTAACCACTAGGCTACCCTGACCTAAGACTAGGATTAAATGTCAGGATTTGTGGAAAAACCGACTGATATAGTCACTCGCTCAAAGAGAGACAGTCGAAAGTGAATTGACTTTTGAATGTGTTTCAACCGTCTGAAAGCACAACCAAATACCAATGGGGAAAAACCATGTCTGATTTCTTTTTGGGGTTTAGTTCTCATCTAAAACAGTCATCACTGCACTTTTAACCATTTAAAAGCACAACAAAGTTCAAATGAGAATTAAAATGTCAGATATGGTGTATTTATTTAACAATGAATGGTGTTATTACTGTGCTTCATCCAATAGCAGAACCAAATCACCTGGATTGCAGTTGAGACAACATGACAAGTACATGATGCAAGTGATCAATGCAGTTTGAGATTTGGTACAGATTATTATAGCAATTGTGACGATAGCAATCTCCCACTGACCTACGACCTTAGCATGTCATCTTGAGCATTCACGTATTCTATGATGACAATAAGAAGACACTTACAGTTACAGCAGGAGAACCTCAAAATGTGGACATGGATGAGTGAGTTAGTCATTATTTTAAGGTTGAATTAATACCGTTACATTAGTTTGTCAGATATTCTTAACTTTATACGGCTATTTACTGTTTTACAAAAGTCATATTGAATTGTGTTTTTTTGTTGTCAACGCAACCAAATACCAATATTTGAATATCTAACACATTGATAGTTTCATCTGAGCCACTGGCTTAATTCTCTTCTTTAATTATTATGATTATTTTTTCATTTGGGGGGCATGAATCCAACCTATAATTTATTAACTTGTCGATAAGTTAAAAGGCCAAAAGTGGATGTTAAATTGTGTTTGGTTGTCAACGCAACCAAATAACATCATCAACATTTGAAAGAGATGTATATTTTGTCCCACTGACTTAGTCTGACTTTAATTCCAGTGGGTTTAAAACAAATTAATAATTGGAATGTTGGATTCGCGTCTCCATCTCAACCAAGAATCAATGTCAAAGAATATAAATCACATCAACCTTTATTTAAAGTGCATACATTTTTCCTGATGGTGGATATGACATTTAAGATCTAACGTTGTTTCAAAAAGGTACAAATTCAACATAATTTATGCAAGATTTGCCTTACGTAAAAAAAAATGTATTTTTTAAATTGTAACAATGATGAGATAATTCAGATGGTTTGAATTCCACTCTCAAAATGACAGTTAAAATGACTTTTCAAATCGAATGTCTTTTCCCATGTCGATTCCACGTCACAATACGTTGCCAAATGACATTGAAACAACGTTGATTCAACCAGATTGTGACCAGTGGGTGGCTTTGCATGATCAGGTGATAACAAAGATAAAAAGTAACAGTGAACTAACCGTTGGTGTGACCTTCCTTATTTTTCATTTTTCATTTTAGTTATTAAGCAGATGCTCTTCTCCAGAGCGACTTACAGTAAGTGCATCCTTCTTAAGGTAACTAGGTGAGACAACCACATCAAATAAAATAAAATAGTATTGGTCACATACACGTGGTTAGCAGATGTTAATGCGAGTGTAGCGAAATGCTTGTGCTTCTAGTTCTGACAGTGCAGTAAACTCTAACAGGTAATCTTAAAATTCCTCAACAACCACCTAATACACACAAATCTAAAGGGAAAAGATAAGAATATGTACATATAAATATATGGATGAGCGATGTCCAGGCACCATAAGCAAGATACAATAGATGGTATAAGATACAATACATAAACTCAGCACAAAAAAAAAAGAAACGGACCTTTTTCAGGACCCGGTCTTTCAAAGATAACTCGTAAAAATCCAAATAACTCACAGATTTTCATTGTAAAGGGTTTAAACACTGTTTCCCATGCTGGTTCAATGAACCATAAACAATTAATAAACATGCACCTGTGGAACGGTCGTTAAGACACTAACAGCTTACAGACGGAAGGCAATTAAGGTCACAGTTATGTAAACTGAGGACACTATAGAGGCCTTTCTACTGACTCTGAGAAACAGCAAAAGAAAGATGCCCAGGGTCCCTGCTCATCTGCGTGAACATGCCTTAGGCATGCTGCAAGGAGGCATGAGGACTGCAGATGTGGCCAGGGCAATAAATTGCAATGTCCGTACTATGAGACACCTAAGACAGTGCTACAGGGAGACAGGACGGACAGCTGATCGTCCTTGCAGTGTCAAACCACGTTAACAACACCTGCACAGGATTGGTACATCCGAACATCACACCTGCGTGACAGGTACAGTATGGCAACAACAACTGCCTGAGTTACACCAGGAACGCACAATCCCTCCCTCAGTGCTCAGACTGTCCGCAATAGTCAGCGAGAGGCTGGACTGAGGGGTTGTAGGCCTGTTGTAAGGCAGGTCCTCACCAGACATCACCGGCAACAACGTCACCTATGGGCACAAACCCACCGTCGCTGGACCAGACAGGACTGGCAAAAAGTGCTCTTCACAGATGAGTTGCGGTTTTATCTCACTAGGGGTGATGGTCGGATTCGGGTTTATCGTCAAAGGAATTCGCGTTACACAGAGGCCTGTACTCTGGAACGGGATCGATTTGGAGGTAGAGAATCTGTCATGGTCTGGGGCGGTGTGTCACAGCATCATCGGACTGAGCTTGTTGTTATTGCAGGCAATCTCAATCGTCCTCTCTCATGTGGTACCCTTCCTGCAGGCTCATCCTGACATGACCCTCCAGCATGACAATGCCACCAGGCATACTGCTCGTTCTGTGCGTGATTTCCTGCAAGACAGGAATGTCAGTGTTCTGCCATGGCCAGCGAAGAGCCCGGATCGCAATCCCATTGAGCATGTCTGGGTCCTGTTCAATTTGAGGGTGAGAGTTAGGCCCATTCCCTCCAGAAATGTCTGGGAACTTGCAGGTGCCTTGTTGGAAGAGTGAGGTAACATCTAACAACAAGAACTGGCAAATCTGGTGCAGTCCATGAGGAGATGCACTGAAGTGCTTAATGCAGCTGGTGGCCAAACCAGATACTGACAGTTACTTTGATTTTGACCCACTCTCTGTTCAGCGACACATTATTCAAATTCTGGTAGTTACGTCTGTGGAACTTGTTCAGTTTATGTCTCAGTTGTTGAATCTTGTTATGCTCATACAAATATTTACACATGTTAAATTTGCTGAAAATAAACGCAGTTGATAGTGAGAGGACGTTTATTTTTTTTGCTGAGTTTACATATAAGATGAGTAATGTAAGATATGTAAATATTATTAAAGTGGCATTGTTTAAAGTGACTTGTGAACCATTTATTCAAGTGGCCAATGATTTGAGTCTATGTAAGCAGCAGCCTATCTGAGTTAGGGATTGCTGTTTTAGCAGTCTGATGGCCTTGAGATAGAAGCTGTTTTTCACTTTCTTGGTCCCAGCTTTGATGCACCTGTACTGACCTCGCCTTCTGGATGGTAGCGGGGTGAACAGGCCGTGGCTCGGGTGGTTGTTGTCCTTGATGATCTTTTGGGCCTTCCTGTGACATTGGGTGGTGTAGGTGTCATGGAGGGCAGGTAGTTTGCAACCGTGATGCGTTGTGCAGACCTCACTACCCTCTGGAGAGCCTTATGGTTGTGGGCGGAGCAGTTGCCGTACCAGGTGGTGATACAGCCCGACAGGATGCTCTCGATTGTGCATCTGTAAAAGTATGTCAGGGTTTGTGGCCACACACCACATTTTTTCAGCCTCCTGAGGTTGAAGAGGCGTTTTTGCGCCTTCTTCACCACACTGTCTGTGTGGGTGGACCATTTCAGTTTGTCTGTGATGTGTACGCCGAGGAACTTATTTCCACCTTCTCCACTACTGTCCCTTCGATGTGGATAGGGGGCTGCTCCCTCTGCTGTTTCCTGAAGTCCACGATCATCTCCTTTGTTTTGTTGATGTTGTGTGTGAGGTTGTTTTTCTGACACCACACTCCGAGTGCCCTCACCTCCTCCCTGTAGGCCGTCTCGTCGTTGCTGGTAATCAAACCCACTACTATTGTGATTTCTGCAAACTTGATAATTGAGTTGGAGGCGTGCATGGCCACGCAGTCATGGGTGAACAGGGAATACAGGAGGGGGCTGAACATGCACCCTTGTGGGGCCCCAGTATTGAGGATCAGAGGGGTGGAGATGTTCTTTCCTACCCATCAGAAAGTCCAGGACACAATTGCACAGGGCGGGGGTGGAGACCCAGGGCCTCCAGCTTAATGATGAGCTTGGAGGGTACTATGGTGTTGAATGCTGAGCTGTAGTCAATGAACAGCATTCTTACATAGGTATTGATTTTGTCCAAATGGGATAGGGCAGTGTGCAGTGTGATGGCGATTGCATTGTCAATGAACCTGTTGGAGCGGTATGTAAACTGAAGTGGGTCTTGGATGGCCGGTAAGGTGGAGGTGATATGATCTTTGGCTAGTCTCTCAAAGCACTTCATGCGGACAGAAGTGAGTGCTACAGGCAATAGTCATTTAGTTCAGTTATCTTTGCCTACAAGAACCATGGTGGCCATCTTGAAGCATGTGGGAACAGCAGACTTGGATGGGGAGTGATTGAATATGTCAGTAAACATACCAGCACGCTCTCAGGGCGTGGCTAGGGACGCCGTCTGTGCCAGCAGCCTTGCAATGGTTAACACGTTTAAACGTCTTACTCAAGTTGTCCACAGAGAAGGAGAGGAGAGGCCCGCAGTCCTTGTTAGCAGGCTGTGTCAGTGACACTGTATTATCCTCAAAGTGTGCAAAGAAGGTGTAAAGTTTGTCTGGAAGCAATACGTCGGTGTCTGTGACGTAGCGGGTATTCTTTTTGTAGTCCGTAATTGCCTGTAGACCCTGCCACACATGTCTCGTGTCTGAGACATTGAATTGCGGCTCCACTTTGTCCCTGTACTGACATTTCGCTTATTTAACTTCTTGGTGACAGGGGCAGTATTTTCACGTCCGGATTAAATGCATTCCCAAATTCAACAGCCTTCTACTCATCCCCAGAAGATAAGATATGCATATCATTAGTAGATTTGGATAGAAAACACTCTGAAGTTTCTAAAACTGTTTGAATCATGTCTGAGTTTAACAGAACTTATTTAGCAGGCGAAACCCCGAAGACAAACCATTCATTTGTTTTTGAGGTCACTCTTTTCAATTAGTTTTCATTCGGAATCCATTCGGAAACCTTCTTGCAGTTCCTATCGCTTCCACTGGATGTCAACAGTCTTTAGAAATTGGTTGAGGTTTTTCCTTTGTGTAATGAAGAAGTACGGCCATCTTGAACGAGGGTCACTTGTAGTGTACTGTTAGATAGAGGCGCGTGACCAGAAAGCTACAGTTTGTTTTCCTCCTGTATTGAACACAGATCATTCCGTCTTGAATTTTATTGATTTCACGTAAAAAAAATACCTAAAGTTGTATTACAAAAGTAGTTTGAAATGTTTTGCCAAAGTTTACAGGTAACTTTTGAGATATTTTGTAGTCACGTTGGGACCTGTGTTTTTCTGGATCAAACGCGCCAAATAAATTGAATTTTTTTATATATATCGACGGAATTAATCGAACAAAAGGACCATTTGTGATGTTTATGGGACATATTGGAGAGCCAACAAAAGAAGCTCGTCAAAGGTAAAGGCATGAATTATATTTTTGCGTTTTGTGTCACGCCTGCCGGGTTGAAATATGCTTTCTCTCTTTGTTTACTATGGTGCCATCCTCAGATAAAAGCATTGTTTGCTCTCGCCGAAAAGCCTTTTTGAAATCTGACATGTTGGCTGGATTCACAACAAGTGTAACTTTAATTTGCTATCTTGCATGTGTGATTTAATGAAAGTTAGATTTTTATAGTAATCTATTTGAATCTGGCGCTCTGCATTTTCCCTGGCTCTTGACCAGATGGTACGCTAGCGTCCCACATATCCCAGAGAAGTGAATGATTTGCCTTGCTGAGGGAATAACTACACTGTTTATTTTCGGTCATATTCCCAGTCCTCTTTCCATGGTTAAATGCATGGTTCGCACTTTCAGTTTTGCGCAAATGCTGCCATCTATCCACGGTTTCTGGTTTGGGTAGGTTTTAATAGTCACTGTGGGTACAAAATCTCCTATACACTTCCTGATTAACTCAGTCACAGAGTCAGCGTATAGGTTGATGTTATTCTCTGAGGCTGCCCGGAACATTTACCAGTCCGCGTGATCAAAACAATCTTGAAGCGTGGTTTCCGATTGGTCAGACCAGCATTGAATGATTCTAGTCACGGGTACATCCTGTTTGAGTTTCTGCCTATAGGATGGTAGAAGCAAGATGGAGTCGTGGTCGGATTTGCCGAAGGGAGGGCCGGGGAGGACCTTGTATGCATTGCGGAAGTTAGAGTAGCAATGGTCGAGTGTATTATTTGCGCGGGTCCTGCAATCAATATGCTGACTGACTGATGAGGCCCAGTAGAGGGATTCTTGTGTAGAAGATAACACCGGAGTAGAGACAGGCAAATTCTCATAACCCAACAGATGAGGTTGGAAGTTTATTTGTATTTTTTTTAAATGTAACTAGACAAGTCAGTTAAGAACAAATTCTTATTTACAATGACGGCCTACCCTGGCCTCCCTTAACCCAGACAAGTCACATTGTGCTCCACCCTATGTCACTCCTGGTTGTGATACAGCCCGGCATCGAACCAGGGTCTATAATGATGAATCCAGCACTGAGATACAGTGCTTTAGACCTCTGCTCCAATCTGGAGGCCTGTTCACTGGCTGCCACGAGAGGCGTGGTCAGGTGTTGTCAGGTTCATGAGAAGGTCAGCGGCCACAAGGTTCTTCAGATACACCATGAAGGTTGAGCTCCGGTGTAGGGAGACCCAGGACATGACCCCATTCAACAGCAAGGCAAGCGGGAACATATATCGGATAACCACATCTAGGTCGCCATGATTGAAAGAGCCACAGTCCAGATGAAGAATGGGGATGTCAGGTTAGATGTCAGGTTAGATGTCAGGTTAGATGTCAGGTTAGGTGTCTGGTTAGGTGTCAGGTTAGATGTCAGGTTAGATGTCAGGTTAGATGTCAGGTTAGATGTCAGGTTAGGTGTCAGGTTAGATGTCAGGTTAGATGTCAGGTTAGGTGTCAGGTTAGGTGTCAGATTAGGTGTCTGGTTAGATGTCAGGTTAGATGTCAGGTTAGGTGTCTGGTTAGGTGTCAGGTTAGATGTCAGGTTAGATGTCAGGTTAGGTGTCAGGTTAGATGTCAGGTTAGGTGTCAGGTTAGATGTCAGGTTAGATGTCAGGTTAGATGTCAGGTTAGATGTCAGGTTAGGTGTCAGGTTAGGTGTCAGGTTAGGTGTCAGGTTAGGTGTCAGGTTAGGTGTCAGGTTAGGTGTCAGGTTAGATGTCAGGTTAGATGTCAGGTTAGATGTCAGGTTAGGTGTCAGGTTAGGTGTCAGGTTAGATGTCAGGTTAGGTGTCAGGTTAGGTGTCAGGTTAGGTGTCAGGTTAGGTGTCAGGTTAGGTGTCAGGTTAGATACCAGTCTGAAGTCGGTTAGATGTCAGGTTAGGTGTCAGGTTAGGTGTCAGGTTAGGTGTCAGGTTAGATGTCAGGTTAGGTGTCAGGTTAGGTGTCAGGTTAGGTGTCAGGTTAGGTGTCAGGTTAGGTGTCAGGTTAGGTGTCAGGTTAGGTGTCAGGTTAGATGCCAGTCTGAAGTCGGTTAGATGTCAGGTTAGGTGTCAGGTTAGATGTCAGGTTAGATGCCAGTCTGAAGTCGGTTAGATGTCAGGTTAGATGTCAGGTTAGATGTCAGGTTAGATGTCAGGTTAGGTGTCAGGTTAGATGTCAGGTTAGGTGTCAGGTTAGGTGTCAGGTTAGATGTCAGGTTAGATGTCAGGTTAGGTGTCAGGTTAGGTGTCAGGTTAGATGTCAGGTTAGGTGTCAGGTTAGATGTCAGGTTAGGTGTCAGGTTAGATGTCAGGTTAGATGTCAGGTTAGGTGTCAGGTTAGATGTCAGGTTAGGTGTCAGGTTAGGTGTCAGGTTAGGTGTCAGGTTAGGTGTCAGGTTAGATGTCAGGTTAGATGTCAGGTTAGATGTCAGGTTAGATGCCAGTCTGACCGGGTAGGTGTCAGGTTAGGTGTCAGGTTAGATGTCAGGTTAGGTGTCAGGTTAGGTGTCAGGTTAGATGTCAGGTTAGATGCCAGTCTGAAGTCAGTTAGGTGTCAGGTTAGATGTCAGGTTAGGTGTCAGGTTAGATGTCAGGTTAGATGTCAGGTTAGATGTCAAGGTTAGGGTCAGGTTAGGTGTCAGGTTAGGTGTCAGGTTAGGTGTCAGGTTAGGTGTCAGGTTAGATGTCAGGTTAGATGTCAGGTTAGGTGTCAGGTTAGATGTCAGGTTAGGTGTCTGGTTAGATGCCAGTCTGAAGTCAGTTAGGTGTCAGGTTAGGTGTCAGGTTAGGTGTCAGGTTAGGTGTCAGGTTAGGTGTCAGGTTAGATGTCAGGTTAGATGTCAGGTTAGGTGTCAGGTTAGGTGTCAGGTTAGGTGTCAGGTTAGATGTCAGGTTAGGTGTCAGGTTAGATGTCAGGTTAGATGTCAGGTTAGATGTCAGGTTAGGTGTCAGGTTAGGTGTCAGGTTAGGTGTCTGGTTAGATGTCAGGTTAGATGTCAGGTTAGATGCCAGTCTGAAGTCGGTTAGGTGTCAGGTTAGGTGTCAGGTTAGATGTCAGGTTAGGTGTCAGGTTAGATGTCAGGTTAGGTGTCTGGTTAGATGTCAGGTTAGGTGTCTGGTTAGATGCCAGTCTGAAGTCAGTTAGGTGTCAGGTTAGGTGTCAGGTTAGATGTCAGGTTAGGTGTCAGGTTAGATGTCAGGTTAGATGTCAGGTTAGGTGTCAGGTTAGGTGTCAGGTTAGGTGTCAGGTTAGATGTCAGGTTAGGTGTCTGGTTAGATGTCAGGTTAGGTGTCTGGTTAGATGTCAGGTTAGGTGTCAGGTTAGGTGTCTGGTTAGGTGTCAGGTTAGATGTCAGGTTAGGTGTCAGGTTAGGTGTCAGGTTAGGTGTCAGGTTAGATGTCAGGTTAGGTGTCAGGTTAGATGTCAGGTTAGATGTCAGGTTAGGTGTCAGGTTAGGTGTCAGGTTAGATGTCAGGTTAGGTGTCAGGTTAGGTGTCAGGTTAGGTGTCTGGTTAGATGTCAGGTTAGGTGTCAGGTTAGGTGTCAGGTTAGGTGTCTGGTTAGATGTCAGGTTAGGTGTCAGGTTAGGTGTCAGGTTAGATGTCAGGGTTAGGGATGTCAGGTTAGGTGTCAGGTTAGGTGTCTGGTTAGATGTCAGGTTAGGTGTCAGGTTAGGTGTCAGGTTAGATGTCAGGTTAGATGTCAGGTTAGATGTCAGGTTAGATGCCAGTCTGATGTCAGGTTAGATGTCAGGTTAGATGTCAGGTTAGATGCCAGTCTGAAGTCGGTTAGGTGTCAGGTTAGGTGTCAGGTTAGATGTCAGGTTAGATGCCAGTCTGAAGTCAGTTAGGTGTCAGGTTAGGTGTCAGGTTAGGTGTCAGTTAGATGTCAGGTTAGGTGTCAGGTTAGGTGTCAGGTTAGGTGTCAGGTTAGATGTCAGGTTAGATGTCAGGTTAGATGTCAGGTTAGATGTCAGGTTAGATGTCAGGTTAGATGTCAGGTTAGATGTCAGGTTAGGTGTCAGGTTAGGTGTCAGGTTAGATGTCAGGTTAGGTGTCAGGTTAGATGTCAGGTTAGATGTCAGGTTAGATGTCAGGTTAGGTGTCAGGTTAGGTGTCAGGTTAGGTGTCAGGTTAGGTGTCAGGTTAGGTGTCAGGTTAGATGTCAGGTTAGATGTCAGGTTAGATGTCAGGTTAGGTGTCAGGTTAGATGTCAGGTTAGGTGTCAGGTTAGATGTCAGGTTAGATGTCAGGTTAGGTGTCTGGTTAGGTGTCTGGTTTGATGTCAGGTTAGATGTCAGGTTAGATGCCAGTCTGAAGTCGGTTAGATGTCAGGTTAGGTGTCAGGTTAGATGTCAGGTTAGATGCCAGTCTGAAGTCGGTTAGATGTCAGGTTAGGTGTCAGGTTAGGTGTCAGGTTAGGTGTCAGGTTAGATGTCAGGTTAGATGTCAGGTTAGATGTCAGGTTAGATGTCAGGTTAGATGTCAGGTTAGATGTCAGGTTAGGTGTCAGGTTAGATGTCAGGTTAGATGTCAGGTTAGGTGTCAGGTTAGATGTCAGGTTAGATGTCAGGTTAGATGTCAGGTTAGGTGTCAGGTTAGGTGTCAGGTTAGGTGTCAGGTTAGGTGTCAGGTTAGATGTCAGGTTAGATGTCAGGTTAGATGTCAGGTTAGATGTCAGGTTAGATGTCAGGTTAGGTGTCAGGTTAGGTGTCAGGTTAGATGTCAGGTTAGGTGTCAGGTTAGGTGTCAGGTTAGATGTCAGGTTAGGTGTCAGGTTAGGTGTCAGGTTAGGTGTCAGGTTAGGTGTCAGGTTAGATGTCAGGTTAGATGTCAGGTTAGATGTCAGGTTAGATGTCAGGTTAGGTGTCAGGTTAGGTGTCAGGTTAGATGTCAGGTTAGGTGTCAGGTTAGGTGTCAGGTTAGGTGTCAGGTTAGGTGTCAGGTTAGGTGTCAGGTTAGGTGTCAGGTTAGATGTCAGGTTAGATGTCAGGTTAGATGTCAGGTTAGATGTCAGGTTAGATGTCAGTTGATGTCAGGTTAGATGTCAGGTTAGTCTGATGTCAGGTTAGATGTCAGGTTAGGTGTCAGGTTAGATGTCAGGTTAGGTGTCAGGTTAGGTGTCAGGTTAGGTGTCAGGTTAGGTGTCAGGTTAGATGTCAGGTTAGATGTCAGGTTAGATGTCAGGTTAGATGTCAGGTTAGATGTCAGGTTAGATGTCAGGTTAGGTGTCAGGTTAGATGTCAGGTTAGATGTCAGGTTAGATGTCAGGTTAGATGTCAGGTTAGGTGTCAGGTTAGGTGTCAGGTTAGGTGTCAGGTTAGGTGTCAGGTTAGGTGTCAGGTTAGGTGTCAGGTTAGATGTCAGGTTAGATGTCAGGTTAGATGCCAGTCTGATGTCGGTTAGATGTCAGGTTAGGTGTCAGGTTAGATGTCAGGTTAGGTGTCTGGTTAGATGCCAGTCTGAAGTCAGTTAGGTGTCAGGTTAGGTGTCAGGTTAGGTGTCAGGTTAGGTGTCAGGTTAGATGTCAGGTTAGGTGTCAGGTTAGGTGTCAGTCTGATGTCGGTTAGGTGTCAGGTTAGGTGTCAGATTAGGTGTCAGGTTAGATGTCAGGTTAGGTGTCAGGTTAGGTGTCAGGTTAGATGTCAGGTTAGATGTCAGGTTAGATGTCAGGTTAGATGTCAGGTTAGATGTCAGGTTAGATGTCAGGTTAGATGTCAGGTTAGGAGGTTAGATGTCAGGTTAGGTTAGATGTCAGGTTAGATGTCAGGTTAGATGTCAGGTTAGATGTCAGGTTAGGTGTCTGGTTAGATGCCAGTCTGAAGTCAGTTAGGTGTCAGGTTAGGTGCCTGTCTGATGTCGGTTAGGTGTCAGGTTAGGTGTCAGGTTAGGTGTCAGGTTAGATGTCAGGTTAGATGCCAGTCTGAAGTCGGTTAGGTGTCAGGTTAGATGTCAGGTTAGATGTCAGGTTAGATGTCAGGTTAGGTGTCAGGTTAGATGTCAGGTTAGGTGTCAGGTTAGGTGTCAGGTTAGATGTCAGGTTAGATGTCAGGTTAGATGTCAGGTTAGGTGTCAGGTTAGGTGTCAGGTTAGGTGTCAGGTTAGGTGTCAGGTTAGGTGTCAGGTTAGGTGTCAGGTTAGATGTCAGGTTAGGTGTCAGGTTAGATGCCAGTCTGAAGTCGGTTAGGTGTCAGGTTAGATGTCAGGTTAGATGTCAGGTTCAGGTGGTGTCAGGTTAGGTGTCAGGTTAGGTGTCAGGTTAGATGCCAGTCTGAAGTCGGTTAGGTGTCAGGTTAGATGTCAGGTTAGATGTCAGGTTAGGTGTCAGGTTAGGTGTCAGGTTAGGTGTCAGGTTAGATGTCAGGTTAGGTGTCAGGTTAGATGTCAGGTTAGATGTCAGGTTAGATGTCAGGTTAGATGTCAGGTTAGATGCCAGTCTGAAGTCAGTTAGGTGTCAGGTTAGGTGTCAGGTTAGATGCCAGGTTAGATGTCAGGTTAGGTGTCAGGTTAGGTGTCAGGTTAGGTGTCAGGTTAGATGTCAGGTTAGATGTCAGGTTAGATGTCAGGTTAGATGCCAGGTTAGATGTCAGGTTAGGTGTCAGGTTAGGTGTCAGGTTAGATGTCAGGTTAGATGTCAGGTTAGGTGTCAGGTTAGGTGTCAGGTTAGATGTCAGGTTAGATGTCAGGTTAGATGCCAGTCTGAAGTCGGTTAGATGTCAGGTTAGGTGTCAGGTTAGATGTCAGGTTAGGTGCCAGTCTGAAGTCAGTTAGGTGTCAGGTTAGGTGTCAGGTTAGATGTCAGGTTAGATGTCAGGTTAGATGTCAGGTTAGATGCCAGTCTGAAGTCGGTTAGATGTCAGGTTAGATGTCAGGTTAGATGCCAGTCTGAAGTCGGTTAGATGTCAGGTTAGGTGTCAGGTTAGATGTCAGGTTAGATGTCAGGTTAGGTGTCAGGTTAGGTGTCAGGTTAGATGTCAGGTTAGATGTCAGGTTAGATGTCAGGTTAGATGTCAGGTTAGATGTCAGGTTAGATGTCAGGTTAGATGTCTGGTTAGATGTCAGGTTAGATGTCAGGTTAGATGTCAGGTTAGATGTCAGGTTAGATGTCAGGTTAGGTGTCAGGTTAGGTGTCAGGTTAGATGTCAGGTTAGGTGTCAGGTTAGATGTCAGGTTAGATGTCAGGTTAGATGTCAGGTTAGGTGTCAGGTTAGGTGTCAGGTTAGATGTCAGGTTAGATGTCAGGTTAGATGTCAGGTTAGATGTCAGGTTAGATGTCAGGTTAGATGTCAGGTTAGATGTCAGGTTAGATGTCAGGTTAGATGTCAGGTTAGGTGTCAGGTTAGATGTCAGGTTAGGTGTCAGGTTAGATGGCAGGTTAGGTGTCATTGCAGCATCTGAAAAAAGGGAAAGGAAAATATATAGAAATATCTCAGTTTAATCCATTGTTTGGAAATATCTTAGTCTAATCCATTGTTTGGAAATATCTCAATCTAATCCATTGTCTGCCAAATGATAAACTTTTTCAAGGGCTCTCCTAGGTCTATATGAAAACATGCAAAATCACCACAGACCGAGACTGGCACTAAAACCACACTCAATGAGCTGTATACCACCATAAGCAAACAGGAAAAGGCTAATCCAAAGGCGGCGCTCCTGGTGGCCTGGGACTTTAATGCAGAGAAACTTAAATCAGTTCTAATTTCTACCAGCATGTTAAATATGCAACAAGAGGGAACAAAGGTCTAGACCACCTTTACTCCACACACAGAGACGCGTACAAAGCTCTCCCTCGCCCTCCATTTGGCAAATCTGACCATAACTCTATCCCCCTGATTCCTGCTTACAAGCTAACAATTAAAGCAGGAAGCACCAGTGACTCGGTCTATAAAACAGTGGTTAGATGAAGCAGATGCTAGACTACAGGACTGTTTTGCTAGCGCAGACTGGAATATGTTCCAGGATTCTTCCGATGGCATTGAGGAGTACACCACATCAGTCACTGGCTTTATCAATAAGTGCATCGAGGACGTCGTCCCCACAGTGACTGTACGTACATACCCCAATCAGAAGCCATGGTTTACAGGTAACATTCGCACTGAGCTAAAGGGTAGAGCTGCCACTTTCAAGGAGTGGGACTCTAACCCAAAGCTTATAAGAAATCCTGCTATGCCCTGCGACGAACCATCAAACAGTCAAAGCGTCAATGCAGGACTAAGATCAAATTGTACTACACCGGCTCCGACACTCGCCAGATGTGGCAGGGCCTGTCAACTATTACAGACTACAAAGGGAAGCACAGCCAAGAGCTGCCCAGTGACAAACCTACCAGACAAGCTTAATAACTTATATGCTCGCTTCGAGGCAAGCAACACTGAAACATGCATGAGAGCGTCAGCTGTTCCGGACGACTTTGGGATCACGTTCTCCTCAGCCGATGTGAGTAAGACCTTTAAACAGGTCAACATTCACAAGGCTGCAGGGCCAGATGGATTACCAGGATGTGTACACCGAGCATGCGCTGACCAACTGGCAAGTGTCTTCACTGACATTTTCAACCTCTCCCTGTCTGAGTCTGTAATACCAACATGTTTCAAGCAGACCACCATAGTCCCTGTGCCCAAGAACACTAAGACCCATAGCCCTCACGTCCGTAGCCATGAAATGCTTTGAAAGGCTGGTTATGGCTCACATTAACACCATTATCCCAGAAACCCTAGACCCACTCCAATTTGCATACTGCCCCAACAGATCCAGATCTAGGAACACCTATGAGAGAATGTTATTCATTGACTACAGCTCAGCGTTCAACACCATAGTGCCCTCATCACTAAGCTAAGGATCATGGGACTAAACACCTCCCTCTACAACTGGATCCTGGACTTCCTGACGGGCCGGAGTCAGGAGCCAAGGGTAGGTAACAACACATCCGCCACGCTGATCCTCAACACGGGGGCCCCTCAAGGGTGCGTGCGCAGTCCCCTCCTGTACTCCCTGTTCACTCATGAATGCACGGCCAGGCACGACTCCAAGACCAGCATTAAGTTTGCTGATGACACAACAGTGGTAGGCCTGATCATGGACAATGATGAGACAGCCCATATGGAGGAGGTCAGAGACCTGATCGTGTGGTGCAAGGACAACATCCTCTCCCTCAATGTGATCAAGACAAAGGAGATGATTGTGGACTACAGGAAAAGGAGGACCAAACACACCCGCACTCACATCGACGGGGCTGTAGTGGAGCAGGTTGAGAGCTTCAAGTTCCTTGGCGTCCACATCACCAACAAACTAACATGGTCCAAGCACACCAAGACAGTCGTGAAGAGGGCACGACAAAACCTATTCCCCCTCAGGAGACTGAAAAGATTTGCCATGGGATTTACAGCTGCTTCATCGAGAGCATCCTGACGGGTTGCATCACTGCCTGGTATGGCAACTGCCCGGCCTCTGACCACAAGGCATTACAGAGGGTAGAGCCTACGGCCCAGTACATCACTGGGGCCAAGCTTCCTGCCATGTCGTGGGTCCACAGATCCTCAAAAGGTTTTACAGCTGCACCATCGACAACATCCTGACGGGTTGCATCACTGCCTGGTAAGGAAACTGCTCGGCCTCCGACTGCAAGGCACTACAGAGGGTAGTGTACATCACCGCGGCCAAGATTCCTGCCATCCAGGACCTCTATACCAGGTGGTGTCAGAGGAAGGACCTAAAAATGGTCAAAGACTCCAGCCACCCTAGTCATAGACTGTTCTCTCTGCTACCGCACGGCAAGTGGTACCGGAGCACCAAGTCTAGGTACAAGAGGCTCCTAAATAGCTTCTACCCCCAAGCCATAAGACTCCTGAATTGCTCATCAAATGGATACCCAGACCATTTTCATTGCACCCCCCCGCAACGCTGCTACTACTACTCTCTGTTATTATCTACGCATAGTCACTTTAATAATTACCTACATGTACATATGACCTCAATTACCTTGACACCGGTGCCCCTGTATATAGCCCCGCTATTGTTGTTTACTGCTGCTCTTTAATGATTTGTTATTCTTCTCTCATACATTTATTTAGATTTTTGGGGGGTATTTTCTTAAAACTTCAATTGTCTCCCAGGGGAGTCTCCTGTGTTTGGTTCTGATCCTCCGCTGTGTTGGGATCGGACCCTCTCCCAGTGAGCCAGCTGCAGGTCCCAGGTGGGAGACGGAGGGTCTTGAACAGGGTGGTTCTGAAGGTCTTACAGAGGAAGAAGTAGATGAGAGGGTCCAGACAGACATGGCTGACATCCACAAGCTTTTTAGAGATCCGGAAGGCAGCCTTAGCGCAGCTGGTTGTTTGGGTAACCTGAAGCTGGGTTTAGGGGATGTGTATGGCGTGGTGGGAGACGGAGGGTCTTGAACAGGGTGGTTCTGAAGGTCTTACAGAGGAAGAAGTAGATGAGAGGGTCCAGACAGACATGGCTGACATCCACAAGGTGATCTCCTTAGAGATCCGGAAGGCAGCCTTAGCGCAGCTGGTTGTTTGGGTAACCTGATGCTGGGGGTAGGGGATGCGTATGGCGTGGTAGGGGCCAAAACACACCAAGAAAACCACCAGAACCAAAAACACCCGCATGTTAATCTTATGCCTCCCCTTCGTCATTGCTGCTTCCGGATTTCCTGTATGATTTAAAAACCTTCCTTGCTATGCATACGTAGCAGAAACAAATGAGAACACACACCACCCAGAAGATTGAGCTGTTGAATATGACCACGCCTCTTGTGCAAACCGTGTCCTGCGTCACTCTTCATTTCCATACAGGCTTCGTTAGTCTTGTTGGTGGGATCCTGATTGGTCAGGATCATGATTGGAATGACATCAGTGGCCAACAGCACCACCCAGATGGAGGCAGACATAACTTTTCCAAAGACCAGGTTCTGACCCAACAACCTGCCACAGGGCTTGATGATCTTGAAGAAGCAGTCCAGACTGATGAGGCCCAATAGAATGATGCTCATGTACATACAGAGATAGAAAATAGCATCAGAGTAGCGACAGGAAAAGGCCTTCAGAGCCAGAGGAGCGCTGGGCAGGATATTGGCTGCTTTGAGAGGGATGGTCAGGGTCATGAGAAGATCAGCAGCCAGAAGGTTCTTCAGATACACCATGAAGGTGGACGTTGACTGAAGGCGCATGCAGACCCAGACTGCTACCCCATTGATGATGAGGGCCGGGATGAACGACAGGAAGTAGAGACTTGTTATAGTCATATTTATGGTATCTTCATTAAAGCCACAGTCCAGTGGAGGGGAAAGTGATGGCATTGTGGTACTAGATTTGAGGAATCTGAAAAATATGCAGAGCAAGAAAAATTATTCAAATAAAAATGTATTTCTACATTTAAAGGGGAAATCTGAGATCGGTACATACATTTTTTAATGAATTCAATGTAGTAATTGTTTCTTGATGAATATAATTTAAGAATTTAAATGCTTCCTGTGCTTATTTCAACTGTCATAACCCATCAGAACCTCAAATATAAGTTTGTTTCATTTGTTAACCATGTCATTGTAAAAAACACTGTCTTCAAAACATGTTCAATGGAGAATTGTCGAAATATCATTAATTTAACCCTCAAACGACCAACATATTTGACATGGATCCTCAACTGGGGTCATTTAGACCCCAACAAGAAACTATTGGAAAAAGCACTACTCATAGCAACATATCAAATGATTTCTTATCAAAACATAGACAATGCATATTCTCTAAATTAAAATAAGATGTTTTTTCTTCTTCTTATAATGTGCAGGTTTCTTTAAAGTAGCCACCCTTTGCCTTGATGACAGCTTTGCACACTCTTGCCATCTTCACCTGGAATGCTTTTCCAAAAGTCTTGAAGGAGTTCCCACGTATGCTGAGCACTTGTTGGCTGCTTTTCCTTTACTCTGCAGTCCAACTCATCCCAAACCATCTCAATTGGGTTGAGGTCGGGTGATTGAGGAGGCCAGGTCATCTGATGCAGCACTCCATCACTCTCTTTCTTGGTCAAATTGCCCTTACACAGCCTGGTGGTGTTTTGGGTCATTTTCCTGTTGAAAACAAATGATAGTCTCACTAAGTGCAAACAAGATGGGATGGCAAATTACTGCAGAATGCTGTGGTAGCCATGCTGGTTAAGTGTGCCTTGAATTCTAAATAAATCACAGATTTATTGTGTCGCCAGCAAAGCACCACCACAGCTCCTCCTCCATGCTTCACGGTGGGAACCACACATGCGGAGATCATCCATTCACCTACTCTGCATCTCACAAAGCCACAGCGGTTAGAACCAAAAATCTCATATTTGTTTCTTGGCCCAAGCAAGTCTCTTCTTCTTATTGGTGTCCTTTAGTAGTGGTTTCTTTGCATTTCTTTGATTTGTTTAGAACAAGTTGATTGACAATATGAACATTTTGAAGAATTGAATTACCCACATTTGATCAAAAGTATACCCCAGGCCGTAGTTTGAGGGTTATAAATTAAAACATGAATGTACCAATCACAGATTTCCCCTTTTTAATGTTATTCCTTTTATTTAAGAAATACATTTGACACCACAATATGGTTAATTTTCATTGTGTGAATTGATACTCTATGGTTATTGCAAAATACAATTGATAGCATACACAAGTCTTATGATTGTGATTCATAAGAAACTTCACAAGAAAAATGTCTGAAATGTCTTTGTCAAAGGCATGCTTTTGTCAGATGTGTTATATTTGCATACATTCTTTGTCATGAGAGAATAGCTAGTGAATTTACATTCTTCCAATTCAAAACAGTGAAAATAGTATTTAAGACAAAAAGAGTCGAGGATGTGTTTATATAAATAAATAAAGTAAAAAGGAAATCACCGGCGAAGTTGTGAAAGACTGTCTTTGAGGAAAGTCACTACAATGTCTTTGCATGGAGGAACGTCACTACAATGTCTTTGCATGGAGGAACGTCACTACAATGTCTTTGCATGGAGGAAAGTCACTACAATGTCTCTGCATGGAGGAACGTCACTACAATGTCTTTGCATGGAGGAAAGTCACTACAATGTCTCTGCATGGAGGAACGTCACTACAATGTCTTTGCATGGAGGAAAGTCACTACAATGTCTTTGCATGGAGGAACGTCACTACAATGTCTTTGCATGGAGGAAAGTCACTACAATGTCTCTGCATGGAGGAACGTCACTACAATGTCTTTGCATGGAGGAAAGTCACTACAATGTCTTTGCATGGAGGAAAGTCACTACAATGTCTTTGCATGGAGGAACGTCACTACAATGTCTTTGCATGGAGGAAAGTCACTACAATGTCTCTGCATGGAGGAACGTCACTACAATGTCTTTGCATGGAGGAAAGTCACTACAATGTCTCTGCATGGAGGAACGTCACTACAATGTCTTTGCATGGAGGAAAGTCACTACAATGTCTCTGCATGGAGGAAAGTCACTACAATGTCTCTGCATGGAGGAACGTCACTACAATGTCTCTGCATGGAGGAACGTCACTACAATGTCTCTGCATGGAGGAACGTCACTACAATGTCTCTGCATGGAGGAAAGTCACTACAATGTCTCTGCATGGAGGAAAGTCACTACAATGTCTCTGCATGGAGGAAAGTCACTACAATGTCTCTGCATGGAGGAAAGTCACTACAATGTCTCTGCATGGAGGAAAGTCACTACAATGTCTCTGCATGGAGGAAAGTCACTACAATGTCTGCATGGAGGAAAGTCACTACAATGTCTCTGCATGGAGGAAAGTCACTACAATGTCTCTGCATGGAGGAAAGTCACTACAATGTCTCTGCATGAAGGAAAGTCACTACAATGTCTCTGCATGGAGGAAAGTCACTACAATGTCTCTGCATGGAGGAAAGTCACTACAATGTCTCTGCATGGAGGAACGTCACTACAATGTCTCTGCATGGAGGAAAGTCACTACAATGTCTCTGCATGGAGGAAAGTCACTACAATGTCTCTGCATGGAGGAAAGTCACTACAATGTCTCTGCATGGAGGAAAGTCACTACAATGTCTGCATGGAGGAAAGTCACTACAATGTCTCTGCATGGAGGAAAGTCACTACAATGTCTCTGCATGGAGGAAAGTCACTACAATGTCTCTGCATGAAGGAAAGTCACTACAATGTCTCTGCATGGAGGAAAGTCACTACAATGTCTCTGCATGGAGGAAAGTCACTACAATGTCTCTGCACTGAATGTCTCTGCATGGAGGAAAGTCACTACAATGTCTCTGCATGGAGGAAAGTCACTACAATGTCTCTGCATGGAGGAAAGTCACTACAATGTCTGCATGGAGGAAAGTCACTACAATGTCTCTGCATGGAGGAAAGTCACTACAATGTCTCTGCATGGAGGAAAGTCACTACAATGTCTCTGCATGGAGGAAAGTCACTACAATGTCTCTGCATGGAGGAAAGTCACTACAATGTCTCTGCATGGAGGAAAGTCACTACAATGTCTCTGCATGGAGGAAAGTCACTACAATGTCTGCATGGAGGAAAGTCACTACAATGTCTCTGCATGGAGGAAAGTCACTACAATGTCTCTGCATGAAGGAAAGTCACTACAATGTCTCTGCATGGAGGAAAGTCACTACAATGTCTCTGCATGGAGGAAAGTCACTACAATGTCTCTGCATGGAGGAAAGTCACTACAATGTCTCTGCATGGAGGAAAGTCACTACAATGTCTCTGCATGGAGGAAAGTCACTACAATGTCTCTGCATGGAGGAAAGTCACTACAATGTCTGCATGGAGGAAAGTCACTACAATGTCTCTGCATGGAGGAAAGTCACTACAATGTCTCTGCATGGAGGAAAGTCACTACAATGTCTCTGCATGGAGGAAAGTCACTACAATGTCTCTGCATGGAGGAAAGTCACTACAATGTCTCTGCATGGAGGAAAGTCACTACAATGTCTCTGCATGGAGGAAAGTCACTACAATGTCTCTGCATGAAGGAAAGTCACTACAATGTCTCTGCATGGAGGAACGTCACTACAATGTCTCTGCATGGAGGAAAGTCACTACAATGTCTCTGCTAACATGTGAGCTATGTTACCGCAACCTATTTTCTACGTCACCTTATACACTTCCTGGAAATGGGCAAGAGGTCAAATAGACACACTGTTTTAGTTATCAGTATCTTCAGCTTTCGTCACAATTTAATATGTTGTGAAAGCTGTTGTAAATGCATTGTAATGTTTTAAAAAAGAAATATAACTGACTTAATTTTGCTAGGAAGAGTAGCTGCTGCCTTAACCTCTTTCTGTTCTGGTTAGAGCCAGTTTGCGCTGTTCGGTGAAGGGAGTAGGACACAGCGTTGTATGAGATCTTCAGTTTCTTGGCAATTGCTCACATGGAATAGCCTTAATTTCTCAGAACAAAAATAGACTGACGAGTTTCAGAAGAAAGGTCTTTGTTTCTGGCCATTGAACCGACCCAATGTTGACGCTCCAGATACTCAACTAGTCTAAAGAAATCTAAATAAGGCCAGTTTTATTGCTTCTTTAATCAGAACAACAGTTTTCAGCTGTGCTATCATAATTGCAAAAGGTTTTTTTAATGATCAATTAGCCTTTTAAAATGATGAACTTGGATTAGCTAACACAAAGTGCCATTGGAACACAGGAGTGATGGTTTCTGATAATGGTCCCCTGTACACCTATGTAGATATTCCATAAAACAATCTGCCGTTTCCAGCTACAATAGTCATTTACAACATTAACAACGTCTGCACTGTATTTCTGATCAATTTGATGTTATTTTAATGGACAAAAAAAACTTGCTTTTCTTTAAAAAACAAGGACATTTCTAAGTGTCCCCAAACTTTTGAACGGTAGTGTACATTTAGTAATATGACCCAGGAATCAATCCTGGTGTTGCTAGAGCCGCGCTCTAAGAACTGAGGCGTATGATGTTGTTGTTGTCATGAATGATGTACTGCTGATAGCACCACAGGCTCTAAATGGCGGAATAGTATTTCTCCTAACACTTCCCCCGGATTCCACGTGCATTTTTATATTATTCTCATGGGGAAGTTGTTGTTTTTGCTTCTTCAAAAGATCAGACCTCATCAGATTAGATGTGAGGATGCCATGTACTCAATTCAATTTCAATTTAAGGACTTTATTGGCATGGGAAACACATGTTAACATTGCCATAGCAAGTGAGGTAGATAATAAACAAAAGTGAAATAAGCAATAAAAAATTAACAGTAAACAGAACAAAGACATTTCAAATGTCATATTATGTATTATCATGACTCAGGATATGACCCAGATGTAGACACCGGAGGCAGATAGTACAGTTCTCAGATCATTTATTATAAACACGGGGCAAAGGGCAGAATGAGGACAGGCAGAGGTTTGTGATCAGGTCAGAGTCAGGCAGGTACAGGGCGGTAGGCAGCCTCGGGGTCAGGGTGGCCAGAGGTTTGTGATCAGGTCAGAGTCAGGCAGGTACAGGACGGCAGGCAGGCTCGGGGTCAGGGTGGCCATAGGTTTGTGATCAGGTCAGAGTCAGGCAGGTACAGGACGGCAGGCAGGCTCGGGGTCAGGGTGGGCAGAGGTTCGTAAGCAGGTCAGAGTCAGGAAGGTACAGGACGGCAGGATTTGCCCCTTTTTTCAATTTTCACCTAACATGACATACCCAAATCTAACTGCCTGTAACTCAGGCCCTGAAGCAAGGATATGCATATTCTTGGTACCATTTGAAAGGAACATCTTTGAAGTTTGTGGAAATGTGAAAGGAATGTAGGAGAATATAAACAACAGATCTGGTAAAAGATAATACAAAGAAATCTGTTACGGTGTATAGGGCCTCAATAGGGCATTGGGCCACCACGAGTCAGAACAGTTTCAATGCACCTTGCCATAGATTCTACACGTGTCTGGAACTCTATTGGAGGGATGCAACACCATTCTTTCACAAGGGATTCCATCATTTGGTGTTTTGTTGATGATGGTTGGAAACGCTGCTCCAGAAGTGTTCAATTGGGTTGAGATCTGGTGACTGAGACGGACATGGGATATGGTCGAAATAGTTTTCATTCTCATCAAACCATCCAGTGACCACTTGTTCCCTATGCATGATGGCATTGGTCATCTTATTGCGTCATTCCCATGGTAGCCAAAATAATTGCCAAAATAATGGCCTGCCCAGCATGATCGGACACTAATTGCTTAGTTAACTCAGGAACCACACCTGTGTGGAAGCACCGGCTTTTAATATAATTTGTATCCCTCATGTACTCAAGTGTTTCCATCATTTGGGCAGTTACCTGTAGATTAGTATAAAACAGAAATGTACAAAAAATATATATATATATCTTATCAGGCCCATGGGCCGCTGGCCATGTATATATATTATTTTTTGTGCTTGTGTCAATTTCTACCAGCACACCCAACAACAAAAACTGTCCACCCCATCTGGCATTTGCCAAAATTGCCAGATGGCCAATCCGCCCCTGCAGCAACAGGCTGCACCCTCTCACCTCCCCATAGACCATCTGTTAAATAGGTTGTATAATGTCTGACATACAGAACGGCTAGCTTTCAGTTAATCGTCTGAAATCAGGAGATTTATTCCTTAGATATCGTATTGATGTGTTGAAGAATGGTTTTTATATACAGTGCCTTGCGAAAGTATTCGGCCCCCTTGAACTTTGCGACCTTTTGCCACATTTCAAGCTTCAAACATAAAGATATAAAACTGTATTTTTTTGTGAAGAATCAACAACAAGTGGGACACAATCATGAAGTGGAACGACATTTATTGGATATTTCAAACTTTTTTAACAAATCAAAAACTGAAAAATTGGGCGTTCAAAATTATTCAGCCCCTTTACTTTCAGTGCAGCAAACTCTCTCCAGAAGTTCAGTGAGGATCTCTGAATGATCCAATGTTGACCTAAATGACTAATGATGATAAATACAATCGACCTGTGTGTAATCAAGTCTCCGTATAAATGCACCTGCACTGTGATAGTCTCAGAGGTCCGTTAAAAGCGCAGAGAGCATCATGAAGAACAAGGAACACACCAGGCAGGTCCGAGATACTGTTGTGAAGAAGTTTAAAGCTGGATTTGGATACAAATAGATTCCCCAAGCTTTAAACATCCCAAGGAGCACTGTGCAAGCGATAATATTGAAATGGAAGGAGTATCAGACCACTGCAAATCTACCAAGACCTGGCCGTCCCTCTAAACTTTCAGCTCATACAAGGAGAAGACTGATCAGAGATGCAGCCAAGAGGTCCATGATCACTCTGGATGAACTGCAGAGATCTACAGCTGAGGTGGGAGACTCTGTCCATAGGACAACAATCAGTCGTATATTGCACAAATCTGGCCTTTATGGAAGAGTGGCAAGAAGAACGCCATTTCTTAAAGATATCCATAAAAAGTGTAATTTAAAGTTTGCCACAAGCCACCTGGGAGACACACCAAACATGTGGAAGAAGGTGCTCTGGTCAGATGAAACCAAAATTTAACTTTTTGGCAACAATGCAAAACGTTATGTTTGGTATAAAAGCAACACAGCTCATCACCCTGAACACACCATCCCCACTGTCAAACATGGTGGTGGCAGCATCATGGTTTGGGCCTGCTTTTCTTCAGCAGGGACAGGGAAGATGGTTAAAATTGATGGGAAGATGGATGGAACCAAATACAGGACCATTCTGGAAGAAAACCTGATGGAGTCTGCAAAAGACCTGAGACTGGGACGGAGATTTGTCTTCCAACAAGACAATGATCCAAAACATAAAGCAAAAGCTACAATGGAATGGTTCAAAAATAAACATATCCAGGTGTTAGAATGGCCAAGTCAAAGTCCAGACCTGAATCCAATCGAGAATCTGTGGAAAGAACTGAAAACTGCTGTTCACAAATGCTCTCCATCCAACCTCACTGAGCTCGAGCTGTTTTGCAAGGAGGAATGGGAAAAAATGTCAGTCTCTCGATGTGCAAAACTGATAGAGACATACCCCAAGTGACTTACAGCTGTAATCGCAGCAAAAGGTGGCGCTACAAAGTATTAACTTAAGGGGGCTGAATAATTTTGCACGCCCAATTTTTCAGTTTTTGATTTGTTAAAAAAGTTTGAAATATCCAATAAATGTCGTTCCACTTCATGATTGTGTCCCACTTGTTGTTGATTCTTCACAAAAAAATACAGTTTTATATCTTTATGTTTGAAGCCTGAAATGTGGCAAAAGGTCGCAAAGTTCAAGGGGGCCGAATACTTTCGCAAGGCACTGTACATGACTAATTTAATAGAAGAGAGAAAAAAACAATCACATGTCATATTTTTATGCTGTAAAGAACGTTTTGCACTGTGCCATGGTTATACATAATTACAGGGGAAGTACGTATGTCTCTTATTTCAGTTCCTAGGCCAAAACAGTGATGAAGTCAAAGCAGAATGCCAGTGTAGGGAACTAAGCTGTTACGAGACTGACAGGGAGACCCGAGGTGAGTTCCTTGGCATGAGGTTACGGTGATGTTTAGAGGGTGTTATAACATTCTACTAACTGTTACAGACTGGTGTATCAGACTGGTGTATCAGACTGGTGTATCAGACTGGTGTAACAGACTGGTGTAACAGACTGGTATATCAGACTGGTGTATCAGACTGGTGTAACAGACTGGTGTATCAGACTGGTGTATTAGACTGGTGTATCAGACTGGTGTATCAGACTGGTGTAACAGACTGGTGTATCAGACTGGTGTATCAGACTGGTGTAACAGACTGGTGTATCAGACTGGTGTATCAGACTGGTGTATCAGACTGGTGTATCAGACTGGTGTAACAGACTGGTGTATCAGACTGGTGTATCAGACTGGTGTATCAGACTGGTGTATCAGACTGGTGTATCAGACTGGTGTATCAGACTGGTGTATCAGACTGGTGTATCAGACTGGTGTAACAGACTGGTGTATCAGACTGGTGTATCAGACTGGTGTAACAGACTGGTGTATCAGACTGGTATAACAGACTGGTGTATCAGACTGGTGTATCAGACTGGTGTATCAGACTGGTGTAACAAACATAGAGCTATTGCTGTACTGGAACAGCTGCTCTGCATATTATCATAATCATCACTGGCTAAAATATTGTTTCTCATTGAGTTTACATTGATTGTTCCCATTGCCCAGGCATTTTAATGAACACACAGTTCAGTTTAGTCAACCTTCCAGGAGAGGGCAGTAATGATCCTCTGTGAAACATTCATCAGATCTTCACGATACATAGATAGAACATAGAGTTTTAGTTACCTATTACCTAAATACAGATAGATTACATAATAGATGTGTCTCCCAGGGGAGTCTCCTGTGTTTGGGTCTGATCCTCTGCTGTGTTGGGATCGGACCCTCTCCCAGTGAGCCAGCTGCAGGTCCCAGGTGGGAGACGGAGGGTCTTGAACAGGGTGGTTCTGAAGGACTTGCAGAGGAAGAAGTAGATGAGAGGGTCCAGGAGGGAGTTGAGGGAGGACAGCCAGAGTGTACTCTCCTTCAGCTGGAAGAAGAACAGCTTGAGGTTGCAGTCAAACAGGTGTACCCTCGTCTGGCTCAGGGTGTACGGTACGCGGGAGAAGTGGAACGGCACGAAGCACACAAAGAACACAGCCAGCACCAGGAAGACGTTTGAACTCACACTCTTCCTCCGGGGCTGGCGCTGCCCTTCAACATTACCCACACCAGTACCAGTGTTGTCTATGGCTCCAGTAGAACGGCATGCCCTGGTGCGGGCGTATGAACTGTACAGTTCTTTGGTGATGAGTGTGTAACACACTATCACTGTCACCAAGTTCCCCCAGAAGATTATCTGGGACACATAGTTGACCACCTCATGCCAGAGCAGCCCAGCCTCCGTTTTAAGAACGCTGCACTTGAAATAGGCCGAGGTGGGGCTGTGGCTGGTCAGGATCATGTTGGGCAGGGAGAGGGTCAGCAGGGAGGCCCAGATAGCCACAGAGAGCAGCTTTCTGTGGGTCAGACGGGCCATGTTGGTCATCTTGAAGGGCTGGAGGGTCTTCCTGCAGCGGTCGATGCTGATGAGGCCGAAGAAGAGGATGCTGATGTACATGGTGAGATAGAAGAGCACAGAGGAGACACGGCAGACAAAGACACGCAGACCCACGGACGCCATGTTGGAGTCAGACAGCACCTGAAGGAAAAACACATCTTTATTGTCTTTATTAAGGTTAGTGATTTAATGGCTTTAAAAAAAAAAAGTTTTTAAATAGTTGTATCAATATTATATTTATTATCTTTAGAATCAATACTTCCATTGTTTTTGTTATACACTTTATTCATATTATCTTCATTATCACTACTATCAGTATTACCAGTATTATCATTATCATTATTATCATTATGATAAAAAATATGATCATTATTATCATTATTATCAATATTATCATTATTATCATTATGATTAAAATTATTATCATTATTATCAATATTATCATTATTATCATTCTGATTTATTATCATTATTATCAATATTATCATTATTATCATTATGATTAAAATTATTATCATTATTATTAGTATCAATATTATCATTATTATCATTCGTATCAATATTATCATTATTATCATTAGTATCAATATTATCATTATTATTTTAATTATTATCAATATTATCATTATCGTTATTATCATTCTTATCATTATAATTAATATCATTCCTATCATTATCATTAATATCATGCACCTTGAAGGGGAAGGTGAGGGTCATGAGGACGTCGGCCACCACAATGTTCTTGAGGTAGATGATGAAGTGGGAGCGGCTGGGGATGCTGAAGAACACCCACACTGCCAGGCCGTTGAGCGACAGGCCCAACAGGAAGAGGAGGGAGTAGAGAACAGGAAACACCACCGTCTTCAGCACGTTGTCACGGGAACAGTTGCTGTTGGTGAAGTTGTTATTGACAGGGGTCAGGGCCAATTCTGTTGTGTTGTCCATGTCGAGGGCTGTGCTGTGTAAAGCAAAATAAAATAAGTGAAAGTTGCATAGCTCTTTATTCTTCCTAATTTCATCTATTAATACAGTCAGTTTATAATTATTATCAGTATTATCATTATCAATATTATCAACATTATCGTTATGATCAATATTATCGTTATTATCATTGTCAATATTATCAACATTATCGTTATTATCATTGTCATTATTATCAATATTAACATCATGATCATGATCATTATTATCAATATTATTAACATTATCATTATCAATATTATCATCATTATCGTTATTATCATTATTGTTATTGTCATTATCGTTATTATCATTGCATACTATTACCATCATCGTTTACTGTCAGGATGACTGGATTAGGGTTAGGGTTAGACAATAGAACTGCCCTCCCATTCAAAAAAGCTGTTTTTAATTTAATAAAAAAATGCACTTACAAAATGCACCTGTAGATGGACTTGAACCATGTACATCCATGAAGCCCTTACAATTAACAAAGCATAAATATTGAACTTTCAAAATTACATGAGGTTTAATATCTTATTCCCTGTTTTACATGTTCAACATTTTGTTTGTGTCCTGTTGACAGATGTTGAGTAATTCTGTCTCATGTGTCTGAGTGAACCCACCTGATGCTTCCCGCCCAGGGGAAGATTGAGTTAGTCTTCTTCTCTCTCGGCAGATTGGAATCGTTGGGTCGTCTACTTGAGATGCAGGCGTATAGGTTCTTCAAGTCAGTGAAATGAATGAAAATCCACCTCTCTCTATTTAAATATCTGTCAATCTGGTATGACTAGTACACGTGGGACATTCTTCCCCTCTTCTGCTTTTTGTTTCCTGTGGTAGACACGACAGCACAACAGCAACATCCTCCCATGAATGTTCTCCTGTTGCACAATCTGACCATCAATATATAGGTATGTTCAGTCATGGTCAATGCTGTTTCCATGCTGGGCATATGCAGGTGTGTGTGTGTGTGTGGGGGGGGGGTTTACTATGCCGAATACAATGGATGTTTTTTTGTTACCATAAGTGATTTATTTTTAATTTTAGATCTTTATTCAACAAGTTATTTCAATTTTTAAGCATATAACTGCACCCCTTATCATTGGCTGGACCAGACCAAGAATAACAAAAACACATGGCAAAAGGATGTCTTATGAGCCAGATCTTTTAAGGAAACATCACTGTCCCACTGTCCTCACAAATCTGTATGTTCTCTTCACTCTGCGGCTATACGACATCACAGATTGGCACAGGTCAAGAAAAACATAACGATGCACCCTACTGTGATGATCGTGTGACCAGGAAATGTGGGATAATGTGTGATCTAAAGAGCGCCGTGACAGTCCTGCCAATAACAACCCTATTATGACCTCACGGCCCTGGAATGTCTGCTTCTGGTTCTTTATGACATCACAACTCCACATTACATTAGTCCAGTTTCAAATGTTCACATATCCCTCCAGTCCATTAATTACAATGACGAAACAAGGTGAAACTGAGACAGGGGCTTGTTGCCAGGAGCAACGGCTTACCTAAAGAGATATACTTGAGTCAATGTTTCTGTCTCTCGGGTAATGTATTGTGTCAGTTACATAACTGTGCTTCTCCCCTGGATATAATGTTAGGGCTGCCAGACATGACTTCATCTCCTTCAGGACAATGAACGATGTATTTGGAAATGTTTCTATCTATTAAAGTTGAAATCCTAATAAAAGGCTGCCTCCAGATGAAATGGTCTGTAAATGCACCGTGGAGCCCAAGATATTACACATTCAGTCTTGGTTAGTTTAAAAATAAACTTTTGTCATATTAATTCAAAAATAATCTCCATGTTTGAATGCAGTACACACAGTCTTGTACAGCTAAAATTGTGGGGACAGAATTCAGTCCAATTCCACTTCAATTTGCAATTGGCATCGCACTGCACACCGTCCTACCCATCGGGACAAGAGGAATACCGACATACAGCTGAAGTCGGAAGTTTACATACACTTAGTTTGGAGTCATTAAAATTCGTTTTTCATCCACTCTACACATTTCTTGTTAACAAACTACAGTTTTGGCAAGTCGGTTAGGATCTGTCTGTCTGTCTGTCTGTCTGTCTGTCTGTCTGTCTGTCTGTCTGTCTGTCTGTCTGTCTGTCTGTCTGTCTGTCTGTCTGTGTCTCTCTGTCTGTCTGTGCTAGCTCCCTCAACAAAGCTCCCTCAAAAATGTTCCCTCAACAAAGCTCCCTCACCAATGCTCTCCCAACAATGTTCCCTCAACAAAGCTCCCTCAATAATGTTCCCTCAACAAAGCTCCCTCACCAATGCTCTCCCAACAATGCTCCCTCAACAAAGCTCCCTCAACAAAGCTCCCTCAACAAAGCTCCCTCAACAAAGCTCCCTCAATAATGTTCCCTCAACACTTCTCCCCCAACAATGCAGTTCATTCGTCAATATAAATAAAAACTATAAAACAAGTTAAGACAAAAATAACAAGTAGAAATAGGTAGTATGTTCTCCAACAGCCGAGGAGGATACCCAGTCTGTATCTGTTTTCCTTAGCATGGAGAGAGAGAGAGAGAGAGAGAGAGAGAGAGAGAGAGAGAGAGAGAGAGAGAGAGAGAGAGAGAGAGAGAGAGAGAGAGAGAGAGAGAGAGAGAGAGAGAGAGAGAGAGAGAGAGAGAGAGAGAGAGAGAGAGAGAGAGAGAGAGAGAGGACCTGAGACCTGAACAAAGAGTAAAGAGTGGCAGAATACCTGACCACTGTGACAGACCCAAACATAAGGACAGCCTTGACTATATACAGACTCAGTGAGCATAGCCTTGCTATTGAGAAATGACAAATGTATGACCATATTAGAGACACATTTTTCCCTCAGGTTACACAGATCCACAAAGAATTAGAAAACAAACACTATTTTGATAAAATCCAATATCTACTGGTTACATCGTTACAACACTGTATATACATATTATGACATTTGAAATGTATTTATTATTTTGGAACTTCTGTGAATGTAATGTTTACTGTTCAGTTTTATTGTTTATTTCACTTTTGTTTATTATCTACATCACTTGCTTTAGCAACGTAAGCATATGTTTCCCATGTCAATCAAGTCATTGAATTAAATTGAGAAAGAGAGAGAGAGGAGATGTGAAAGTATTTTCCTTAGGTCAGATAGAGAGAGACAGAGTGAAAAAGAGCCAGAGCGAGAGAGAAACAGAGAGAGGGGATGTGAAAGTGTTTTCCTTAAGAGAGAGAGAGAGAGAGAGAGAGAGAGAGAGAGAGAGAGAGAGAGAGAGAGAGAGAGAGAGAGAGAGAGAGAGAGAGAGAGAACCCAACTCACTCTGTTAAATGAGTCAAAACAGGAACATTTTACATCTGGCAAGAAATTAATAAGTAAATGATCTCAACAGAGAAAATCGTGTGTGCTACCTACAGTTGAAGTCGGAAGTACATACACTAAGTTGACTATGGCTTTAAACAGCTTTAGAAGCTTCTGATAGGCTAATTGATATTATTTGAGTCAATTGGAGGTGTACCTTTTTTATTTATTTTTTATTTCACCTTTATTTAACCAGGTAGGATAGTTGAGAACACCTTTATTTAACCAGGTAGGCTAGTTGAGAACACCTTTATTTAACCAGGTAGGCTAGTTGAGAACACCTTTATTTAACCAGGTAGGCTAGTTGAGAACACCTTTATTTAACCAGGTAGGATAGTTGAGATCATCTTTATTTAACCAGGTAGGCTAGTTGAGAACACCTTTATTTAACCAGGTAGGCTAGTTGAGAACACCTTTATTTAACCAGGTAGGCTAGTTGAGATCACCTTTATTTAACCAGGTAGGCTAGTTGAGAACACCTTTATTTAACCAGGTAGGCTAGTTGAGAACACCTTTATTTAACCAGGTAGGCTAGTTGAGAACACCTTTATTTAACCAGGTAGGCTAGTTGAGAACACCTTTATTTAACCAGGTAGGCTAGTTGAGAACACCTTTATTTAACCAGGTAGGCTAGTTGAGAACACCTTTATTTAACCAGGTAGGCTAGTTGAGATCACCTTTATTTAACCAGGTAGGCTAGTTGAGAACACCTTTATTTAACCAGGTAGGCTAGTTGAGAACACCTTTATTTAACCAGGTAGGCTAGTTGAGAACACCTTTATTTAACCAGGTAGGCTAGTTGAGAACACCTTTATTTAACCAGGTAGGATAGTTGAGAACACCTTTATTTAACCAGGTAGGCTAGTTGAGAACACCTTTATTTAACCAGGTAGGCTAGTTGAGAACACCTTTATTTAACCAGGTAGGCTAGTTGAGAACACCTTTATTTAACCAGGTAGGCTAGTTGAGAACACCTTTATTTAACCAGGTAGGCTAGTTGAGAACACCTTTATTTAACCAGGTAGGCTAGTTGAGAACACCTTTATTTAACCAGGTAGGCTAGTTGAGAACACCTTTATTTAACCAGGTAGGCTAGTTGAGAACACCTTTATTTAACCAGGTAGGCTAGTTGAGAACACCTTTATTTAACCAGGTAGGCTAGTTGAGAACACCTTTATTTAACCAGGTAGGCTAGTTGAGAACACCTTTATTTAACCAGGTAGGCTAGTTGAGAACACCTTTATTTAACCAGGTAGGCTAGTTGAGAACACCTTTATTTAACCAGGTAGGCTAGTTGAGAACACCTTTATTTAACCAGGTAGGCTAGTTGAGAACACCTTTATTTAACCAGGTAGGCTAGTTGAGAACACCTTTATTTAACCAGGTAGGCTAGTTGAGAACACCTTTATTTAACCAGGTAGGCTAGTTGAGAACACCTTTATTTAACCAGGTAGGCTAGTTGAGAACACCTTTATTTAACCAGGTAGGCTAGTTGAGAACACCTTTATTTAACCAGGTAGGCTAGTTGAGAACACCTTTATTTAACCAGGTAGGCTAGTTGAGAACACCTTTATTTAACCAGGTAGGCTAGTTGAGAACACCTTTATTTAACCAGGTAGGCTAGTTGAGAACACCTTTATTTAACCAGGTAGGCTAGTTGAGAACACCTTTATTTAACCAGGTAGGCTAGTTGAGAACACCTTTATTTAACCAGGTAGGCTAGTTGAGAACACCTTTATTTAACCAGGTAGGCTAGTTGAGAACACCTTTATTTAACCAGGTAGGCTAGTTGAGAACACCTTTATTTAACCAGGTAGGCTAGTTGAGAACACCTTTATTTAACCAGGTAGGCTAGTTGAGAACACCTTTATTTAACCAGGTAGGCTAGTTGAGAACACCTTTATTTAACCAGGTAGGCTAGTTGAGAACACCTTTATTTAACCAGGTAGGCTAGTTGAGAACACCTTTATTTAACCAGGTAGGCTAGTTGAGAACACCTTTATTTAACCAGGTAGGCTAGTTGAGAACACCTTTATTTAACCAGGTAGGCTAGTTGAGAACACCTTTATTTAACCAGGTAGGCTAGTTGAGAACACCTTTATTTAACCAGGAAGGCTAGTTGAGAACACCTTTATTTAACCAGGTAGGCTAGTTGAGAACACCTTTATTTAACCAGGTAGGCTAGTTGAGAACACCTTTATTTAACCAGGTAGGCTAGTTGAGAACACCTTTATTTAACCAGGTAGGCTAGTTGAGAACACCTTTATTTAACCAGGTAGGCTAGTTGAGAACACCTTTATTTAACCAGGTAGGCTAGTTGAGAACACCTTTATTTAACCAGGTAGGCTAGTTGAGATCACCTTTATTTAACCAGGTAGGCTAGTTGAGAACACCTTTATTTAACCAGGTAGGCTAGTTGAGAACACCTTTATTTAACCAGGTAGGCTAGTTGAGAACACCTTTATTTAACCAGGTAGGCTAGTTGAGAACACCTTTATTTAACCAGGTAGGCTAGTTGAGAACACCTTTATTTAACCAGGTAGGCTAGTTGAGAACACCTTTATTTAACCAGGTAGGCTAGTTGAGAACACCTTTATTTAACCAGGTAGGCTAGTTGAGAACACCTTTATTTAACCAGGTAGGCTAGTTGAGAACACCTTTATTTAACCAGGTAGGCTAGTTGAGAACACCTTTATTTAACCAGGTAGGCTAGTTGAGAACACCTTTATTTAACCAGGTAGGCTAGTTGAGAACACCTTTATTTAACCAGGTAGGCTAGTTGAGAACACCTTTATTTAACCAGGTAGGCTAGTTGAGAACACCTTTATTTAACCAGGTAGGCTAGTTGAGAACACCTTTATTTAACCAGGTAGGCTAGTTGAGAACACCTTTATTTAACCAGGTAGGCTAGTTGAGAACACCTTTATTTAACCAGGTAGGCTAGTTGAGAACACCTTTATTTAACCAGGTAGGCTAGTTGAGAACACCTTTATTTAACCAGGAAGGCTAGTTGAGAACACCTTTATTTAACCAGGTAGGCTAGTTGAGAACACCTTTATTTAACCAGGTAGGCTAGTTGAGAACACCTTTATTTAACCAGGTAGGCTAGTTGAGAACACCTTTATTTAACCAGGTAGGCTAGTTGAGAACACCTTTATTTAACCAGGTAGGCTAGTTGAGATCACCTTTATTTAACCAGGTAGGCTAGTTGAGAACACTTTATTTAACCAGGTAGGCTAGTTGAGAACACCTTTATTTAACCAGGTAGGCTAGTTGAGAACACCTTTATTTAACCAGGTAGGCTAGTTGAGATCACCTTTATTTAACCAGGTAGGCTAGTTGAGAACAAGTTCTCATTTGCAACTGCGACCTGGCCAAGATAAAGCATAGCAGTGTGAACAGACAACACAGAGTTACACATGGAGTAAACAATTAACAAGTCAATAACACAGTAGAAAAAAGGGGAGTCTATATACATTGTGTGCAAAAAGGCATGAGGAGGTAGGCGAATAATTACATTTTGCAGATTAACACTGGAGTGATAAATGATCAGATGGTCATGTACAGGTAGAGATATTGGTGTGCAAAAGAGCAGAAAAGTAAATAAATAAAAACTGTGGGGATGAGGTAGGTGAAAATGGGTGGGCTATTTACCAATAGATTATGTACAGCTGCAGCGATCGGTTAGCTGCTCAGATAGCTGATGTTTGAAGTTGGTGAGGGAGATAAAAGTCTCCAACTTCAGCGATTTTTGCAATCCGTTCCAGTCACAGGCAGCAGAGTACTGGAACGAAAGGCGGCCGAATGAGGTGTTGGCTTTAGGGATGATCAGTGAGATACACCTGCTGGAGCGCGTGCTACGGATGGGTGTTGCCATCGTGACCAGTGAACTGAGATAAGGCGGAGCTTTACCTAGCATGGCCTTGTAGATGACCTGAGCCAGTGGGTCTGGCGACGAATATGTAGCGAGGGCCAGCCGACTAGAGCATACAAGTCGCAGTGGTGGGTAGTATAAGGTGCTTTAGTGACAAAACGGATGGCACTGTGATAAACTGCATCCAGTTTGCTGAGTAGAGTGTTGGAAGCGATTTTGCAGATGACATCGCCGAAGTCGAGGATCGTACAGGATAGTCAGTATTACTAGGGTAAGCTTGGCAGCGTGAGTGAAGGAGGCTTTGTTGCGGAATAGAAAGCCGACTCTTGATTTGATTTTCGATTGAGATGTTTGGATGTATTTCAAGGCCTACCTTCAAACGGAGTGCCTCTTTGCTTGACATCATGGGAAAATCAGAAGAAATCAGCCAAGATCTCAGAAAAAAAAATTGTAGACCTCCACAAGTCTGGTTCATCCTTGGGAGCAATTTCCAAATGCCTAAAGGTACCACATTCATCTGTACAAACAATAGTACACCAGTATAAACACCATGGGACCACGCAGCCATCATACCGCTCAGGAGGGAGACACGTTCTGTCTCCTAGAGATGAAAGTACTTTGGTGCAAAAAGTGCAAATCAATCCCAGAACAACAGCAAAGGACCTTGTGAAGATGCTGGAGGAAACAGATACAAAAGTATATATATCCACAATCAAACGAGATCTATATCAACATAACCTGAAAGGCCGCTCAGCAAGGAAGAAGCCACTGCACCAAAACCGCCATTAAAAAGCCAGACTACGGTTTGCAACTGCACATGGGGACAAAGATCAAACTTTTTGGAAAAATGTCCTCTGGTCTGATGAAACAAAAATAGAACTGTTTGGCCATAATGACCAAAAGAGGGAGGCTTGCAAGCTGAAGAACACCATTCTAACTATGAAGCATGGGAGTTGCAGCATTATGTTGTGGGCGTGCTTTGGTGCCGGAGGGACTGGTTCACTTCACAAAATAGATGGCTTCATGAGGATGGAAAATTACGTGGATATATTGAAGGAACATCTCGACATAGGTCAGGAAGTTAAAGCTTGGTCGCAAATGGGTCTTCCAAACGGATAATGACCTTGTAATGACCTTGTGGGCAGAACCTTGTGGGCAGAACTGAAAAAGCGTGTGCGAGCAAGGAGGCTTACAAACCTGACTCAGTTACACCAGCTCTGTCAGGAGGAATGGGCCAAAATTATCTCAACTTATTGTGGGAAGGTTGTGGAAGGCTACCCAAAACGTTTGACCCAAGCTAAACAATTTAATGGCAATGCTACAAAATACTAATTGAGTGTATGTAAACTTCTGACCCACTGGGAATGTGATGAAAGAAATAAAAGCTGAAATAAATAATTCTCTCTACTATTATTTTGACATTTCACATTCTTAAAATAAAGTGGTGATCCTAACTGAACTACAACAGGGATTGTTTACTATGATTAAATGTCAGGAATTGTGAAAAACTGAGATTAAATGTATTTGGCTAAGGTGTATGTAAACTTCCGACTGTATATTCCCCCAATAGAATCTTTATACTTTAATGATGACAGCTTCTTCAGTTTCCAATTTCCAGGCTCAGGGACATGTACTAGTCTGTGGCTACCCAAATGCCAGAACTGGACAAGAACCTGACACCTTCAGCACACAGGGGGACAAGCACCTGTCTGGAGGAGACAGTATTCCCTCCCCCATATTCCTCCCTAGACTACAACTACAACAATATAACCAACAAAACGGGTCACAACTCCTGCAGCAGTGTCGGACGCTGGGTATGTACATAGTCAATGGTAGGCTTCGAGGGGACTCCTATAGTAGGTACACCTATAGTTCTGTTACATCCTGGGTATGTACATAGTCAATAGGCTTCAAGGGGACTCCTATAGTAGGTACACCTATAGTTCTGTTACATCCTGGGTATGTACATAGTCAATAGGCTTCAAGGGGACTCCTATAGTAGGTACACCTATAGTTCTGTTACATCCTGGGTATGTACATAGTCAATGGTAGGCTTCGAGGGGACTCCTATAGTAGGTACACCTATAGTTCTGTTACATCCTGGGTATGTACATAGTCAATGGTAGGCTTCGAGGGGACTCCTATAGTAGGTACACCTATAGCTCTGTTACATCCTGGGTATGTACATAGTCAATGGTAGGCTTCGAGGGGACACCTATAGTAGGTACACCTATAGTTCTGTTACATCCTGGGTATGTACATAGTCAATGGTAGGCTTCGAGGGGACTCCTATAGTAGGTACACCTATAGTTCTGTTACATCCTGGGTATGTACATAGTCAATGGTAGGCTTCGAGGGGACTCCTATAGTAGGTACACCTATAGCTCTGTTACATCCTGGGTATGTACATAGTCAATGGTAGGCTTCGAGGGGACACCTATAGTAGGTACACCTATAGTTCTGTTACATCCTGGGTATGTACATAGTCAATGGTAGGCTTCGAGGGGACTCCTATAGTAGGTACACCTATAGTTCTGTTACATCCTGGGTATGTACATAGTCAATGGTAGGCTTCGAGGGGACTCCTATAGTAGGTACACCTATAGTTCTGTTACATCCTGGGTATGTACATAGTCAATGGTAGGCTTCGAGGGGACTCCTATAGTAGGTACACCTATAGTTCTGTTACATCCTGGGTATGTACATAGTCAATGGTAGGCTTCGAGGGGACTCCTATGGCAGGTACACCTATAACTCTGTTACATCCTGGGTATGTACATAGTCAATGGTAGGCTTCGAGGGGACTCCTATGGCAGGTACACCTATAGCTCTGTTACATCCTGGGTATGTACATAGTCAATGGTAGGCTTCGAGGGGACTCCTATGGCAGGTACACCTATAGCTCTGTTACATCCTGGGTATGTACATAGTCAATGGTAGGCTTCGAGGGGACTCCTATGGCAGGTACACCTATAGCTCTGTTACATCCTGGGTATGTACATAGTCAATGGTAGGCTTCGAGGGGACTCCTATGGCAGGTACACCTATAGCTCTGTTACATCCTGGGTATGTACATAGTCAATGGTAGGCTTCGAGGGGACTCCTATGGTAGGTACACCTATAGCTCTGTTACATCCTGGGTATGTACATAGTCAATGGTAGGCTTCGAGGGGACTCCTATGGCAGGTACACCTATAGCTCTGTTACATCCTGGGTATGTACATAGTCAATGGTAGGCTTCAAGAGGACTCCTATGGTAGGTACACCTATAGCTCTGTTACATCCTGGGTATGTACATAGTCAATGGTAGGCTTCGAGGGGACTCCTATAGTAGGTACACCTATAGTTCTGTTACATCCTGGGTATGTACATAGTCAATGGTAGGCTTCGAGGGGACTCCTATAGTAGGTACACCTATAGTTCTGTTACATCCTGGGTATGTACATAGTCAATGGTAGGCTTCGAGGGGACTCCTATAGTAGGTACACCTATAGCTCTGTTATATCCTGGGTATGTACATAGTCAATGGTAGGCTTCGAGGGGACTCCTATAGTAGGTACACCTATAGTTCTGTTACATCCTGGGTATGTACATAGTCAATGGTAGGCTTCGAGGGGACTCCTATAGTAGGTACACCTATAGTTCTGTTACATCCTGGGTATGTACATAGTCAATGGTAGGCTTCGAGGGGACTCCTATAGTAGGTACACCTATAGTTCTGTTACATCCTGGGTATGTACATAGTCAATAGGCTTCAAGGGGACTCCTATGGCAGGTACACCTATAGCTCTGTTACATCCTGGGTATGTACATAGTCAATGGTAGGCTTCGAGGGGACTCCTATAGTAGGTACACCTATAGCTCTGTTACATCCTGGGTATGTACATAGTCAATGGTAGGCTTCGAGGGGACTCCTATAGTAGGTACACCTATAGCTCTGTTACATCCTGGGTATGTACATAGTCAATGGTAGGCTTCGAGGGGACTCCTATAGTAGGTACACCTATAGTTCTGTTACATCCTGGGTATGTACATAGTCAATGGTAGGCTTCGAGGGGACTCCTATAGTAGGTACACCTATAGCTCTGTTATATCCTGGGTATGTACATAGTCAATGGTAGGCTTCGAGGGGACTCCTATAGTAGGTACACCTATAGCTCTGTTACATCCTGGGTATGTACATAGTCAATGGTAGGCTTCAAGAGGACTCCTATGGTAGGTACACTTATAGCTCTGTTACATCCTGGGTATGTACATAGTCAATGGTAGGCTTCGAGGGGACTCCTATGGCAGGTACACTTATAGCTCATCTCTTGGCAGTAGCACTGTAGACTATTTTATCACTGACCTCAACCCCAGAGTCTTTTAGACAGTTCACAGTCAGCCCACTGACACCCCTATCAGACCACAGCAAAATCAGTCTACTTGAACAGAGCTTTGCTCAATCATGAGGCATAAAAGCCAAAGGAACTGAATAATATTAAGAAACATTATAGAAGGAAGGAAAATAGTGTGGAAATCTACCAAAAAACAATTAGGCAACAACAAATTAAATCCCTTATAGAGAATTTCCTGCACCAAAGGTTTCACTGTGACAATGAAGGTGTAAACTTGGCAGTAGAACACCTAACAGTATATTTTACTTCTCAGCTTCCCTATGAAATCGAAAAATGTCAAGCAGACTACCTTAGAAAATCAACAACAACAGCAAATGTTTTGAAAAAGAATGTAAAAAACTAAGAAAGACATTCAGAAACTTATCCACCAAAAACATAAAGACCCAGAAAACCTGAGCCTTTTACTATGGTGAATCACTAAAACAATACAGAAATATACTATGGAAATAGAAGGAACAGCACATCAGAAATCAAATCAAACTTTATTTGTTACATGTGCCACATACCATGAAATACTTGGACCGGGTCATGGACCGTTGAGGATCCTAGGGGTGGAAAGAGTAGAGGAACTTTGAACCTGAACCCCTGCACGGGATAGACCATCTCTATTAGAGAGATAAAGGGGTGCTGAAGGATTAGGAATCTTTTTTTTTTAGGGTTCTGTGACCATTCGGGTGGTCTCTGTGTGTGTGTGTGTGTTTAGAATGGCAGCCTGTCAGCTCCTGAACACACACCCTGAACGTGCAGGCTACCCTATGTTCTGAAAGTGTAAGGTTACTACAGCTACTGATGTTGGCAGCCTGTTCAGTCAGATCAGGAATAGCTTTTCCACATGGCCCCAACAAAAGACAGAATCTTAAGGGTATAATTTCAGGCCTACACCATGTTGGAGGTATTTTGGAAAAGGGAGTTTGAGGGCCAATAACTAACTTCATACCATACCGTATAAACTAACCTGCACTCAGGGGTAGATTTAACATAGAACATGTCAATCCAGGACACTCCAATTAGTATGATATGTTACGAATTACAATTATTACAATTATTTTGATACGCTACGAATTGCAAATTTGCACAATATGTTATGAATTGCAATTCGTACAATATGTTACACATTTGTAAAACTCATGACATGTTACAAATTCCAGTTTGTTGTGGCTAGTGTTAGCTAGGTTGCTAATGCTAATGTTAGCTAGGTCGCTAATGCTAATGTTAGCTAGGTCGCTAATGCTAATGTTAGCTAGGTCGCTAATGCTAATGTTAGCTAAGCTAGGAGTTAGGGGTTAAGGCTAAGTTCAGGAGTTAGGTTAAAAGGGTTACGGTTAGGGTAAGGGTTAATTAAAAGGCCAAGTAGTTGCAAAGTAGCAGAAAAATAGTAAGTAGGTGTTAAGTTGCGAATTAGCTAAAGTTGTCCTTGATGAGATTTGAACACCTTTCGGTTGCTAGAAGTTCACATTATACACCCACTCATCCATTCCAACCAACCACCCTAATTTAGTTGTTTCCTTTAGTAACCTTATGTCTTAAGTAACCATACCAAATTAAACATATCATACTAATTTGACTGTCCTGCATTTAGATTTTACTATGTTACATCTAATCTATGAGACCAGGCTGTATTTACACATCACTCCACACTAGAACTTTAACAAACAGACTAAACTAAGTATTTAAACTTGTTAGACTTCTTTGTGTGCGATGTTAGTGAGATTAGAGGAGAATCAGCACTTGTAATGGCTGACTGAGATACATTCCTCCTACATGTTAGACTTCTTCGTGTGCGAGGTTAGTGAGATTAGAGAAGACTCAGCACTTGTAATGGCTGACTGAGGTACATTCCTCCTACTCCACACAAGACCCTTGTGTCAAATGTCAGTGGAGTGACGGACGTCTGCTCCAAACTGCGCACACACACACACACACACACACACACACACACACACACACACACACACACACACACACACACACACACACACACACACACACACACACACACACACACACACACACACACACACACACACACACACACACACACCCTCCTTCTCAGGTTCTGGCTCATCTCCACCAATAAATGACGTCGTTGATTGCTTTGTTACACACACAGAAAGGGTGTCCGTGGCAACGCGTTTTTTTCAGTAATGAGGCAAATTATCTCTCATCTGGTCTGGCACCAGCATCAGCCAGTGAACAACAAATATTTTTTTACATCCCTTCTGCAGCTGATGTCTAAAATATTTTTTTTACATTTACATTTACATTTAAGTCATTTAGCAGACGCTCTTATCCAGAGCGACTTACAAATTGGTGCATTCACCTTATGACATCCAGTGGAACAGCCACTTTACAATAGTGCATCTAAATCTTTTAAGGGGGAGGGGGTGAGAAGGATTACTTTATCCTCTCCTAGGTATTCCTTAAAGAGGTGGGGTTTCAGGTGTCTCCGGAAGGTGGTGATTGACTCCGCTGTCCTGGCGTGAGGGAGTTTGTTCCACCATTGGGGGCCAGAGCAGCGAACAGTTTTGACTGGGCTGAGCGGGAACTGTACTTCCTCAGTGGTAGGGAGGCGAGCAGGCCAGAGGTGGATGAACGCAGTGCCCTTGTTTGGGTGTAGGGCCTGATCAGAGCCTGGAGGTACTGAGGTGCCGTTCCCCTCACAGCTCCGTAGGCAAGCACCATGGTCTTGTAGCGGATGCGAGCTTCAACTGGAAGCCAGTGGAGAGAGCGGAGGAGCGGGGTGACGTGAGAGAACTTGGGAAGGTTGAACACCAGACGGGCTGCGGCGTTCTGGATGAGTTGTAGGGGTTTAATGTTTCCCAGGAGTGATCCAGGTAGCCAGGCCTTTTCCCATCGAAACACGGTTCTGCTCCATTTGAGGATCTACAATTACACTAATTATACTACTCACATGACCCTTGAAATAAATGCTGGCTCTGTTGAAATGTAGGACCCACAGAACTAGCTGGATGGCCAGGAAGGTTTTACTGCAGCCATGTGAAACACAGCTGACCTGGAATAGTAGGTAGGTTGGGATCCAGCTGGTTACTTTCTTGTGTTGCTTTGAGAAACAAGTCATCAGAGGATTCATCAGATGTTCACCGTACCCCAGATATGGCTGCGTCTTCCGCCCCTTTACCTTATTCTTCTTCTTCTATGATATAATTGGCAGTCCGCAAACAAACGTTAACCTGTTGATACTAGGGGGCAGTATTTTGATGTTTAGATGAAAAACGTACCCAAATGAAACTGCCTATTTCTCAGGCCCAGAATATGCATATAATTGGCAGATTCGGATAGAAAACACTGTAAAGTTTCCATAACTGTCAAAATATTGTCTGTGAGTATAACAGAACTGATATTGCAGGCGAAAACCTGAGGAAAATCCAACCAGGAAGTTAAGGTTTTTCCTGAAAGTTCTCTGTTCCATTGCATGCCTTCATTCCATTTAAAGGGATATCATCTAGATTCCTTTCCCTATGGCTTCCACATGGTGTGAACAGTCTTTAGACATAGTTTCAGCCTTTTATTCTGAAAAATGAGCGAGAACGATCACATCGCGTCAGTGGATGGCTGGGTGTCCCAAGAGTTTTGCATGCGTCAACAGCTTGGAGCAGACATTTTCTCTCTCTCCCCTATTGAAAAAGCTACCGTCCGGTTGAAATATTATTGATTATTTATTTTAAAAACGACCTGAGGATTGATTATAAAAAACGTTGGACATGTTTCTACGAACTATACGGATACTATTTGGAATTTGCGTCTGCCCGTCGTGACCTGTATGAGCCTGTGGAATACTAAACAAAATGCGCCAACCAAATGGAGGTTTTGGGATATAAAAATCATCTTTATCGAACAAAATGAACATTTATTGTGTAACTGTGAGTCTCGTGAGTGCAAACATCTGAAGATCATCAAAGGTAAGCAATTAATTTGATTGCTTTTCTGACTTTTGTGACCAATTTACTTTGCTGCTAGCTGTTTGTAATGTTTTGTCTGCTGAGAGAGCTGCTCTAACATAAACGCTTGGTTTGCTTTCGCTGTAAAGCTTTTTTGAAATCTGACTCGCCAGGTGGATTAACAAGAAGCATGAAAATTAAATATTTATAGTCATTTAATTTGAATTTGGCGCTCTGCAATTCAGCGGATGTTGACGAAAATGATCCCGCTAACGCGATGGGTGAGCCAACCTACTGTGCTGGAGTGTGTGGTCAATCACGGTTTACAACATTTCTAAATCCTCCGACCTAACCCAGTACTACCTTGTAATAGATGCTTCCCCTCTCCTATCTCCAACATCCCTTCCAACCTCCTCCCTCAACCCAGTCCTACCTCGATGACACTTCAATCTTTCTCTCCCTTCAGCATACTTACAACAATATAACAACAGATGCTCCACCATTTTCATTGACCATACACTCCAGACACATACCCTTCACATGCTTGCCAACCAGATGTAATGACGAGTTCAATGTACAATGTCCTAGATCAATCGAGCCGAACATCACTTCTTCCTTCCTAATCTGACCTGACTGAACTTCATTTCTTGAAGTAATGATGAACTGTCGTTTCTCTTTGTTTATTTGAGCTGATCTTGCCATAATATGGACTTGGTATTTTACCAAATAGGGCTATCTTCTGTATACCTTGTCACAACACAATTGATCGGCTCAAACGCATTAATTAGGAATAAATTCCACAAATTAACTTTTAACAAGGGACACCTGTTAATTGAAATGTATCCCAGGTGACTACCTCATGAAGCTGGTTGAGAGAATGCCAAGAGTGAGCAAAGCTGTCATCAAGGCAAAGGGTGGCTACTGTTAGCAGTTGATGTTACTCTTCAATAACAAAGACCCCAAAGCAAATCAGGGGGAGAAAAATAGATTTATTTGAAAAGGACAAATCACAGATGTTTTGCTGGGAGGTAGATGGTAGATATTCATTCTCCCCTGTCCTCAGTTTTTCTCCACAGAACAAAGTAACAGGATGTTATGTTTAACCCCCCTCACTAGCCTGTGGTTGACCAATCAGAAGTCCTTGCAGTACACCTGGGCCAATGGCCAAATAACAAGTATCCTGCTCCAGACTCAATGGACAGACCAATGAAAACGTGGCACACGTAGCTCTGAGTCCAGGACTGACATTGCACAGATTCTAAACCGATGTTGACTATTTCCATTGATAATTCCCTATTGGTCGTTAGTACTCTCGCGTCCTCTCATTCTCTAGTTCTGTGTTGACCTCTAATCCTCTGTGTTGTGTATTTATCTTCAAAATATTCTTAAACTACTTTGAAGAACCTCAAATATAAAATATCTATTTATTCGTTTAACACTTTTGTAGATACCACATGATTCAATATGTGTTATTTCATAGTTTTGATGTCTTCACTATTATTCTGCAATGTAGAAAATAGCACAAATAAATAAAAAACACTTTTAGTTACCAAAAAAGTGTTAACCCTTCAAAATATATGTTATATTTGAGATTCTTCAAATAGCCACCTTGATGCCGCCTTGATGACAGCTTTGCACACCCTCGTCATTCTCTCAACCAGCATCACCTGGAATGCTTTTCCAACTGTCTTGAAGGAGTATCCACATACAATATGCTGAGCATTTGTTGGCTGCTTTTCCTTCACTCTGCAATCCAACTCATCCCAAACCATCTCAATTGGGTTGAGGTCAGGGGATTGTGAAGGCCAGGTCATCTGATGCAGCACTCCATCACTCCCCTTCTTGGTAAAATAGGCCTTACACAGTCTGGAGTGTGTTGGGTCATTGTCCTTTTGAAAAACAAACGATAGTCCCACTAAGCGCAAACCAGATGGGATGGCGTATTGCTGCAGAATGTTGTGGTTGCCATGCTGGTTAAGTGTGTCTTGAATTCTAAATAAATCACAGACAGTGTCGCCAGCAAAGCACCCCCAGACCATAACACCTCCTCCTCCATGCTTCACGGTGGGAAATACACATGCGGAGATCATCCATTCACCCACACTGCGTCTCACAAAGACACAGTGGTTGGAACCAAATATCTCCAATGTGGCCTCATCCGACCAAAGGACAGATTTCCACCGGTCTAATGTCCATTGCTCGTGTTTCTTGGCCCAAGCAAGTCTCTTCTTATTATTGGTGTCCTTTAGTAGTGGTTTCTTTGCAGCAATTCGACCACGAAGGCCTGATTCACACAGTCTCCTCTGAACAGTTGATGTTGAGATGTGTCTGTTACTTGAACACTGTGAAGCATTCTTGCCATAATATGTCATCAAGGCAAAGGGTGGCTATTTGAAGAATCTCAAATATAAAACATGTTTTGATTTGTTTAACACGTTTGTTTTGATTCCATTTGTGTTATTACATAGTGTCAATGTCTTCACTATTATTCTACAATGTAGAAGATAGTAAAAATAAAAAAAAAACCTTGAATGATTAGGTGTTTTAAACCTTTTGACCGGTAGTGTATATATAACAGATGTTATTGCGGGTGTAGCGAAATGCTAACATGAATATCTCCAATAGTAACTCCTATTAGATTTACCAGCTAAGCTAATCAATACAGACAGAGAATCTGAGCATCCTATAATTCAAACAGTTTGTACGTTCTCCACCCACTGGAGGGGAACTATTTTCGCCAACATTTCAACTGAGTACACTGACAGCTCATCCTTTAGTCTTCTACATATCTGCACATCGAATGAATGAACGTAAACGCCTGCTCATGTGGGCCCACTACCTTGGATCCATCTGTGAAACCCGATAACAAAGCATTAAAACTTCTACGAATGTTATTGTCAACCAGTATCCCTTTATCGCTGACTTCTGACCAATCATTTCTTTTCTCTACCAAGATTAGATCAACAACAGGATCTGAGAGTAACCATGGAGGAAAATCCCTTATCACCACAGAAGGGGGAACTGTCAACTCCCTCAAACCACTCTCATCAGCAAGCTTTCCAACTCTACCAACCAAAACCACTGACTTGTCTACTAGTTTCATTTAGTATTATTGAAATGTTTTACTTGAGTTTATTTAGTAAACATTTTCTAAACTTTATTTTCTTAAAACTGCATTGGTAACGTCTACACCTGTTGTATTCGGCGCATGTGACAAATATAATTTGATTTGATTTGCAGCTGTCATTTAGAACAGTAGCAGTGGGATTTGTATTTGTGTTTATTATGGATCCCCATTAACTGCTCTTCCTGGGGTTTATTATGGATCCCCATTAGCTGCTCTTCCTGGGGTTTATTATGGATCCCCATTAGCTGCTCTTCCTGGGGTTTATTATGGATCCCCATTAGCTGCTCTTCCTGGGGTTTATTATGGATCCCCATTAGCTGCTCTTCCTGGGGTTTATTATGGATCCCCATTAGCTGCTCTTCCTGGGGTTTATTATGGATCCCCATTAGCTGCTCTTCCTGGGGTTTATTATGGATCCCCATTAGCTGCTCTTCCTGGGGTTTATTATGGATCCCCATTAGCTGCTCTTCCTGGGGTTTATTATGGATCCCCATTAGCTGCTCTTCCTGGTTTATTATGGATCCCCATTAGCTGCTCTTCCTGGGGTTTATTATGGATCCCCATTAGCTGCTCTTCCTGGGGTTTATTATGGATCCCCATTAGCTGCTCTTCCTGGGGTTTATTATGGATCCCCATTAGCATACATCACCCCTCGCAAAGGACCACCCAACACATTCAAAACAGATTTATCAACACAGTAAGTGTGTGCCTTCAGGCCCCTACTCCACTACCACATATCTACAACACAAAATGACATGTGTGTGTGTTTGTATAGTGTGAATGTTATCATGTGTGTGTGTGTTTGTGTGTGTTTGTATAGTGTGAATGTTATCATGTGTGTGTGTGTGTTTGTATAGTGTGAATGTTATCATGTGTGTGTGTGTGTGTGTGTGTGTTTGTATAGTGTGAATGTTATCATGTGTGTGTGTGTTTGTATAGTGTGAATGTTATCATGTGTGTGTGTGTTTGTATAGTGTGAATGTTATCATGTGTGTGTGTGTTTGTATAGTGTGAATGTTATCATGTGTGTGTGTGTTTGTATAGTGTGAATGTTATCATGTGTGTGTGTGTTTGTATAGTGTGAATGTTATCATGTGTGTGTGTGTTTGTATAGTGTGAATGTTATCATGTGTGTGTGTGTTTGTATAGTGTGAATGTTATCATGTGTGTGTGTGTGTGTGTTTGTATAGTGTGAATGTTATCATGTGTGTGTGTGTTTGTATAGTGTGAATGTTATCATGTGTGTGTGTGTGTGTGTGTGTTTGTATAGTGTGAATGTTATCATGTGTGTGTGTGTTTGTATAGTGTGAATGTTATCATGTGTGTGTGTGTTTGTATAGTGTGAATGTTATCATGTGTGTGTGTGTTTGTATAGTGTGAATGTTGTCATGTGTGTGTGTGTTTGTATAGTGTGAATGTTATCATGTGTGTGTGTGTTTGTATAGTGTGAATGTTATCATGTGTGTGTGTGTGTGTGTGTGTTTGTATAGTGTGAATGTTATCATGTGTGTGTGTGTTTGTATAGTGTGAATGTTATCATGTGTGTGTGTGTGTGTGTGTTTGTATAGTGTGAATGTTATCATGTGTGTGTGTGTTTGTATAGTGTGAATGTTATTGTGTGTGTGTGTGTTTGTATAGTGTGAATGTTATCATGTGTGTGTGTGTTTGTATAGTGTGAATGTTATCATGTGTGTGTGTGTTTGTATAGTGTGAATGTTATCATGTGTGTGTGTGTTTGTATAGTGTGAATGTTATCATGTGTGTGTGTGTTTGTATAGTGTGAATGTTATCATGTGTGTGTGTGTGTGTGTGTGTGTGTGTTTGTATAGTGTGAATGTTATCATGTGTGTGTGTGTTTGTATAGTGTGAATGTTATCATGTGTGTGTGTGTGTGTGTTTGTATAGTGTGAATGTTATCATGTGTGTGTGTGTGTTTGTATAGTGTGAATGTTATCATGTGTGTGTGTGTTTGTATTGTGAATGTTATCATGTGTGTGTGTGTTTGTATAGTGTGAATGTGTGTGTGTGTGTTTGTATAGTGTGAATGTTATCATGTGTGTGTGTGTTTGTATAGTGTGAATGTTATCATGTGTGTGTGTGTTTGTATAGTGTGAATGTTATCATGTGTGTGTGTGTTTGTATAGTGTGAATGTTATCATGTGTGTGTGTGTTTGTATAGTGTGAATGTTATGTGTGTGTGTGTGTTTGTATAGTGTGAATGTTATCATGTGTGTGTGTGTGTGTTTGTATAGTGTGAATGTTATCATGTGTGTGTGTGTGTTTGTATAGTGCGAATGTTATCATGTGTGTGTGTGTGTTTGTATAGTGTGAATGTTATGTGTGTGTGTGTGTTTGTATAGTGTGAATGTTATCATGTGTGTGTGTGTGTGTTTGTATAGTGTGAATGTTATCATGTGTGTGTGTGTGTGTTTGTATAGTGTGAATGTTATCATGTGTGTGTGTGTGTGTTTGTATAGTGTGAATGTTATCATGTGTGTGTGTGTGTTTGTATAGTGTGAATGTTATCATGTGTGTGTGTGTGTTTGTATAGTGCGAATGTTATCATGTGTGTGTGTGTGTTTGTATAGTGTGAATGTTATCATGTGTGTGTGTGTGTTTGTATAGTGCGTATTCATGTATCTGTGCCTGTGTATGTGTTGCTTCAAGGTACCTGCTGTTCCATAAGGTGATGTTTGTCTGCTTTTTAATCTAATTGTACTACTTGCATCAGTTACCTGATGTGGAATAGAGTTCCATGTAGTTATGGCTCTATGTAGTACTGTTCGCCTCCCATAGTCTGTTCTGGAGTTGGGGATTGTGAAGAGACCTCTTGTGGAATGTCTTGTGGGATATGCATGGGTCTCCGAGCTGTGCGTCACTAGTTGAAACAGGGAGCTCGGTACATTCAACATGTCAATACCCCTCATAAACACAAGTAGTGATGAAGTAAATCTCTCCTCCACTTTGAGCCAGGAGAGATTGACATGCATAGCATTAATGTTAGCTCTCTGTGTAGATCCAAGGGCCAGCCGTGCTGCCCTGTTCTGAGCCAATTGCAAGTTTCCTAAGTTATTTTATGTGGTTCCTGACCACACAACTGAACAGTTGTCAAGGTGCGACAAAACTCGAGCCTGTAGGACCTGCCTTGTTGATAGTGCAGTTAAGAAGGTAGAGCAACGCTTTATCATGGACAGACTTCTCAGAATCTTAGCTACTGTTATATCAATATGTTTTGACCATGACAGTTTACAATCAAATTTTATTTGTCACGTGGTTAGCAGAGGTTAATGCAAGTGTAGCAAAATGCTTGTGCTTCTAGTTCCGACCATGCAGTAATATCTAACCTAAATAATCTAACCTAACAATTTCACAACAACTACCTTATTGACACACGTGTGCTCCCTCTGCTGTTTCCTGAAGTCCACGATCATCTCCTTTGTTTTGTTGACATTGAGTGTGAGGTTATTTTCCTGACACAACACTTCGAGGGCCCTCATCTCGTCGTCTCGTCGTTGTTGGTAATCAAGCCTACCACTGTATTGTCGTCTGCAAACTTGATGATTGAGTTGGAGGCGTGCGTGGCCACGCAGTCATGGGTGAACAGGGAGTACAGGAGAGGATTGAGAACACGCACTTGTGGGGCCCCAGTGTTGAGGATCAGCGGGGTGGAGATGTTGTTACCTACCCTCACCACCTGGGGGCGGCCCGTCAGGAAGTCCAGAACCCAGTTGCACAGGGCGGGGTCGAGACCCAGGGTGTCGAGCTTAATGACGAGTTTGGAGGGTACTATGGTGTTAAATGCTGAGCTGTAGTCGATGAACAGCATACTTACATAGGTATGGGTTAGGGCAGTGTGCAGTGTGATTGCGATTGCGTCGCCTGTGGACCTATTGGGGTGGTAAGCAAACTGGAGTGGGTCTAGGGTGTCAGGTAGGGTGGAGGTGATATGGTCCTTGACTCGTCTCTCAAAGCACGATGACAGAGGTGAGTGCTATGGGGTGGTAGTCATTTAGCTCAGTTACCTTAGCTTTCTTGGGAACAGGAACAATGGTGACCCTCTTGAAGCATGTAGGAACAGCAGAACGTTGCTTCAGGTCCACAAAGGCTCTGGCAACAGCTGGAGACCATGTGAACGGTACTTTGGGAGAGGTGAGTGCAGAGAGGGGGGCCGCCAGGGTGCTGTAGCCCCGAATGAAACGGCGATAGAAGCAAACCCCAGGACACGCTGTAACTGCACCCTAGACATAGGTTGAGGTCAATCTGCCACTGCTTTCAATTTTTCAGGATCCATTTGGACTTTTCCATCCGCGATGACATATCCCAGAAAGGAGATTGTAGAGTGGTGGAACTCACCCTTCTCGGGTTTCACAAACAACTGGTTCTCCAGGAGGCGCTGAACGACTTCTCTGACATGAAGAACATGTTCTTGGGCAGACCGGGAAACAAACAGGATGTCTGTATCCAACGAGAAGGCGGAGATGCATCCAACGAGAAGGCGGAGATGCATCCAACGAGAAGGCGGAGATGCATCCAACGAGAAGGCGGAGATGCATCCAACGAGAAGGCGGAGATGCATCCAACGAGAAGGCGGAGATGCATCCAACGAGAAGGCGGAGATGCATCCAACGAGAAGGCGGAGATGCATCCAACGAGAAGGCGGAGATGCATCCAACGAGAAGGCGGAGATGCATCCAACGAGAAGGCGGAGATGCATCCAACGAGAAGGCGGAGATGCATCCAACGAGAAGGCGGAAATGCATCCAACGAGAAGGCGGAGATGCATCCAACGAGAAGGCGGAGATGCATCCAACGAGAAGGCGGAGATGCATCCAACGAGAAGGCGGAGATGCATCCAACGAGAAGGCGGAGATGCATCCAACGAGAAGGCGGAGATGCATCCAACGAGAAGGCGGAGATGCATCCAACGAGAAGGCGGAGATGCATCCAACGAGAAGGCGGAGATGCATCCAACGAGAAGGCGGAGATGCATCCAACGAGAAGGCGGAGATGCATCCAACGAGAAGGCGGAGATGCATCCAACGAGAAGGCGGAGATGCATCCAACGAGTGCGAACGTCTTTCAGCCACCGGCATAGAAAAGGTAAACATTCCACTCTGCGTTTTCGCCAGTTTCTTATGTGGGCAGGCGACCTGGGTGATCAAGGAAGCCACCTCGAGCTTATAATCCCCGGGCAAAGCAATCAATTGCCGCATTGGAACTCTGAGTGATCCGGTTTGTCCAGAAATAGAAATAGTAGATACAGCTCCTACAGCGTTGGAACCGTTAGTTTACTTCTCCAGACAACTAGGGCTCCATTGCAAAACTCATCTGGTACCAACTTTGTTACCTTGATGGCTAGCAGCTTAGCGTCTCTGTCAAGCAGGCTTCAACCTGTCTGTTAAGTGGGATTCCGGGACAAGAGATAACGGTCCAAGCTGTTAATTAAAAGCTAACCTCGTCGTGGAATCCACACAAAAACAAGTTTGCTATTTGTATTTAAAGGAAATTTGTGATGTTTTAGTCAAAAATAACAAACCGAGTGTTTCCAGCATACTGTCACACTCTGACCATGGTTTGCGTTGTTTATTCCTATGTTTTGTTTGGTCAGGGTGTGATATGAGTGGGCATTCTATGTTGTATGTCTAGTTTGTCTGTTTCTATGTGTTTTGGCCTGATATGGTTCTCAATCAGTGGCAGGTGTTTGTCGTTGTCTCTGACTGGGAATCATATTTAGGTAGCCTGTTTGTATTGTGGGGTGATTGTTTCTGTTTCCAGTGTTCCTGTGTTCACATTTACGGGACTGTTTGTTTGTTGTTTTTTTTTGTTTTTGTTCGTCGTTTAAGTTTTTAAAATTAAATATGGATAATCATCACGCTGCATTTTGGTCCTCCTCTCTTTCGCCCGACGAAGAATGTGACACATACAGCGTTCAGCTGCGCATTCTGATGACGTCCTTCTGGTTGGAAAAGACACAGTGGAAGGATGTGGAAGGACACAGTAGGAGGATGTGGAAGGACACAGTGGGAGGATGTGGAAGGACACAGTGGGAGGACACAGTGGGAGGATGTGGAAGGACACAGTGGAAGGATGTGGAAGGACACAGTGGGAGGATGTGGAAGGACAGAGTGGAAGGACACAGTGGAATGACACAGTGGAAGGACACAGTGGGAGGATGTGGAAGGACACAGTGGGAGGACACAGTGGAAGGATGTGGAAGGACACAGTGGGAGGACACAGTGGAAGGATGTGGAAGGACACAGTGGAAGGACACACTGGAAGGATGTGGAAGGACACAGTGGAAGGACACAGTGGAAGGATGTGGAAGGACACAGTGGAAGGACACAGTGGGAGGATGTGGAAGGACAAGGTGGGAGGTAGTGGAAGGACACAGTGGGAGGATGTGGAAGGACACAGTGGGAGGACACAGTGGGAGGATGTGGAAGGACACAGTGGGAGGATGTGGAAGGACACAGTGGGAGGACACAATGGGAGGATGTGGAAGGACACAGTGGAAGGATGTGGAAGGACACAGTGGGAGGACACTGGGAGGATGTGGAAGAACACAGTGGAAGGACACAGTGGGAGGATGTGGAAGGACACAGTGAGAAGATGTGAAGGACACAGTGGGAGGATGTGGAAGGACACAGTGGAAGGATGTGGAAGGACACAGTGGGAGGAAGTGAAGGACACAGTGGGAGGACACAGTGGAAGGACACAGTGGGGGATGTGGAAGGACACAGTGGGAGGACACAGTGGGAGGATGTGGAAGGACACAGTGGGAGGACACAGTGGAAGGAAGTGGAAGGACACAGTGGGAGGACACAGTGGGAGGATGTGGAAGGACACAGTGGGAGGACACAGTGGGAGGATGTGGAAGGACACAGTGGAAGGACACAGTGGGAGGATGTGGAAGGACACAGTGGGAGGACACAGTGGAAGGACACAGTGGGAGGACACAGTGGGAGGATGTGGAAGGACACAGTGGAAGGACACAGTGGGAGGATGTGGAAGGACACAGTGGAAGGACAAAGTGGAAGGACACAGTGGAAGGACACAGTGGGAGGATGTGGAAGGACACAGTGGAAGGACACAGTGGAAGGACACAGTGGAAGGACACAGTGGGAGGATGTGGAAGGACACAGTGGGAGGACACAGTGGGAGGATGTGGAAGGACACAGTGGGAGGACACAGTGGAAGGACACCGTGGGAGGACACAGCGGGAGGATGTGGAAGGACACAGTGGAAGGACACAGTGGGAGGATGTGGAAGGACACAGTGGGAGGACACAGTGGAAGGACACAGTGGGAGGACACAGTGGGAGGATGTGGGAGGACACAGTGGGAGGACACAGTGGAAGGACACAGTGGAAGGACACAGTGGGAGGATGTGGAAGGACACAGTGGGAGGACACAGTGGAAGGACACAGTGGGAGGACACAGTGGAAGGAAGTGGAAGGACACAGTGGGAGGACACAGTGGGAGGATGTTGAAGGACACAGTGGGAGGACACAGTGGGAGGATGTGGAAGGACACAGTGGGAGGACACAGTGGAAGGACACAGTGGAAGGACACAGTGGGAGGACACAGTGGAAGGACACAGTGGGAGGACACAGTGGGAGGATGTGGAAGGACACAGTGGGAGGACACAGTGGAAGGACACAGTGGAAGGACACAGTGGGAGGATGTGGAAGGACACAGTGGGAGGACACAGTGGGGGGATGTGGAAGGACACAGTGGGAGGACACAGTGGAAGGACACAGTGGGAGGACACAGTGGGAGGAAGTGGAAGGACACAGTGGGAGGACACAGTGGAAGGACACAGTGGGAGGACACAGTGGAAGGAAGTGGAAGGACACAGTGGGAGGACACAGTGGGAGGATGTGGAAGGACACAGTGGGAGGACACAGTGGGAGGATGTGGAAGGACACAGTGGGAGGATGTGGAAGGACACAGTGGGAGGACACAGTGGAAGGACACAGTGGGAGGACACAGTGGGAGGATGTGGAAGAACACAGTGGGAGGACACAGTGGGAGGATGTGGAAGGACAAAGTGGAAGGACACAGTGGGAGGATGTGGAAGGACACAGTGGAAGGACACAGTGGGAGGACACAGTGGGAGGATGTGGAAGGACACAGTGGAAGGACACAGTGGGAGGACACAGTGGGAGGATGTGGAAGGACACAGTGGAAGGACACAGTGGGAGGACACAGTGGGAGGATGTGGAAGGACAGTGGAAGGACACAGTGGGAGGACACAGTGGGAGGATGTGGAAGGACACAGTGGAAGGACACAGTGGAAGGATGTGGAAGGACACAGTGGAAGGATGCTGTGGATTAAGTCAAAGTGATTCTTTGAGAAAAAGAGACAACAGTCCTCTTTGAGAGGCAGGCCAGGTCGGGATGCCTGGCATTTTTGACAGGGTCTCTCTGTGTGCTCAGCCCAGCCCTTCACACAGAGAGGGCAGCAAGGCCAGGGGGTGCACAGAGTACTGTTAGCCGCAGCGTGGGAAGAAAGGGACACAACATGACTCCTATCTAAACACACAGACGAGTGGACGTATACGTCACGTCCAACTTCCCGACAGAATTCCAAACTCGCACTTCCCGACAGAATTCCAAACTCGCACTTCCCGACAGAATTCCAAACTCACATAACCCTGAACTCCAAGTCACAGGACAGAGTACTGGACATGTATAGAGCGAAATACAGATACAGGATATTGTACACTACATGCTAATAAGAGGAGCCCTATCCCGTTTTAGTCAATATAACTGTCACAAAGATATATGTGCGCTAGGTAATTGAATGACGTGATGTCATAGCGACCAAAGACCCCCAGGACTATTACGAATGTCTGCTTTTGCTGTGATGTCATAGGGAAACATTCTTCTGTTGCCGAGCGCTCTGAGTTCTTCTCTGTAGGACAAGACTTGAAAAAAAAAAAGCAGGTGGTCTCAGTGATTTCATGCTAATGACCGAAGTGTTCCACTGGTGTGACAAACATATTGGCAAAGCTGTTTTACAAGGCCTGGAGGTCCCATAACAGTACCAACACTCGCTAATGTTAGACTAATGGTTTTCTCACGATGGTTCCTTCGACTCCCTCACCTGGACCGTATAGAGACTACTGAATTACAGGTAACTACCGACATAATGTATATTAGGTAGGTGCTTCCACACATATGTGGTTCCCGAGTTAATTAAGCAATTAACATCCCATCATGCTTAGAGTCGTGTATTAAAAAATGCCCAGTCGTCCATTATTCTGGCTACCATGGCTAGAAGAAGAGATCTCAGTGACTTTGAAATAGGAGTTTCAAAGGGGAATAGGGTCTCTGTTGACAGATTTGAAACCAATTGAACACTTATGGGAGATTCTGGAGCGGTGCCTGAGTCAGCATTTTCCACCAACGTCAACTAAAACAACAAATTATAAAATGTCTCGTGGAAGAATGGTGTCGCATCCCTCCAATAGAGTTCCAGACACTCGTGGAATATATATAGACGCACTTGGCACTCGTGTTGGTCCGATAAGCTATTAAGGACCGTCACGTTGGTGTTTCCTTTATTTTGGTAGTTACGTCGATGCCGAGTCTGTATTGTTACATGGTTTGGGTATAACGTATTGAAACTACAGCAAAATGTTGGTGCGATCAATGACGACAATAAACCTTCAAAATAGTTTTAAAGGTCTATTTTGCGATGTAGGTATGGGGCCCGTGACTGGCGGTGAGCTGTCTCCTAACTGTGCTTCAGGTCAATGTAACTTTTGTCCTTGCAACAGGCCTGTTAGAGCAGGCCTATTCTGGGCAGCCACTTCTCTCCATGCGACCTGTTGTTTTATGACAACGTTTATGAAAAGTGGTGTAACACTTTCATTGTGTCAAATCTTATTCCTTCAGCTGGATGTTTGTCTGAGTGGGGGGGGGGGGGCACTTGTCAATCAATATAACCTACCCTACTGTATGTCATGTTACATGCAGTACTGTAAAGACAAGTGTTATCCAGACCAAGTACTAGTCCAACCAATATGTCATCACCTCATTTATACCCTTAATGTTCTGTGCCAGTCAAAGCCTTGTGAATATGAAACTGCTGCCTTGAAATGTAAGCTGGGACTCGTCGTAAAATGTCTACTTCCTCTGCATTTCCCCAATTCTGACACAGAGAAGGATATTAAACTACACCTTCTGACACAGAGTATTAAACTACACCTTCTGACACAGAGGAGAGTATTAAACTAGACCTTCTGACACAGAGGAGAGTATTAAACTACACCTTCTGGCACAGAGTATTAAACTACACCTTCTGACACAGAAGAGAGTATTAAACTACACCTTCTGGCACAGAGTATTAAACTACACCTTCTGGCACAGAGTATTAAACTACACCTTCTGACACAGAGTATTAAACTACACCTTCTGACACAGAGGAGAGTATTAAACTACACCTTCTGACACAGAGTACTAAACTACACCTTCTGACACAGAGTATTAAACTACACCTTCTGGAACAGAGTATTAAACTACACCTTCTGGCACAGAGTATTAAACTACACCTTCTGACACAGAGTAGAGTATTAAACTACACCTTCTGACACAGAGTACTAAACTACACCTTCTGGCACAGAGTATTAAACTACACCTTCTGACACAGAGTACTAAACTACACCTTCTGACACAGAGGAGAATATTAAACTACACCTTCTGACACAGAGTAGAGTATTAAACTACACCTTCTGACACAGAGTACTAAACTACACCTTCTGACACAGAGGAGGATATTAAACTACACCTTCTGACACAGAGGAGAATATTAAACTACACCTTCTGACACAGAGGAGAGTATTAAACTACACCTTCTGACACAGAGGAGAGTATTAAACTACACCTTCTGACACAGAGGAGGATATTAAACTACACCTTCTGGCACAGAGGAGAGTATTAAACTACACCTTCTGACACAGAGGAGAGTATTAAACTACACCTTCTGACACAGAGTAGAGTATTAAACTACACCTTCTGGCACAGAGGAGAGTATTAAACTACACCTTCTGACACAGAGGAGACTATTAAACTACACCTTCTGACACAGAGTAGAGTATTAAACTACACCTTCTGGCACAGAGTAGAGTATTAAACTACACCTTCTGACACAGAGTAGAGTATTAAACTACACCTTCTGGCACAGAGGAGAGTATTAAACTACACCTTCTGACACAGAGGAGAGTAATAAACTACACCTTCTGGCACAGAGGAGAGTATTAAACTACACCTTCTGACACAGAGGAGAGTAATAAACTACACCTTCTGACACAGAGGAGAGTATTAAACTACACCTTCTGACACAGAGGAGAGTATTAAACTAGACCTTCTGACACAGAGGAGAGTATTAAACTACACCTTCTGACACAGAGGAGAGTATTAAACTACACCTTCTGACACAGAGGAGAGTATTAAACTACACCTTCTGACACAGAGGAGGATATTAAACTACACCTTCTGGCACAGAGGAGAGTATTAAACTACACCTTCTGACACAGAGGAGAGTATTAAACTACACCTTCTGACACAGAGGAGAGTATTAAACTACACCTTCTGACACAGAGGAGAGTATTAAACTCGACCTTCTGACACAGAGGAGAGTATTAAACTAGACCTTCTGACACAGAGGAGAGTATTAAACTAGACCTTCTGACACAGAGGAGAGTATTAAACTACACCTTCTGACACAGAGGAGGATATTAAACTACACCTTCTGACACAGAGGAGAGTATTAAACTACACCTTCTGACACAGAGGAGAGTATTAAACTACACCTTCTGACACAGAGGAGAGTATTAAACTACACCTTCTGACACAGAGGAGAGTATTAAACTACACCTTCTGACACAGAGGAGAGTATTAAACTACACCTTCTGACACAGAGGAGAGTATTAAACTACACCTTCTGGCACAGAGGAGAGTATTAAACTACACCTTCTGACACAGAGGAGGATATTAAACTACACCTTCTGACACAGAGGAGAGTATTAAACTAGACCTTCTGACACAGAGGAGAGTATTAAACTACACCTTCTGACACAGAGGAGAGTATTAAACTACACCTTCTGACACAGAATAGAGTATTAAACTACACCTTCTGGCACAGAGTATTAAACTACACCTTCAGACACAGAGGAGAGTATTAAACTAGACCTTCTGACACAGAGGAGAGTATTAAACTAGACCTTCTGACACAGAGGAGAGTATTAAACTAGACCTTCTGACACAGAGGAGAGTATTAAACTACACCTTCTGACACAGAGTAGAGTATTAAACTACACCTTCTGACACAGAGTATTAAACTACACCTTCTGACACAGAGGAGAGTATTAAACTACACCTTCTGACACAGAGTAGAGTATTAAACTACACCTTCTGACACAGAGTAGAGTATTAAACTACACCTTCTGACACAGGGGAGAGTATTAAACTACACCTTCTGACACAGAGGAGAGTATTAAACTACACCTTCTGACACAGAGTAGAGTATTAAACTACACCTTCTGACACAGAGTAGAGTATTAAACTACACCTTCTGACACAGAGTAGAGTATTAAACTACACCTTCTGACACAGAGGAGAATATTAAACTACACCTTCTGACACAGAGGAGGATATTAAACTACACCTTCTGACACAGAGTATTAAACTACACCTTCTGACACAGAGTAGAGTATTAAACTACACCTTCTGGCACAGAGTATTAAACTACACCTTCTGGCACAGCGTATTAAACTACACCTTCTGACACAGAGGAGAGTATTAAACTACACCTTCTGACACAGAGGAGAGTATTAAACTACACCTTCTGGCACAGAGTATTAAACTACACCTTCTGACACAGAGTATTAAACTACACCTTCTGGCACAGAGTATTAAACTACACCTTCTGACACGGAGGAGAGTATTAAACTACACCTTCTGGCACAGAGTACTAAACTACACCTTCTGACACAGAGGAGAGTATTAAACTACACCTTCTGGCACAGAGTATTAAACTACACCTTCTGACACAGAGGAGAGTATTAAACTACACCTTCTGACACAGAGTATTAAACTACACCTTCTGACACAGAGGAGAGTATTAAACTACACCTTCTGACACAGAGGAGAGTATTAAACTACACCTTCTGGCACAGAGTATTAAACTACACCTTCTGGCACAGAGTATTAAACTACACCTTCTGACACAGAGGAGAATATTAAACTACACCTTCTGGCACAGAGTATTAAACTACACCTTCTGGCACAGAGGAGGATATTAAACTACACCTTCTGACACAGAGGAGAGTATTAAACTACACCTTCTGACACAGAGTATTAAACTACACCTTCTGACACAGAGGAGAGTATTAAACTACACCTTCTGACACAGAGGAGAGTATTAAACTACACCTTCTGACACAGAGGAGAGTATTAAAACTACACCTTCTGGCACAGAGTATTAAACTACACCTTCTGACACAGAGGAGAGTATTAAACTACACCTTCTGGCAAAGAGTATTAAACTACACCTTCTGGCACAGAGTATTAAACTCCACCTTCTGACACAGAGGAGAGTATTAAACTACACCTTCTGACATAGAGGAGAATATTAAACTACACCTTCTGGCACAGAGGAGAGTATTAAACTACACCTTCTGACACAGAGTACTAAACTACACCTTCTGACACAGAGGAGAGTATTAAACTACACCTTCTGACACAGAGTATTAAACTACACCTTCTGACACAGAGGAGAGTATTAAACTACACCTTCTGACACAGAGGAGAGTATTAAACTACACCTTCTGACACAGAGGAGAGTATTAAACTACACCTTCTGGCACAGAATATTAAACTAGACCTTCTGACACAGAGGATAGTATTAAACTACACCTTCTGGCACAGAGTATTAAACTACACCTTCTGACACAGAGGAGAGTATTAAACTACACCTTCTGACACAGAGTACTAAACTACACATTCTGACACAGAGGGGGATATTAAACTACACCTTCTGACACAGAGTACTAAACTACACCTTCTGACACAGAGTAGAGTATTAAACTACACCTTCTGACACAGAGGAGGATATTAAACTACACCTTCTGACACAGAGGAGGATATTAAACTACACCTTCTGACACAGAGGAGACTATTAAACTACACCTTCTGACACAGAGGAGAGTACTAAACTACACCTTCTGACACAGAGGAGAGTATTAAACTACACCTTCTGACACAGAGGAGGATATTAAACTACACCTTCTGACACAGAGTATTAAACTACACCTTCTGACACAGAGGAGAATATTAAACTACACCTTCTGACACAGAGGAGAGTACTAAACTACACCTTCTGACACAGAGGAGAGTATTAAACTACACCTTCTGACACAGAGTATTAAACTACACCTTCTGACCTCTGATCTGGCAGACTCACTAAACAGAGAACATCCCTGGTCATCCCTACTGCCTCTGATCTGGAGGACTCACTAAACAGAGAACATCCCTGGTCATCCCTACTGCCTCTGATCTGGAGGACTCACTAAACAGAGAACATCCCTGGTCATCCCTACTGCCTCTGATCTGGCAGACTCACTAAACAGAGAACATCCCTGGTCATCCCTACTGCCTCTGATCTGGCAGACTCACTAAACAGAGAACATCCCTGGTCATCCCTACTGCCTCTAATCTGGCAGACTCACTAAACAGAGAACATCCCTGGTCATCCCTACTGCCTCTGATCTGGCAGACTCACTAAACAGAGAACATCCCCGGTCATCCCTACTGCCTCTGATCTGGCAGACTCACTAAACAGAGAACATCCCTGGTCATCCCTACTGCCTCTGATCTGGCAGACTCACTAAACAGAGAACATCCCTGGTCATCCCTACTGCCTCTGATCTGGCAGACTCACTAAACAGAGAACATCCCTGGCCATCCCTACTGCCTCTGATCTAGCAGACTCACTAAACAGAGAACATCTGCCTCTGATCTGGCAGACTCCCTAAACAGAGAACATCCCTGGTCATCCCTACTGCCTCTGATCTGGCAGACTCACTAAACAGAGAACATCCCTGGTCATCCCTACTGCCTCTGATCTGGCAGACTCACTAAACAGAGAACATCCCTGGTCATCCCTACTGCCTCTGATCTGGCAGACTCACTAAACAGAGAACATCCCTGGTCATCCCTACTGCCTCTGATCTGGTGGACTCACTAAACAGAGAACATCCCTGGTCATCCCTACTGCCTCTGATCTGGCAGACTCACTAAACAGAGAACATCCCTGGTCATCCCTACTGCCTCTGATCTGGCAGACTCACTAAACAGAGAACATCCCTGGTCATCCCTACTGCCTCTGATCTGGCAGACTCACTAAACACAAATGCTTTATTTGTAAATGATGTCAGAGTGTTGAACTGTGCCACTGGGTATCCGTAAATAAATAAAAAAACAAGAAAATCAAGTCGTCTGGTTTGCTTCATTTGTATAAATGTTATATGATTTATGCTTTTACTTTTGATACTTATGTACATTTCAAACCAAATACTTTAGACTTTTACTCTGCTATTTTACTGGGTGACTTTCACTTTTACTTGAGTCATTTTCTTTTAAGGGTATCTTTACTTTTACTCAAGTATGAAAATTGGATACTTTTTCCACCCCCGATAGAATCTTAGGCCACAGTAGAACTCTGAGGAGATTCTGGCAAGGTGGATCTAGTAGAGCTCAGAACATGGTCTCTCTGGAAGGGGTCTGTGTCAGGGTTGTGGAATGTTTCATTTCAACATATGCTATCCCCTTCATCTGCCCTCAGACCTGGGCTTCATCCTCCCACTGGAAACAATGAGATTTCTACAGAACATGGAAACATGCTCCTAAAGAGGAGAATGAGTAGGTCAGATCCTCAACCCAAGGGACATAGGAGGAATGCAAGTGTGTAATGTTTCTCCAGCTGAACTCGAGGCCTATGGCGTCAATGAACTGCCGTGGAAAGTGTGGTGAGTGGTTTGAACACAAGGCTGGTTCTGAGTTATTTCCATGGCATTGGAAGTGACAGCAATTTCCTGTGTCTGGATAGACCCTATGGGACAGATGGGTTGACTTCCTGTGTCTCATTCAGAGACCCTATGGGACAGATGGGTTGACTTCCTGTGTCTCATTCAGAGACCCTATGGGACAGATGAGTTGACTTCCTGTGTCTCCTTCAGAGACCCTATGGGACAGATGAGTTGACTTCCTGTGTCTCATTCAGAGACCCTATGGGACAGATGAGTTGACTTCCTGTGTCTCCTTCAGAGACCCTATGGGACAGATGAGTTGACTTCCTGTGTCTCCTTCAGAGACCCTATGGGACAGATGAGTTGACTTCCTGTGTCTCCTTCAGAGACCCTATGGGACAGATGAGTTGACTTCCTGTGTCTCCTTCAGAGACCCTATGGGACAGATGGGTTGACTTCCTGTGTCTCTGGATAGACCCTATGGGACAGATGAGTTGACTTCCTGTGTCTCCTTCAGAGACCCTATGGGACAGATGAGTTGACTTCCTGTGTCTCCTTCAGAGACCCTATGGGACAGATGGGTTGACTTCCTGTGTCTCCTTCAGAGACCCTATGGGACAGATGGGTTGACTTCCTGTGTCTGCTTCAGAGACCCTATGGGACAGATGAGTTGACTTCCTGTGTCTCCTTCAGAGACCCTATGGGACAGATGGGTTGACTTCCTGTGTCTCCTTCAGAGACCCTATGGGACAGATGGGTTGACTTCCTGTGTCTCCTTCAGAGACCCTATGGGACAGATGAGTTGACTTCCTGTGTCTCTGGAGAGACCCTATGGGACAGATGAGTTGACATCCTGTGTCTCCTTCAGAGACCCTATGGGACAGATGAGTTGACATCCTGTGTCTCCTTCAGAGACCCTATGGGACAGATGAGTTGACATCCTGTGTCTCCTTCAGAGACCCTATGGGACAGATGGGTTGACTTCCTGTGTCTCCTTCAGAGACCCTATGGGACAGATGGGTTGACTTCCTGTGTCTCCTTCAGAGACCCTATGGGACAGATGGGTTGACTTCCTGTGTCTCCTTCAGAGACCCTATGGGACAGATGGGTTGACATCCTGTGTCTCCTTCAGAGACCCTATGGGACAGATGGGTTGACATCCTGTGTCTCCTTCAGAGACCCTATGGGACAGATGGGTTGACTTCCTGTGTCTCCTTCAGAGACCCTATGGGACAGATGGGTTGTTTTCCTGTGTCTCGTTCAGAGACCCTATGGGACAGATGGGTTGTTTTCCTGTGTCTCATTGAGAGACCCTATGGGACAGAAGAGTTGACTTCCTGTGTCTCTGGAGAGACCCTATGGGACAGATGGGTTGTTTTCCTGTGTCTCATTCAGAGACCCTATGGGACAGAAGAGTTGACATCCTGTGTCTCCTTCAGAGACCCTATGGGACAGATGGGTTGTTTTCCTGTGTCTCATTCAGAGACCCTATGGGACAGAAGAGTTGACTTCCTGTGTCTCCTTCAGAGACCCTATGGGACAGAAGAGTTGACATCCTGTGTCTCTGGAGAGACACTATGGGACAGAAGAGTTGACTTCCTGTGTCTCCTTCAGAGACCCTATGGGACAGAAGAGTTGACTTCCTGTGTCTCCTTCAGAGACCCTATGGGACAGAAGAGTTGACATCCTGTGTCTCTGGAGAGACACAATGGGACAGAAGAGTTGACTTCCTGTGTCTCCTTCAGAGACCCTATGAGACAGAAAAGTGGTCTTCCTGTGTCTCTGGAGAGACCCTATGGGACAGAAGAGTTGACTTCCTGTGTCTCTGGAGAGACCCTATGGGACAGAAGAGTTGACTTCCTGTGTCTCTGGAGAGGCCCTATGTGACAGAAGAGTTGACTTCCTGTGTCTCTGGAAAGGAGAGACCCTATGGGACAGAAGTGTTGACTTCCTGTGTCTCTGGAGAGGAGAGACCCTATGGGACAGAAGAGTTGACTTCCTGTGTGTCCTTCAGAGACCCTATGGGACAGAAGAGTTGACATCCTGTGTCTCTGGAGAGACCCTATGGGACAGAAGAGTTGACTTCCTGTGTGTCCTTCAGAGACCCTATGGGACAGAAGAGTTGACATCCTGTGTCTCTGGAGAGACCCTATGGGACAGAAGAGTTGACTTCCTGTGTCTCTGGAGAGACCCTATGGGACAGAAGAGTTGACTTCCTGTGTCTCTGGAGAGACCCTATGGGACAGAAGAGTTGACTTCCTGTGTCTCTGGAGAGACCCTATAGGAGAGAAGACTTGTCTTCCTGTGTCTCTGGAGATACCCTATAGGACAGAAGAGTTGACTACCTGTGTGTCCTTCAGAGACCCTATGGGACAGAAGAGTTGACTTCCTGTGTCTCTGGAGAGACCCTTTATCGAACAAAACATACATGTATTGTGTAACATGAAGTCCTATGAGTGTCATCTGATAAAGATCATCAAAGGTTAGTGATTAATTTGATCTCTATTTCTGATTTTTGTGAGTCCTCTCTTTGGCAGGAAAAATGGTTGTGTTTTTCTGTGAAGTACTGACCTAACATAATCGTTTGCTTTCGTCGTGTGCTTTCGTCGTAAAGCCTTTTTGAAATCGGACACTGTGTTGGGATGAACAACAAGTGTATCTTTAAAATGGTGTATAATACTTGTATGTTTGAGGAATATTAATTAGGAGATTTCTGTTGTTTGAATTTGGCGCCCTGCACTTTCACCGGCTGTTGTCATATCGATCCCGTTAGCGGGATCTCAGCCATAAGAAGTTCGTCAAGAGCTTGACTACTATCAGCCTGAGGATGTCACCTGGGCCAGTGCTGGGTTTTCCAGTCGTATTGGCCCATCTTCAATTTCTCTGAGATAATTTCCCTCACTTTGTCCTCGTACTCTGTCTAGGTCTCATGTACAGTATACATCCTGCAATTCCATCCACAACCATGATTGTCCCTTCAGATTTATCTGTCATTGCTATCATGGATTCACACAAAGAACTCATGCCCTCTCTGTCATCTTGCCGTTCTTCTGTTTCAATTCATCGAGCTGACCCTGGGAGAACTGCAATCTGTTATTTAGTTGAATCCACCAGTATTTGGACAGAAACACGTGAAGTTATTTTCTTGTTGTTGTAACAACTGCTTGTAGAACTCTTTTTGTTTGTTTAAAAGATCCTTCACGTGTGACAGAGAGACACCTCTGTCCTCAACAGCACTCCCACCAGCTTTGGTCTTTGTCATGGTAGCAACATAGGTTACGCTGTTACTCTTCATCCTTGGTCGGCAGGATCACTGGAAAGAGACTAGCAATCTCAGAAACTGATGCCAACTGCATTGCGGTATCTGATGGATATGTCAGGACCAGAGAGACAGTGATCTATCTGATGGACATGTCAGGACCAGAGAGACAGTGATCTATCTGATGGACATGTCAGGACCAGAGAGGCAGTGATCTACCTGATGGACATGTCAGGACCAGAGAGGCAGTGATCCATCTGATGGACATGTCAGGACCAGAGAGACAGTGATCTATCTGATGGACATGTCAGGACCAGAGAGACAGTGATCTATCTGATGGACATGTCAGGACTAGAGAGACAGTGATCCATCTGATGGACATGTCAGGACCAGAGAGACAGTGATCCATCTGATGGACATGTCAGGACCAGAGAGACAGTGATCTATCTGATGGATATGTCAGGACTAGAGAGACAGTGATCCATCTGATGGACATGTCAGGACCAGAGAGACAGTGATCTATCTGATGGACATGTCAGGACCAGAGAGACAGTGATCCATCTGATGGACATGTCAGGACCAGAGAGACAGTGATCTATCTGATGGACATGTCAGGACTAGAGAGGCAGTGATCTATCTGATGGACATGTCAGGACCAGAGAGACAGTGATCTACCTGATGGACATGTCAGGACCAGAGAGACAGTGATCCATCTGATGGACATGTCAGGACCAGAGAGACAGTGATCTATCTGATGGACATGTCAGGACCAGAGAGACAGTGATCTATCTGATGGACATGTCAGGACTAGAGAGACAGTGATCTATCTGATGGACATGTCAGGACCAGAGAGACAGTGATCCATCTGATGGACATGTCAGGACCAGAGAGACAGTGATCTATCTGATGGACATGTCAGGACCAGAGAGACAGTGATCTATCTGATGGACATGTCAGGACCAGAGAGACAGTGATCCATCTGATGGACATGTCAGGACCAGAGAGACAGTGATCTATCTGATGGACATGTCAGGACCAGAGAGACAGTGATCCATCTGATGGACATGTCAGGACCAGAGAGACAGTGATCTATCTGATGGACATGTCAGGACCAGAGAGACAGTGATCTATCTGATGGACATGTCAGGACCAGAGAGACAGTGATCCATCTGATGGACATGTCAGGACCAGAGAGACAGTGATCTATCTGATGGACATGTCAGGACCAGAGAGGCAGTGATCTATCTGATGGACATGTCAGGACCAGAGAGACAGTGATCTATCTGATGGACATGTCAGGACCAGAGAGACAGTGATCCATCTGATGGACATGTCAGGACCAGAGAGACAGTGATCTATCTGATGGACATGTCAGGACCAGAGAGACAGTGATCTATCTGATGGACATGTCAGGACCAGAGAGACAGTGATCTATCTGATGGACATGTCAGGACCAGAGAGACAGTGATCTATCTGATGGACATGTCAGGACCAGAGAGACAGTGATCTATCTGATGGACATGTCAGGACCAGAGAGACAGTGATCTATCTGATGGACATGTCAGGACCAGAGAGACAGTGATCTATCTGATGGACATGTCAGGACCAGAGAGACAGTGATCTATCTGATGGACATGTCAGGACCAGAGAGACAGTGATCTATCTGATGGACATGTCAGGACCAGAGAGACAGTGATTATTAATCTGCACTGGTATTTGGTCAGAGAAAACACAACTGTTTGTGCTTGCCAATTACACCATCCAAAATCAGTGCAACAAACATCTTCATCCTCCACATCCTCTTCATCCTCCACCTCCTCTTCATCCTCCACCTCATCTTCATCCTCCACCTCATCTTCATCCTCACTCCTCATCTTCATCCTCATCCTCATCCTCCACATCCTCTACATCCTCCACCTACTCATCTTCATCCTCCTCCACTTCATCCACCTCCTCTTCATCCTCATCCACTTCATCCACCTCCTCTTCATCCTCATCCACCTCTTCCTCTTCCTCATCTTCATCTTCCTCTTCATCCTTCTCCTCTTTGTCCTCCACGTCTTCTTCATCCTCATCCACCTCCTCCTCAACATCTTCATCCACCTCGTCCTCCTCTTCATCGTCCCCCTCCTCCTCATCTTCATCCTCCACCTCCTCTTCATCATCCACTCCTCTTTATCCTCATACTCATCTTCATCATCTACCTTCTTCTCATCTTCATCCTCCACCTCCTCTTCGTCCTCCACCACATCTTCATCCTCCTCCTCATCTTCATTACCCACCTCCTCCTCATCTTCATCCTCCTCCTCATATTCCTCCTCCTCATCTTCATCCGACTCCTTGTCATCATCCACCTACTCCTCATCTTCCTCCTCCTCCTCCACCTCATCTTCATCATACACCTCCTCATCATCCACCGCCTCTTCATCCTCCACCTCCTCCTCATCATCATCCACCTCCTCCTCATCTTCCTCCTCCTCATCGTCATCCTACACCTCTTCATCATCCACCTCATCTTCATCTGACTCCTCTTTATAATCCACCTCCTCCTCATCTTCATCCTCCTCATCCTCCTCCTTCTTTCTCATTTTCATCCTCATATTCATCCTCCTCCTCATCTTCATCCTAATCATCCTCCTTCTTTCTCCTCATTTTCATCCTCATATTCATCCTCCTCCTTGTCTTCATCTTCCTCCTCATCTTCATCTTCCTCCTCCTCCTCCTCCTCATCTTCATCCTCCTCCTCCTCCTCCTCATCTTCATCTTCCTCCTCCTCATGTTTATCCTCATCGTGATCTTCTTTGTTTATCATCTATTATAACTACCACCAATACTAAACAGGTTCATTGTTCACTCTGTCCACCTACCTTCCCCCTACATTCCCTTACCTTCCCTATACCTGCCCCCTACCTGCCCCCTACCTGCCCCCTATACCTGCCCCCTACCTGCCCCCGACCTGCCCCCTATACCTGCCCCCTACCTGCCCCCTTACCTGTCCCCAACCTTCCTACCCTACCTTCCCCTCTACATGACCTAACCCCCTACATGCCCTTCCCCCCTACATGACCTTACCTTCCCCCTACATGCCCTTACCTTCCCCCCTACATGACCTTACCTTCTCCCCTACATGACCTTACCTTCCCCCTATACATGCCCTTACCTTCCCCCTACATGACCTTACCTTCTCCCCTACATGACCTTACCTTATCCCCTACATGACCTTACCTTCCCCCTACATGACCTTACCTTCCCCCCTACATGACCTTACCTTCCCCCCTACATGACCTTACCTTCCCCCCTACATGACCTTACCTTCCCCCCTATATGACCTTACCTTCTCCCCTAATTGCCCCTACCTTTCCCCCTTACCTACCCCCCAATCTGTCCTCTACTTGCTCCTACCTTCCCCCCTACCTGTCCCCTACATTTCCCCCTACCTGCCCCCTACCTGCCCCATACCTGTCCCTTACATTCCCCCTACCTGCCCCCTACCTTCCCCCTACTTGCCCCTACCTTCTCCCCTACTTCCCCCTACCTGCCCCCTACCTTCCCCCTACTTGCCCCCTACCTGCCCCCCTACATGTCCCCTTTCTGACTCCCTACCTTCCCCTACACATGTCCCCTACCATCCCCCTTACCAACCCCTTTTCTTCCCCCTTACCAGCCCCCCACCTCCCCCGTAGCTGCTCCCTACCCGCCCACAACCTTGCAGTCTGGTTTTCCATGTGGCTTCTGACTCCTGAGAAACTGAACCACTTCTCTAATCACTTCTGGCCTGTACAGCTGAGATTGGGAAAGGTAAAACTGCCTGAATAAAATAATCAACCTTTCCTGTTTGAAAACGTGGTTCTTGATGTACATAATTGGGGGTGTCGGGGTGTGTGACAGCTTGTTCCCCTTAGAGCTCAACCAACCAGGAGAGCTTTGATGTGCTTCCTAAGTGTATGGAGACTAAAATGGGGCTAATCAATTGTAGTATCTGGGGACTGACTGGTGATAATCAAGGGTATGATCTGGGGACTGACTGGTGATAATCAAGGGGAGTGTCTGGGGACTGACTGGGCTGGTAAAGGGTAGTGTCTGGGGACTGACTGGGGTGGTAAAGGGTAGTGTCTGGGGACTGACTGGGGTAGTAAAGGGTAGTGTCTGGGGACTGACTGGGGTGGTAAAGGGTAGTGTCTGGGGACTGACTGGGGTGGTAAAGGGTAGTGTCTGCGGACTGACTGGTGATAATCAAGGGGAGTGTCTGGGGACTGACTGGGGTAGTAAAGGGTAGTGTCTGGGGACTGACTGGGGTGGTAAAGGGTAGTGTCTGGGGACTGACTGGGGTGGTAAAGGGTAGTGTCTGGGGACTGACTGGTGATAATCAAGGGGAGTGTCTGGGGACTGACTGGGGTGGTAAAGGGTAGTGTCTGGGGACTGAATGGGGTGGTAAAGGGTAGTGTCTGGGGACTGACTGGGGTGGTAAAGGGTAGTGTCTGGGGACTGACTGGGGTGGTAAAGGGTAGTGTCTGGGGACTGACTGGGGTGGTAAAGGGTACTGTCTGGGGACTGAATGGGGTGGTAAAGGGTAGTGTCTGGGGACTGACTGGGGTGGTAAAGGGTAGTGTCTGGGGACTGACTGGGGTGGTAAAGGGTACTGTCTGGGGACTGACTGGGGTGGTAAAGGGTACTGTCTGGGGACTGACATAACCCACCTGGTTATGCTCAGACGCTCAACCCCACATATGGGCCCAATCAGGACAAAGAACCCCCAATGAAAGTACCTCCTGTCCCCCAGGGCCAGCTTCCCAGAGATATGACCCAATTATATATACTGCTGTGTTTGATCCTCTGAGAAATGGAACCATTTGAAACCTAGAGGTTGACTGTACCTTTAATGGAGCTCTTTGGCTCTGGGCACTAAATCACTTTAGTATTTATTTCTCTGATGAAACAATGCTACTCATTGTAAGAGCATGGCGTACTTTGTTTTACACAACCACATTACCCCAGTGAATGATTTTTGGGGTCAGACTCCACCTTGGAACAGAATGGTACTGAGCAGAGAGGATCCCCAACACAGGGAGAAGCAGCCCTGGATGGGAAACGGGAAGATTAATCCCTCCCTTGTTTCTGGAAGATGGAGGTGAGGATTCTGGAACGCTGACGTGAAATTCCGACCCCACGGCAGATACAGAGAGGGACACTGATCCATGAACAAGTGTGTGTGTGTGTGTGTGTGTGTGTGTGTGTGTGTGTGTGTGTGTGTGTGGGGGGAGGGGAGGGGGTTCTCACCTAAATGCCCCTACTGGACTCTGGCCCACATGAAGCGTGTGGTCCACAGTTTTCCCTTATTGAGTTATTTGAGAATGTTATAGCTTTAGAGAAATAACAAGTTCCCCCCATATTCATGGTAGCAGCAACGTCATTATCATCAACAGTGACTTTAGGCAGCGCACTTAATCTTCCCTCAGCTTGAGTTTTCTGAACGTTCAAGTTTTCTAACAAGGTTTTGGATATCATGTGGCCAGAAATATGTCTAAGCCTTCTACAGTGTCCCTCCTCTACCCACTCTGTTAATTCTCCTCCTCTACCCAGTCTGTTAATTCTCCTCCTCGACCCACTCTGTTAATTCTCCTCTACCCACTCTGTTAATTCTCCTCCTCTACCCACTCTGTTAATTCTCCTCCTCTACCCAGTCTGTTAATTCTCCTCCTCTACCCACTCTGTTAATTCTCCTCCTCTACCCACTCTGTTAATTCTCCTCCTCTACCCACTCTGTTAATTCTCCTCCTCTACCCACTCTGTTAATTCTCCTCTACCCACTCTGTTAATTCTCCTCCTCTACCCACTCTGTTAATTCTCCTCCTCTACCCAGTCTGTTAATTCTCCTCCTCTACCCACTCTGTTAATTCTCCTCCTCTACCCACTCTGTTAATTCTCCTCCTCTACCCACTCTGTTAATTCTCCTCCTCTACCCAGTCTGTTAATTCTCCTCCTCGACCCACTCTGTTAATTCTCCTCTACCCACTCTGTTAATTCTCCTCCTCTACCCACTCTGTTAATTCTCCTCCTCTACCCAGTCTGTTAATTCTCCTCCTCTACCCACTCTGTTAATTCTCCTCCTCTACCCACTCTGTTAATTCTCCTCCTCTACCCACTCTGTTAATTCTCCTCTACCCACTCTGTTAATTCTCCTCCTCTACCCACTCTGTTAATTCTCCTCCTCTACCCAGTCTGTTAATTCTCCTCCTCTACCCACTCTGTTAATTCTCCTCCTCTACCCACTCTGTTAATTCTCCTCCTCTACCCACTCTGTTAATTCTCCTCCTCTACCCACTCTGTTAATTCTCCTCCTCTACCCACTCTGTTAATTCTCCTCCTCTACCCACTCTGTTAATTCTCCTCCTCTACCCACTCTCTCAATTCAATTCAATTCAAGGGCTTTATTGGCATGGGAAACATGTGTTAACATTGCCAAAGCAAGTGAGGTAGACAACATACAAAGTGAATATATGAAGTGAAAAACAACTAAAATTAACAGTAAACATTACACATACAGAAGTTTCAAAACAGTAAAGACGTTACAAATGTCATATTATATATATATATATATATTGGTTGTATTTACAATGGTGTTTGTTCTTCACTGGTTGCCCTTTTCTCGTGGCAACAGGTCACAAATCTTGCTGCTGTGATGGCACACTGTGGAATTTCACCCAGTAGATATGGGAGTTTTTCAAAATTGGATTTGTTTTCGAATTCTTTGTGGATCTGTGTAATCTGAGGGAAATATGTCTCTCTAATATGGTCATACATTGGGCAGGAGGTTAGGAAGTGCAGCTCAGTTTCCACCTCATTTTGTGGGCAGTGAGCACATAGCCTGTCTTCTCTTGAGAGCCATGTCTGCCTATGGCGGCCTTTCTCAATAGCAAGGCTATGCTCACTGAGTCTGTACATACTCAAAGCTTTCCTTAATTTTGGGTCAGTCACAGTGGTCAGGTATTCTGCCGCTGTGTACTCTCTGTGTAGGGCCAAATAGCATTCAAGTTTGCTCTGTTTTTTTGTTAATTCTTTCCAATGTGTCAAGTAATTATCTTTTTGTTTTCTCATGATTTGGTTGGGTCTAATTCTCCTCCTCTACCCACTCTGTTATTTCTCCTCCTCTACCCACTCTGTTACTCCCCCCTCCTTTTAAAAAATTTATTTCACCTTTATTTAACCAGGTAGGCCAGTTGAGAACAAGTTCTCATTTACATCTGCGACCTGGCCAAGATAAAGCAAAGCAGTGCGGCAAAAACAACAACACAGAGTTACACGTAAACAAACGTACAGTCAATAGCACAATAGAAAATCTGTATGCAGTGTATGCAAATTAAGTACGTAGGTAAGGCAATAAATAGGCCAATAGTGGTGAAATAATTACAATTTAGCAATTTACACTGGAGTGATAGATGTGCAGATGAGGATGTGCAATTAGAAACACTACTTTTTCCAATGGTCACTGCACTGCTCTGGCATCCCCACAACCCTAACTATATCCCTGGCATCTCCACAACCCTAACCCTGCATCCCACAACCCTAACTATATCCCTGGCATCTCCACAAAACTAACCCTGCATCCCACAACCCTAACCCTGCATCCCACAACCCTAACTATATCCCTGGCATCCCCACAACCCTAACCCTGCATACCACAACCCTAACTATATCCCTGGCATCCCCACAAAACTAACCCTGGCATCCCCACAACCCTAACCCTAACATCTCCATAACCCTAACCCTGATCCGAGCATCCCCATAACCCGAATACTAAACCCTGGCAACCCCACAATCCTAACCCTAACCCTGACATCCCCATAACCCAGACCCTGGCATCCCCTTAACCCTAACCCTGGCATCCCCACAATCCTAACCCTGGCATCCCCTTAACCCTAACCCTGACATCCCCACAATCCTAACCCTGGGATCCCCACAATCCTAACCCTGGCATCCCCATAACCCTAACCCTAACATCCCCATAACCCTGACCCTAGCATCCCTACAATCCTAACCCTGGCATCCCCATACCCTAACCCTAACATCCCCATAACCCTGACCCTCGCATCCCTACAATCCTAACCCTGGCATCCCCATAACCCTAACCCTAACATCCCCATAACCCTGACCCTAGCATCCCTACAATCCTAACCCTGGCATCCCCATAACCCTAATCCAGTCCCTGGCATCACATAGATCTGTTTCGTCAGACAGAGCTACACAACTCTAGATGTGTCTAAAGATTGAGTTCTAATTCACCTGCTCAGACGGTGTAATAGACCTGACACATATTGCTATAGCATATAATGTGGTTAGCTGATATGTAAAATACCTATCCAGGCGTAGTAAGTTCAGGCATGTGTCACACAACACTTGGGACAGCGGAAAGCACCCTATGTGTTGAGGTTAGATGGGGAGCTGTGTATAGCATGGCCTGACAGACTGGCTGCCATAACAAACACCCCCTTGGCTCCTGTGATGTGGACCGGACATCAAACATTCTGCTTTGTGGAAAACTGACTGAACTTCAAAGGAGTCAAGCTGATTAGAGTTAAGTGACAGAGATGACAATGAGTTAGAGATGAGAGGAGGTATTGAATGGGTCTCTATACTCACAGTGGAGAGATGACAAGGCTGTAAATTATCTGAGAGTTTATATTACCATCTAGCCACGAAGAAAAAAAATAGCAATAATGATTTGAACTCTCTACACATTCCCTTAACCATTTTCCTAATCTTACTCCAAACCAGACAACATCTGGAGGATTGTCACCTCTCCCATGTTTCATCCTGGTGATTGCGTCTGGCTCTCCACCAGAAACGTCCCTTCTCAGCCGGCCCTGCCGGAATCTGAGCCCCCATTTTGTGGGGCCCAATCCTCCTCCAGAGGGTTAATAAATGAACTTACCATTTACAACACTCCACCAACTACCGGATCTCAGACTCTTTTCATGTTTCCCCCCCTCAGGCCGGTGGTTCCTGGTCCTCATGCTGATGCTGTACCCCGCGACACCCCTCCGCCTCCCCTGGACATCGATGGGTCCCCTGCCCATGCCGTCAGGTCTCTACTGGACTCCTGATGTTGTGGGGGTCGGCTTCAGGATTTGGGAGGGGGGGGGGTACTGGCACGCCTACTCCCATTCCCTCGCTCCGGTGCTTGACGTCGCCGGTCTCCTATCCACTGCCGGTTCTGGCAACCATCATTACGCACACCTGCTCCCCATCATTACGCACACCTGCTCCCCATCATTACACACACCTGCTCCCCATCATTACACACACCTGCTCCCCATCATTACACACACCTGCTCCCCATCATTAAACACACCTGCTCCCCATCATTAAACACACCTGCTCCCCATCATTAAACACACCTGCTCCCCATCATTAAACACACCTGCTCCCCATCATTAAACACACCTGCTCCCCATCATTACACACACCTGCTCCCCATCATTACGCACACCTGCTCCCCATCATTACGCACACCTGCTCCCCATCATTACACACACCTGCTCCCCATCATTACGCACACCTGCTCCCCAACATTACACACACCTGCTCCCCATCATTACACACACCTGCTGCCCATCATTACACACACCTGCTCCCCAACATTACAAACACCTGCTCCCCATCATTGCGCACACCTGGACTTCATCAGTACCTTGATTACTTCCCCTTTATTTAGCCCTCAGCAGCCTCAGTCTTCAGGCAGTATTAGTTATGTTCAGTACGCTTCTCCTGTTTTGTTTATCTGCCTTATTCTCATTATTAAAGTCACTTTCTTCACCTGCTTCCCCAGCGTATACGTTACAGGGGTTGAGTTAAGGTGTAGTGGGTGAGGGGTTGTTTGGTGGGCAGGTCTTTAGTCATCAGAAGGACTTGGGCCTTCAGCCAGAGAGCACGATAGAACATCAACAGTGCTAGTCTCTGCTACAGAGAGGCCAAACAGGTTCCGTCTTCCCCTGCCTGTGACGTGCAATCCCTGGGACCAGGACCGGGACAGGGGAGATGGGGACAGGGCTGTACCTAGAATAGAAGCTCTACAGGTGGTATAAGTTCACCTTAAATGACAAAGATTGATAAACAAAGTCATTGGTGTTTTTTTGAAGGATTCAGTTTGACTAGTCTACTTTTGTCACGAAGAGCCACCGTCCTCCCAAACACCCTCTGAAGCAATAGAGTTCCATTTTCAAAAGCTTGTTGTAAAATCCTTTAAAAATAACTGCAGTTATTTGACATCGGCCCTTCTCTCAATTGTACTTGGGAGAACAGGAACGAATGGGAAAATCACATGTTTAGGTTCCCTCTTAATGATCCACGATGGAAGATAAACTCTGCAAACACAGAATTGAAAAAAAAATACACAAACACTCCAACTCAGTGCCTTGTGGTTAGAGTGCCCACCCTGACACTGGAAGGTTGTGAGTTCAATCCCTGATCGAGTCATACCAAAGACTATAAAAATGGGACCTGATGCGTTTCTGCTTGGCGCTCAACATTAAGGAGATTACATTGGGGGTGAGGCCCTGCAATAGACTAGTGTCCTGTCCAGGGGGCGAGGCCCTGCAATAGACTAGTGTCCTGTCCAGGGGGTAAGGCCCTGTGATATGCTAGTGTCCTGTCCAGGGGGTAACGCCCTGCGATAGACTAGTGTCCTGTCCAGGGGATAAGGCCCTGCAATAGACTAGTGTCCTGTCCAGGGGGTAAGGCCCTGTAATAGAATAGTGTCCTGTCCAGGGGGCGAGGCTCTGTGATAGACTAGTGTCCTGTCCAGGGGGCGAGGCTCTGTGATAGACTAGTGTCCTGTCCAGGGGGTAAGGCTCTGCAATAGACTAGGGTCCTGTCCAGGGGGTAAGGCTCTGCAATAGACTAGGGTCCTGTCCAGGGGGTAAGGCTCTGCAATAGACTAGGGTCCTGTCCAGAGGGTAAGGCCCTGTGATAGACTAGTGTCCTGTCCAGGGGGCGAGGCTCTGTGATAGACTAGTGTCCTGTCCAGGGGGTAAGGCTCTGCAATAGACTAGGGTCCTGTCCAGGGGGTAAGGCTCTGCAATAGACTAGGGTCCTGTCCAGAGGGTAAGGCCCTGTGATAGACTAGTGTCCTGTCCAGGGGGCGAGGCTCTGTGATAGACTAGTGTCCTGTCCAGGGGGTAAGGCTCTGCAATAGACTAGGGTCCTGTCCAGGGGGTAAGGCTCTGCAATAGACTAGGGTCCTGTCCAGAGGGTAAGGCCCTGTGATAGACTAGTGTCCTGTCCAGGGGGTAAGGCCCTGCGATAGACTAGTGTCCTGTCCAGGGGGTAAGGCCCTGTGATAGACTAGTGTCCTGTCCAGGGGGTAAGGCCCTGCAATAGACTAGGGTCCTGTCCAGGGGGTGAGGCCCTGTGATAGACTAGCGTCCTGTCCAGGGGGTAAGGCCCTGCAATAGACTAGGGTCCTGTCCAGGGGGTAAGGCCCTGCGATAGACTAGCGTCCTGTCCAGGGGGTAAGGCCCTGCGATAGACTAGTGTCCTGTCCAGGGGGTAAGGCCCTGCGATAGACTAGTGTCCTGTCCAGGGGGTAAGGCCCTGCGATAGAATATTGTCCTGTCCAGGGGGTAAGGCCCGGCGATAGACTAGTGTCCTGTCCAGGGGGTAAGGCCCTGCGATAGACTAGTGTCCTGTCCAGGGGGTAAGGTCCTGCAATAGACTAGGGTCCTGTCCAGGGGGTGAGGCCCTGTGATAGACTAGCGTCCTGTCCAGGGGGTAAGGCCCTGCAATAGACTAGGGTCCTGTCCAGGGGGTAAGGCCCTGCGATAGACTAGCGTCCTGTCCAGGGGGTAAGGCCCTGCGATAGACTAGTGTCCTGTCCAGGGGGTAAGGCCCTGCGATAGACTAGTGTCCTGTCCAGGGGGTAAGGCCCTGCGATAGAATATTGTCCTGTCCAGGGGGTAAGGCCCGGCGATAGACTAGTGTCCTGTCCAGGGGGTAAGGCCCTGCGATAGACTAGTGTCCTGTCCAGGGGGTAAGGCCCTGCGATAGACTAGTGTCCTGTCCAGGGGGTAAGGCCCTGCGATAGACTAGTGTCCTGTCCAGGGGGTAAGGCCCTGCGATAGACTAGTGTCCTGTCCAGGGGGTAAGGCCCTGCGATAGACTAGTGTCCTGTCCAGGGGGTAAGGCCCTGCGATAGACTAGTGTCCTGTCCAGGGGGTAAGGCCCTGCGATAGACTAGTGTCCTGTCCAGGGGGTAAGGCCCTGCGATAGACTAGTGTCCTGTCCAGGGGGTATAGTTGTACATCAAGCTGCCTCACGCTACAGATACAGGAGATGGACCTCTGCTCCTATGAGCTGTTCTGGCTCACACCAAGCCACCAAACCAAACCATGCAAGTTTACTGACCAACATAGTATGTGGGCATTTGATTGAATGAATGATGAATGGGCTTCAACAACGTGGTACCACAGAAGACATGGATATTTAGTTGCAGATGCCATATTAACCAGTTAACTCTGTGTGATTGTCTTCTAGTACACACATACAGGAAGTTTCTCCTGAGCACAGAGCAGCGGCTCACATTCCAAAGGTTATAGAGGAGAATTCCCTATTGCCCCATCCCAGTAACTGACGTATCTCACTGCTCCAGACTGTCTATGGAAAATACTCTATAGATGTCATATTTTTTTACCCTCCTCACTTCAGCACCAACCAGTGAGGTCCTCTATGAATGCCTATTTAGCATGCTAGTAGATACCATAGACCTCCAGTCAATCCTCTGTCGCTAGTTGGGATTGGCTAGCGAAACTACCTACAGTGGGGAGAACAAGTATTTGATACACTGCCGATTTTGCAGGTTTTCCTACTTACAAAGCCTGTCTGTAATATTTTTAATCATAGGTACAGTACACTTCAACTGTGAGAGACGGAATCTAAAACAAAAATCCAGAAAATCACATTGTATGATTTTTAATAAGTAATTCATTTGCATTTTATTGCAATGCATCAAATACTTGTTCTCCCCACTGTATATACTGGACACAGAGACATAAAAATGGTATTCACAAGTTCATCTGACTCTGGGGAAGTAGAAAAATTGCCTCGTTGCCAAAATCGCGAAATATCCTTTCAAGAAAACGACGGCCATGGTGAATTAGCCACCTAAAGTCGATTAACACACTGGTGGGTCAATCTAAGTAACATAATAAAATAATCCCCATCAAAATCCTAGAGATGCATTGGATGCGTCTCAATCCCCATCTGAGGTGAAAGGTGACAGAGCCAGAGTGGTGTTTGTCAGACCAGGAGACATCCCATCTGAGGTGAAAGGTGACAGAGCCAGAGTGGTGTTTGTCAGACCAGGAGACATCCCATCTGAGGTGAAAGGTGACAGAGCCAGAGTGGCGTTTGTCAGACCAGGAGACATCCCATCTGAGGTGAAAGGTGACAGAGCCAGAGTGGCGTTGGTCAGACCAGGAGACATCCCATCTGAGGTGAAAGGTGACAGAGCCAGAGTGGTGTTTGTCAGACCAGGAGACATCCCATCTGAGGTGAAAGGTGACAGAGCCAGAGTGGCGTTTGTCAGACCAGGAGACATCCCATCTGAGGTGAAAGGTGACAGAGCCAGAGTGGCGTTGGTCAGACCAGGAGACATCCCATCTGAGGTGAAAGGTGACAGAGCCAGAGTGGTGTTTGTCAGACCAGGAGACATCCCATCTGAGGTGAAAGGTGACAGAGCCAGAGTGGCGTTGGTCAGACCAGGAGACATCCCATCTGAGGTGAAAGGTGACAGAGCCAGAGTGGCGTTTGTCAGACCAGGAGACATCCCATCTGAGGTGAAAGGTGACAGAGCCAGAGTGGTGTTTGTCAGACCAGGAGACATCCCATCTGAGGTGAAAGGTGACAGAGCCAGAGTGGTGTTTGTCAGACCAGGAGACATCCCATCTGAGGTGAAAGGTGACAGAGCCAGAGTGGTGTTTGTCAGACCAGGAGACATCCCATCTGAGGTGAAAGGTGACAGAGCCAGAGTGGTGTTTGTCAGACCAGGAGACATCCCATCTGAGGTGAAAGGTGACAGAGCCAGAGTGGTGTTTGTCAGACCAGGAGACATCCCATCTGAGGTGAAAGGTGACAGAGCCAGAGTGGCGTTTGTCAGACCAGGAGACATCCCATCTGAGGTGAAAGGTGACAGAGTGGTGTTGGTCAGACCAGGAGACATCCCATCTGAGGTGAAAGGTGACAGAGCCAGAGTGGTGTTTGTCAGACCAGGAGACATCCCATCTGAGGTGAAAGGTGACAGAGCCAGAGTGGTGTTTGTCAGACCAGGAGACATCCCATCTGAGGTGAAAGGTGACAGAGCCAGAGTGGCGTTTGTCAGACCAGGAGACATCCCATCTGAGGTGAAAGGTGACAGAGTGGTGTTGGTCAGACCAGGAGACATCCCATCTGAGGTGAAAGGTGACAGAGCCAGAGTGGTGTTGGTCAGACCAGGAGACATCCCATCTGAGGTGAAAGGTGACAGAGCCAGAGTGGTGTTGGTCAGACCAGGAGACATCCCATCTGAGGTGAAAGGTGACAGAGCCAGAGTGGCGTTTGTCAGACCAGGAGACATCCCATCTGAGGTGAAAGGTGACAGAGTGGTGTTGGTCAGACCAGGAGACATCCCATCTGAGGTGAAAGGTGACAGAGCCAGAGTGGTGTTGGTCAGACCAGGAGACATCCCATCTGAGGTGAAAGGTGACAGAGCCAGAGTGGCGTTTGTCAGACCAGGAGACATCCCATCTGAGGTGAAAGGTGACAGAGCCAGAGTGGTGTTTGTCAGACCAGGAGACATCCCATCTGAGGTGAAAGGTGACAGAGCCAGAGTGGTGTTGGTCAGACCAGGAGACATCCCATCTGAGGTGAAAGGTGACAGAGCCAGAGTGGTGTTGGTCAGACCAGGAGACATCCCATCTGAGGTGAAAGGTGACAGAGTGGTGTTGGTCAGACCAGGAGACATCCCATCTGAGGTGAAAGGTGACAGAGCCAGAGTGGTGTTTGTCAGACCAGGAGACATCCCATCTGAGGTGAAAGGTGACAGAGCCAGAGTGGTGTTTGTCAGACCAGGAGACATCCCATCTGAGGTGAAAGGTGACAGAGTGGTGTTGGTCAGACCAGGAGACATCCCATCTGAGGTGAAAGGTGACAGAGCCAGAGTGGTGTTTGTCAGACCAGGAGACATCCCATCTGAGGTGAAAGGTGACAGAGCCAGAATGGTGTTGGTCAGACCAGGAGACATCCCATCTGAGGTGAAAGGTGACAGAGCCAGAATGGTGTTTGTCAGACCAGGAGACATCCCATCTGAGGTGAAAGGTGACAGAGCCAGAGTGGCGTTTGTCAGACCAGGAGACATCCCATCTGAGGTGAAAGGTGACAGAGCCAGAGTGGTGTTTGTCAGACCAGGAGACATCCCATCTGAGGTGAAAGGTGACAGAGCCAGAGTGGTGTTTGTCAGACCAGGAGACATCCCATCTGAGGTGAAAGGTGACAGAGCCAGAGTGGTGTTTGTCAGACCAGGAGACATCCCATCTGAGGTGAAAGGTGACAGAGCCAGAGTGGCGTTTGTCAGACCAGGAGACATCCCATCTGAGGTGAAAGGTGACAGGGCCAGAATGGTGTTTGTCAGACCATGAGACATGCCATCTGAGGTGAAAGGTGACAGAGCCAGAGTGGTGTTTGTCAGACCAGGAGACATCCCATCTGAGGTGAAAGGTGACAGGGCCAGAGTGGTGTTTGTCAGACCAGGAGACATCCCATCTGAGGTGAAAGGTGACAGAGCCAGAGTGGTGTTTGTCAGACCAGGAGACATCCCATCTGAGGTGAAAGGTGACAGAGCCAGAGTGGTGTTTGTCAGACCAGGAGACATCCCATCTGAGGTGAAAGGTGACAGAGCCAGAGTGGCGTTTGTCAGACCAGGAGACATCCCATCTGAGGTGAAAGGTGACAGAGAGGTGTTGGTCAGACCAGGAGACATCTCATCTGAGGTGAAAGGTGACAGAGCCAGAGTGGTGTTTGTCAGACCATGAGACATCCCATCTGAGGTGAAAGGTGACAGAGCCAGAATGGTGTTTGTCAGACCAGGAGACATCCCATCTGAGGTGAAAGGTGACAGAGCCAGAGTGGTGTTTGTCAGACCAGGAGACATCCCATCTGAGGTGAAAGGTGACAGAGCCAGAGTGGCGTTTGTCAGACCAGGAGACATCCCATCTGAGGTGAAAGGTGACAGAGAGGTGTTGGTCAGACCAGGAGACATCTCATCTGAGGTGAAAGGTGACAGAGCCAGAGTGGTGTTTGTCAGACCAGGAGACATCCCATCTGAGGTGAAAGGTGACAGAGCCAGAGTGGTGTTTGTCAGACCAGGAGACATCCCATCTGAGGTGAAAGGTGACAGAGCCAGAGTGGCGTTTGTCAGACCAGGAGACATCCCATCTGAGGTGAAAGGTGACAGAGAGGTGTTGGTCAGACCAGGAGACATCTCATCTGAGGTGAAAGGTGACAGAGCCAGAGTGGTGTTTGTCAGACCATGAGACATCCCATCTGAGGTGAAAGGTGACAGAGCCAGAGTGGTGTTTGTCAGACCAGGAGACATCCTATCTGAGGTGAAAGGTGACAGAGCCAGAGTGGTGTTTGTCAGACCAGGAGACATCCCATCTGAGGTGAAAGGTGACAGAGCCAGAGTGGTGTTTGTCAGACCAGGAGACATCCCATCTGAGGTGAAAGGTGACAGAGCCAGAGTGGCGTTTGTCAGACCAGGAGACATCCCATCTGAGGTGAAAGGTGACAGGGCCAGAATGGTGTTTGTCAGACCATGAGACATGCCATCTGAGGTGAAAGGTGACAGAGCCAGAGTGGTGTTTGTCAGACCAGGAGACATCCCATCTGAGGTGAAAGGTGACAGGGCCAGAGTGGTGTTTGTCAGACCAGGAGACATCCCATCTGAGGTGAAAGGTGACAGAGCCAGAGTGGTGTTTGTCAGACCAGGAGACATCCCATCTGAGGTGAAAGGTGACAGAGCCAGAGTGGTGTTTGTCAGACCAGGTGAGACATCCCATCTGTCAGACCAGGAGACATCCCATCTGAGGTGAAAGGTGACAGAGCCAGAGTGGCGTTTGTCAGACCAGGAGACATCCCATCTGAGGTGAAAGGTGACAGAGAGGTGTTGGTCAGACCAGGAGACATCTCATCTGAGGTGAAAGGTGACAGAGCCAGAGTGGTGTTTGTCAGACCATGAGACATCCCATCTGAGGTGAAAGGTGACAGAGCCAGAATGGTGTTTGTCAGACCAGGAGACATCCCATCTGAGGTGAAAGGTGACAGAGCCAGAGTGGTGTTTGTCAGACCAGGAGACATCCCATCTGAGGTGAAAGGTGACAGAGCCAGAGTGGCGTTTGTCAGACCAGGAGACATCCCATCTGAGGTGAAAGGTGACAGAGAGGTGTTGGTCAGACCAGGAGACATCTCATCTGAGGTGAAAGGTGACAGAGCCAGAGTGGTGTTTGTCAGACCAGGAGACATCCCATCTGAGGTGAAAGGTGACAGAGCCAGAGTGGTGTTTGTCAGACCAGGAGACATCCCATCTGAGGTGAAAGGTGACAGAGCCAGAGTGGCGTTTGTCAGACCAGGAGACATCCCATCTGAGGTGAAAGGTGACAGAGAGGTGTTGGTCAGACCAGGAGACATCTCATCTGAGGTGAAAGGTGACAGAGCCAGAGTGGTGTTTGTCAGACCATGAGACATCCCATCTGAGGTGAAAGGTGACAGAGCCAGAATGGTGTTTGTCAGACCAGGAGACATCCCATCTGAGGTGAAAGGTGACAGAGCCAGAGTGGTGTTTGTCAGACCAGGAGACATCCCATCTGAGGTGAAAGGTGACAGAGCCAGAATGGTGTTTGTCAGACCATGAGACATGCCAAAATATTTGTCTTCTCACAAAAACGTCTGTAACGTCCAAACGGTTTGACCTACGAACTATTATGACCACTCCACGGAAAGGGTGGACTATCACAGACGCGATGGTGTTCTCCGTTCAGCTCAGCAACCCTCACAGGTGTCATTGGACTTGTCTGAAGGTAATCGGTACCGGTCTAAAAAAATAGATATGAAAGTACAATGTAAAGGCAGTTTAGTTCAAACCAAAAAGAGATGTTACATGTTTGTGCAAAAACACAAACACTTCTTAATTAAGCTGTGTTACATCTCCTAGATATAGGAAAAACACTTTTAACCATGATTCCTTATGATTTATTTTTGGCCTTCTATGTTATGTGATGTTCAATGCATTTCTATGAGTTATAGTAGAAAGGCCAAATTATATATTTTATCAAATCATTAGTGTATATATCTTTTTTTTTTATACCTACAGGGGTCCTAAAATTCAAAATCAAATAGCTACATGACATGGTATTCAAAATCAAATAGCTAAGTGATTCATGGTATGACCCCCCACGTTCTTGTTTGTTGACTGTTGTGAAGGCATTAGAGTTGAGGTCAAACTTAAGTCAACGGGAGCTGTGAAGTTTTAAAAGCGTATCATTAAAAGTTACACTTGAGTGCTCCAATTGACTCTGAAATAGTTTCCATTTGTAATGCCTTTATAACAGATTGCATTGACTCATTTTTTCCAAAAGGAGCAATCCAGCTAGCCAGGCAAACGCTGTGCAAACGTTTCAGTCGGTGATACAAAGAGTGAGATTCAGAGATGCGGTTAACAGTCACATGTACAGGGTTTAATAGTCACATGTACAGGGTTTAATAGTCACATGTACAGGGTTTAATAGTCACATGTACAGGGTTTAATAGTCACATGTACAGGGTTTAATAGTCACATGTACAGGGTTTAAAAGTTACATGTACAGGGTTTAATAGTCACATGTACAGGGTTTAATAGTCACAAGTACAGGGTTTAATAGTCACATGTACAGGGTTTAATAGTCACATGTACAGGGTTTAATAGTCACATGTACAGGGTTTAATAGTCACATGTACAGGGTTTAATAGTCACAAGTACAGGGTTTAATAGTCACATGTACAGGGTTTAATAGTCACATGTACAGGGTTTAATAGTCACATGTACAGGGTTTAATAGTCACATGTACAGGGTTTAATAGTCACATGTACAGGGTTTAATAGTCACATGTACAGGGTTTAATAGTCACATGTACAGGGTTTAATAGTCACATGTACAGGGTTGGAGGTGAAATATAAATATATCATATGAATATAAATAAACAATAAAAATAAAAATATCTAATATAAAAATAAAAATATACAATATAAATATATAATGTGAATATAAATTACAATAAAAATAAAAATATACAATATAAATATATAATGTGAATATAAATTACAATAAAAATAAAAATATACAATATAAATATATAATGTGAATATAAATTACAATAAAAATATTCAATATAAATATATAATGTGAATATAAATTACAATAAAAATAAAATTAATCAATATAAATATATAATGTGAATATAAATTACAATAAAAATTAAAATATACAATATAAATATATAATGTGAATATAAATTACAATAAAAAGTAAAATATACAATATAAATATATAATGTGAATATACATTACAATAAAAATTAAAATATTCAACATAAATATAAATATACAATATGAATATAAATAGCACTATAAACATCCTAACTGTAGCAGTGATTAATAAATAAATGTCTAGCATGATGGGCGGCAGGGTGGCCTAGTGTTTAGAGCGTTGGACTAGTAACCGGAAGGTTGCACTTCAAATCCCCGAGCTGACAAGGTACAAAACTGTTGTTCTGCCCCTGAACAGGCAGTTAACCCACTGTTCCTAGGCCGTCATTGTAAATAAGAATTTGTTCTTAACTGACTTGCCTAGTTAAATAAAGAAAACATAAAAAATAAAAATGACAATTGAAGGGGTGGGGTGAATTTCACCAAGTGAAATAAAACAATACAAATGATTATTAATAAGAAATAATAAATTATACACATACAGTACTACCTGTGATGGCAGCAGGAAGAACAAGGAGTGGTTAACAGGGATGATCTTCTTGGCCTTCCTGAGACACCTGGTGGTGTAGGTGTCCTGTAGGGCAGGCTGTGTGCACCCAATGGTCCGTTTCGGCTGCATGTATCAGCCTATGAAGAGCCTTGCGGTCGACGGGAGGTGCTCTCGATGGTGCTCCTGTAGAACACTGTAAGGGGGTCCTTGGGGACAGACTGCATTTCTTCAGCATCCTGAGGTCATGCCTTCTTCACCGTGGTGTCCATGTGGTTAGACCATTTCAGCTTCTCGGAGACGTGTACACCGAGGAATTTGAAGTTATTGATGGGGGCGTGTCCTGCCTTGTTCCTCCTGAAGTCCACAACGAGCTCCTTTGTTGTGCTAACGTTGAGGGAGAAGTTGTTTACCTGGCACCACACTGTCAGAGTGCCTCACACCTCCCTGTAGGCTGTCTGGTCATTGCTGGCTACTAATGTCGTGTCATCAGTGAACTTGATGGAGTTGGAGCTGTGTGAGACCAGTCGTGGGTATACAGAGCCATTATAGCAAGGCACTCCGTTCCATCTCATATTGCTAAAATGAACAGCAAACCTGGTTTCAAAAAACAGATAAAGCAACACCTCGTGGCACAACGCCTCTCCTCTATTGGACCTAGATAGTTTGTATGTATGTATTGATACGTAGGCTACTTGTGCCTTTAAAAAAATATATGTAGTTCTGTCCTTGAGCTGTTCTTGTCTATTAATGTTCTGTATTATGCCATGTTTCATGTTCTGTGTGGAACCCCAGGAAGAGTAGCTGCTGCTTTTACAACAGCTAATGGGGGATCCTAATAAAATAACTAGAATACAGGAAATACTGGAGGAGATGCACCCTTGTGGGGCCCCCATATTAAGAATCAGTGCCTACCTTAGGGCAGCCCATCAGGAAGTCCAGGATCCAGTTACATAGGGAGGAGTTCAGACCCAGGCACTATGCTATTATATTATTTTTAGGAATCAGGTGACTGAGTCAGTGTATTCATTGATGTTATCTCCCGTGGCAACCAGGAACATATTCCAGTCCACGTGATCAAAACAGTCTTAGAGCGTCAATTCAACGCTGTGCAGACCTGACCACCGGAACTTCCCATTTCAGTTTTTGTTTGTAGGCGGGAAGATGAAGAAAGATGGAGTCATGGTCGGATTTGCCGAAGAAGGACGGGAGAGGGCCTTATACCCGTGTCGAAAAGACGTGTAGCAGTGGTCAAGAGTAGAATTTCAACAAATTAGACAGTCGATGTGTTGGTAATAATTTGGGAGCTCGGTTCTCAAGTTACTTTTGCTAAAGTCCCCGCAACAATGAACGCTGCCTCTGAGAATGCAGTTTCCAGTTTGTTCAGGGTCAATTGAAATACAACAATGAAGATCTTTGAGGGCCTTTTTGGTGTCGGTCTGAGGCGCCACGGCGATCATCCCTGAGAACACTTTTGGGAAGGTAAAAAGAGCAACAAGTCGTGGGAGCAGAACCTCTCAGGTTCCTGTACGTTTCCCCCCATCGCACCATGTGTTGCTGGTCATAAAGCAGAGCCCACCACCTTTGTTCTTGACAGAGAGAGCCTACTTCCTATCCGCTAGAAAACTGTCAAACCCGCTGGTTATATATAATCAGTCTGGATCTCGGAGGAAAGACAAGTCTCAGAAAAACAGAGTATGTTGCAGGATCTGATGTCCCTCTGGAACATCCCAGCGTTGTGAGAGAACTTATAAAGCTTGGGAGCGTAAACCAGATGACACAATAAACCCTCCTCTACAGGGAACAGAGGTGCTGTTCCTAATGACCCACCCCCTACCCCCCTCCTCTACAGGGAACAGAGGTGCTGTTCCTAATGACCCACAGGGAACCCCTACCCCCCTCCTCTACAGGGAACAGAGGTGCTGTTCCTAATGACCCACCCCCCTTACCCCCTCCTCTACAGGGAACAGAGGTGCTGTTCCTAATGACCCACCCCTACCCCCCTCCTCTACAGGGAACAGAGGTGCTGTTCCTAATGACCCACCCCCTACCCCCCTCCTCTACAGGGAACAGAGGTGCTGTTCCTAATGACCCCCCCTAGGTGCTGTTCCTAATGACCCACCCCCTCCTCTACAGGGAACAGAGGTGCTGTTCCTAATGACCCACCCCCTACCCCCCCCCCTACAGGGAACCTCTACAGGGAACAGAGGTGCTGTTCCTAATGACCCACCCCCTACCCCCCTCCTCTACAGGGAACAGAGGTGCTATTCCTAATGACCCCCCCCCACCACCCCCTCCTCTACAGGGAACACAGGTGCTGTTCCTTTAGAACCCCCCTACCCCCCTCCTCTACAAGGAACAGAGGTGCTGTTCCTAATGACCCCTCCCTCCTAATTACCTCCGAACAGTGAGCACCAAAAACTGCTTTGGGACAAAACCCATAGCCTCCAACCTCATAGTGGCCTGGCTGAAGAACCTATTTCAACTGCGTGGACCTCTGGGCTATATTCTTAGAAAGTGCTCAAAATTGACCCCTTTGATCACAACTCAAAACAACTCAACCACGTTGCTTCAGTTAGCTCAATTAACTTCACATTGGACGAAACAGGACAAAATACAGGACAAGAAACACGTTCCATCTTTGGTTTAATTTCATCTCCCGGGTACCATTCATTTACACCTAAGCACCAATTAATTTCCACAAAGTCGTTATTAGCTACAAACGGCATAAATATATTATTACATGAAACCAATAATGCATAATAATTGTATTTACGTTGAGAGACAGTTCGTATAATGCCACTGAATACTGTGTAAATTATAATTTCACACCCATAAAAGTTTGGTATTAATGCCCATTAAACCATGATAGGGGAGATAAGGATTAACATGACAAACTAACAAAGCTCATTCAAAAAGATCCACATTTATAAATGTGAGAAATGTATGATGAAAACCAGTATGAGAATCCAGTGTAAAATGTAATATAATAATAATAATATAATAATAATAATATAATATAATAATAATAATATATGCCATTTAGCAGACGCTTTTATCCAAAGCGACTTACAGTCATGTGTGCATACATTCTACGTATGGGTGGTCCCGGGAATCGAACCCACTACCCTGGCGTTACAAGCGCCATGCTCTACCAACTGAGCTACAGAAGGACCACTAAAATGTAGATGAGAAATATATATTTGGCAGTCCATAAAAATATACTGCCTGTATATAAACAAGCAGTAAAGTCAGAATAGGTAGAAACATTCTCATAATAGTTATTTTTTTTTAATCTCTCTCTGTCATTGCAGCAAATCAGTCACTAAACAACCAAAAAAGAGACATTGAGGCGGGTGTCCAGAGGGAACGTAGTGAGTGAGTGAGGCAGACCCAGTCTCTAGATCCTTTAAAAACATGTAGCCTCACTGTCAGACCCAGTCTCTAGACCCTTTAAAAACATGCAGCCTCACTGTCAGACCCAGTCTCTAGACCCTTTAAAAACATGCAGCCTCACTGTCAGACCCAGTCTCTAGACCCTTTAAAAACATGCAGCCTCACTGTCAGACCCAGTCTCTAGACCCTTTAAAAACATGCAGCCTCACTGTCAGACCCAGTCTCTAGATCCTTTAAAAACATGTAGCCTCACTGTCAGACCCAGTCTCTAGATCCTTTAAAAACATGTAGCCTCACTGTCAGACCCAGTCTCTAGATCCTTTAAAAACATGTAGCCTCACTGTCAGACCCAGTCTCTAGATCCTTTAAAAACATGTAGCCTCACTGTCAGACCCAGTCTCTAGATCCTTTAAAAACATGTAGCCTCACTGTCAGACCCAGTCTCTAGATCCTTTAAAAACATGTAGCCTCACTGTCAGACCCAGTCTCTAGATCCTTTAAAAACATGCACTCACTGTCAGACCCAGTCTCTAGATCCTTTAAAAACATGTAGCCTCACTGTCAGACCCAGTCTCTAGACCCTTTAAAAACATGTAGCCTCACTGTCAGACCCAGTCTCTAGACCCTTTAAAAACATGTAGCCTCACTGTCAGACCCAGTCTCTAGACCCTTTAAAAACAGCCTCACTGTCCCAGTCTCTAGATCCTTTAAAAACATGTAGCCTCACTGTCAGACAGTCTCTAGATCCTTTAAAAACATGTAGCCTCACTGTCAGACCCAGTTTAAAAACATGTAGCCTCACTGTCAGACCCAGTCTCTAGATCCTTTAAAAACATGTAGCCTCACTGTCAGACCCAGTCTCTAGATCCTTTAAAAACATGTAGCCTCACTGTCAGACCCAGTCTCTAGATCCTTTAAAAACATGTAGCCTCACTGTCAGACCCAGTCTCTAGACCCTTTAAAAACATGCAGCCTCACTGTCAGACCCAGTCTCTAGACCCTTTAAAAACAAAGCAAAAGAGAACCAGTGGTGAGTTTCCAGACCTCTGACTGTTACAATAAGAATAACAGTTAGTCCGTCTTTTTTTGGAAAATAACAGATCTTTTTCCGTACAGTTTCCCTTTCTTCTAGTTCCCTGCTCCGTTCCCTCCTCCTTTCCCTCCTCCTCCTCCTCCTCCTCCTCCTCCTCACCCTCCTCCTCCTCCTCCTCCTCCTCTCAATAATCCGGTTCTGCTCTTGGCTGATTGATGTGAGAGGTACCGTGGTCAAACTATTCCACAAACCCCGCTCCTCACAAGTCCACATGTGGAAAACAGTCTGTCCTGACATTGTACATTATAGGACGCTCTGTAAAGTTTCTGTGTCTGTTTAGAGTTTATAGTCCAGGGGTTCTATATTCCCCTTTAGTCAGCGCTGGTCCTCACAGCACACGCATATGCGTGACCCGTGAGTCCGTGCCCAGATGGTTTTTGGCCAGGCACTTGTAGGTGCCAGAATCTGCTGTGGTGGGTCTCTGGATGATCAGCGTGCCCTGTGGGTGGAGCAGCTCGCTGCCCGTGGGCCGCCCTTTTCCCGCCGTGGAGAGCACAGAGAGGTCAGGCAGCTCCCAGGTAATCTCTGGCTTTGGGATCCCGATGGCAGCACAGTTGAGTTGGATGGGCGCCCCCGCCACCGCCCTCACGGTGGGAGGGGGTCCCGCGGTGATGCGGGGAGGGTAGGCGATGATGATGACCTGCACTGTGAGAACCGCCTCGCCAGCGTCATTCACGGCCCGACACACATAGTTTCCCCGGTCGTGGAGGGTGGTGTCCCTGACAACCAGGGTCCCGTTCTCCATCAGCTGGTGGCGTCCATGGACCTGAGGCCTGATCAGGGTGTGGCCTCCAGGGATGGTCCAGTAGATGCTGGGTCTGGGGCTGCCATCAGCCAGGCAGTGGAGGAACAGAGGGTCCCCAGACACACTGCGTATGATCCCTCTGGGCCTGGTGAGGATTAAAGGTTTCTGGCCCACCTCCAGAACTATCAGTTTCTCAATGTAGCCCACGGAGTTCTTAGCGGCACAGCGGTATTTCCCAGCATCCTCCTTCGTGGGATTGTAGATGACAAAGGTTCCATCATTGCCTAGGTGTTGGCGCGAGCCCCGGTCGGGGCTGCCAGTGAAGCGGGTCCCATTAGGCAGCAGCCAGATGATCTCTGGTGTGGGGTGACCATCTGCAGAACAGTTCAGCACCGTGGTCTTGCCCATGCGGGTCACCACCTTCTCGTTGAAGGGGTTCTTGAAGATGGGCCGTTGGAGCATGTCAGTGACCTCCAGCTGTACCACCATCACCGCCTCCCCTCCGTCGTTCCTTGCCATGCAGATGAACTCCGCCATGTCCGTCGGACGGACGTTTCGGAATTCCAGCGTTCCGTTGCGGTGGACAATAATTCTGCTGCCGAAATACGGAGCATTCAGGAAGATGTTATCCGGCATGATCCAGGTGATCTTCGGAGGCGGGTCTCCAGCGGCCTTGCAGTCTATGAACTTCCTGGAGTACTTAGCAGCTGTGTCTTTCACCACGGTCCTGTTCTGGTAGTAGCCATTGATCACCGGAGGGTTTCCGTCAATATCCAGCTTGTAAACCTTGCTGTCATCCCCGGCGGTGTTGCGAGCCATGCACACGTACTCACCAGCATCCCTAAGCTTAACGTCCCGGATATCGAGAGACCCGTTGACGTGCATCAGGTAGCGTTCGTTGGAGGCTGCGATCATGTCATTGGCAGGGAGCATCCACAGGATTTTGGGCTTGGGCTCGCCCGTGGCCTCACAGTCGAAGCGGATGTCACCTCCAGGCTTCACTTGGGCGTAGGTCCGGCTGGGCGTCCGTATCCGTGGCGCTGCCATCACCACGGTGATGTGGACGTGCATCTCGTCCTTGCCCAGCTGGTTCTCGGCATAGCAGGTGTAGTCTCCCTCCTCCGCCATGCCCACCTGTAGACAGACACAGTACTAGCAGTTCAGAGTCAGAGGACTACAAAGACAGAGAAGAAATACATCTAGCAACGTTGAGTTAGCAACATTGAATTAGCAACATTGAGTTAGTAACACTGAATACAGCCCATTACTCCTAGCAAGCCAATGCATTAAATAATTAGTGTTCAGGTAGATTTCACACCTGGTTGAGATAAAGCGTGCCATTATCAAACAGGATGTATCGACGTGCGCGTCCCCCTCCACTGCTGCTGTCTGCCTGCAGGGCGCTGTTGACCATGGTGCCGTCTGGTAGACCCCAGGAGATCTCTGGCTCCGGGGCTCCAGACGCTTTGCAGTCCACCTTCAGTTCGTTGCCGTAGGGGACCTGCTTCTTGCTGTACGTCTTGGGCTCGATCTTGGCTGGCTTCATGGACACAGTGACCTTCATGAGCTGGAGGTCGTCTCCCACCTTGCTGCGTGCCACACACAGGTAGTCCCCAGCGTCCTTGTCACTCACAGAGTCTATGACCAGGGTACCGTTGTCCAGGACCTGGATCCTGTTTCCCATCCTGGATAAAGAGATGTGAAAAATAATTAGGTACATTGGTTATTTCTTTAAAAGTTACTTCGTACTGCAGCACAGCTTGCGGGCTGCCGCAGAATTCTATGGCACGTCATTTAAGTGTCAGCCATTTTTGCCATTAATGCTAGTTAGTTCTAGTTTGACCCCCAGAAGCCATCTTTGAGAAGCATTTGACTGTTTTTAAAAATTGGCTGTATTAGAGAATTTAAAACCCTTTTTTTGCAAGAACATAGTATATGGGGATTGATTTTAAGAAATGTAGCTTCATTAACTTGATTAATATTATTGTGTTTCTATTCCAAGAAAAATTAAACACTTAGGGTTTCCTTTAGGAAAATATGGCACTGTACAACGTGACCGGTCGGGAGGAGGCTACTAAGTGACTACGAATGAAGAGCAAAATAATCTTAAAATTTCCACACCCTAATTGTAGGCTAACCAATACCCAAACGGAGATTCAGTGAGACATCATTTGTAGATGACAACAAATTAAAAAGAGTTGAGTAGAGAAAGAATGTTGCTTTATATGATATTACTTACTATTGATTTTACAATAACATACAGAACTATAGTAGGTCATGTACTGGGGGAAAAGTTCTGTTTTAAACAGCAGCAGTCATGTCAACACATTTGTAAGTCGCTCTGGATAAGAGCGTCTGCTAAATGACTTAAATGTAAATGTAAATGTAAACAAAATCTAATGACTTTTCATCCTTGTGGAGCTTACAGTATATGTCCTCCTGCTTGGTATTTCCATCAATCTCCATAAAACATACATGGGGAATGAGTCATTCTTACAGGGGCCAGGCGGGCTTACAGCCGATCACTCTATTTGACCTGGCTGGGCCAGGTGGGCTTACAGCCGATCACTCTATTTGACCTGGCTGGGCCAGGCGGGCTTACAGCCGATCACTCTATTTGACCTGGCTGGGCCAGGCGGGCTTACAGCCGATCACTCTATTTGACCTGGCTGGGCCAGGCGGGCTTACAGCCGATCACTCTATTTGACCTGGCTGGGCCAGGTGGGCTTACAGCCGATCACTCTATTTGACCTGGCAGGGCCAGACGGGCTTACAGCCGATCACTCTATTTCACCTGGCAGGGCCAGACGGGCTTACAGCCGATCACTCTATTTGACCTGGCAGGGCTAGACGGGCTTAGAGCAGATCACTCTATTTCACCTGGCAGGGCTAGACGGGCTTGGAGCAGATCACTCTATTTCACCTGGCAGGGCTAGGCGGGCTTAGAGCAGATCCCTCTATTTCACCTGGCAGGGCTAGGCGGGCTTACAGCCGATCACTCTATTTGACCTGGCAGGGCTAGGCGGGCTTAGAGCAGGTCACTCTATTTCACCTGGCAGGGCTAGGTGGGCTTAGAGCAGATCACTCTATTTCACCTGGCAGGGCTAGGCGGGCTTAGAGCAGATCACTCTATTTCACCTGGCAGGGCTAGACGGGCTTAGAGCAGATCACTCTATTTCACCTGGCAGGGCTAGGCGGGCTTAGAGCAGATCACTCTATTTCACCTGGCAGGGCCAGACGGGCTATTTGACCTGGCAGGGCTAGGCGGGCTTAGAGCAGATCCCTCTATTTCACCTGGCAGGGCTAGGCGGGCTTAGAGCAGATCACTCTATTTTACCTGGCAGGGCTAGGCGGGCTTAGAGCAGATCCCTCTATTTCACCTGGCAAGGCTAGGCGGGCTTAGAGCAGGTCACTCTATTTCACCTGGCAGGGCTAGGCTGGCTTACAGCAGATCACTCTATTTTACCTGGCAAGGCTGGCTTAGAGCAGATCCCTCTATTTCACCTGGCAGGGCTAGGCTGGCTTAGAGCAGATCCCTCTATTTCACCTGGCAGGGCTAGGCGGGCTTAGAGCAGATCCCTCTATTTCACCTGGCAGGGCTAGGTGGGCGAGCAGCTATTTTACCTGGCAAGGCGGGCTTAGAGCATCACTCTATTTTGGCAGGGACCTGGCAGGGCTAGGCGGGCTTAGAGCAGATCACTCTATTTTACCTGGCAGGGCTAGGCGGGCTTAGAGCAGGTCACTCTATTTCACCTGGCAGGGCTAGGCGGGCTTACAGCAGATCATCTTATTTCACCTGGCAGGGCCAGGCTGGCTTACAGCAGATCACTCTATTTAACCTGGCAGGGCCAGGTGGGCTTAGAGCAGATCCCTCTATTTCACCTGGCAGGGCCAGGCGGGCTTAGAGCAGATCACTCTATTTTACCTGGCTGGGCCAGGCGGGCTTAGAGCAGATCACTCTATTTTACCTGGCAGGGCTAGGCGGGCTTAGAGCAGATCACTCTATTTTACCTGGCAAGGCTAGGCGGGCTTAGAGCAGATCACTCTATTTCACCTGGCAGGGCAAGGCGGGCTTAGAGCAGATCACTCTATTTCACCTGGCAGGGCTAGGTGGGCTTAGAGCAGATCCCTCTATTTCACCTGGCAGGGCTAGGCGGGCTTAGAGCAGATCACTCTATTTTACCTGGCAGGGCTAGACGGGCTTAGAGCAGATCACTCTATTTCACCTGGCAGGGCTAGGCGGGCTTAGAGCAGATCACTCTATTTTACCTGGCAAGGCTAGGCGGGCTTAGAGCAGATCCCTCTATTTCACCTGGCAGGGCTAGGCGGGCTTAGAGCAGATCACTCTATTTTACCTGGCAGGGCTAGGCGGGCTTAGAGCAGATCCCTCTATTTCACCTGGCAAGGCTAGGCGGGCTTAGAGCAGGTCACTCTATTTCACCTGGCAGGGCTAGGCTGGCTTACAGCAGATCACTCTATTTTACCTGGCAGGCTATAGAGCAGATCCTCTATTTCACCTGGCAGGGCTAGGCGGGCTTAGAGCAGATCACTCTATTTTACCTGGCAGGGCTAGGCGGGCTTAGAGCAGATCACTCTATTTCACCTGGCAGGGCTAGGCGGGCTTAGAGCAGATCACTCTATTTCACCTGGCAGGGCTAGGCGGGCTTAGAGCAGATCACTCTATTTTACCTGGCAGGGCTAGGCGGGCTTAGAGCAGATCACTCTATTTTACCTGGCAGGGCTAGGCGGGCTTAGAGCAGATCACTCTATTTCACCTGGCAAGGCTAGGCGGGCTTAGAGCAGGTCACTCTATTTCACCTGGCAGGGCTAGGCTGGCTTACAGCAGATCACTCTATTTTACCTGGCAAGGCTAGGCTGGCTTAGAGCAGATCCCTCTATTTCACCTGGCAGGGCTAGGCTGGCTTAGAGCAGATCCCTCTATTTCACCTGGCAGGGCTAGGCGGGCTTAGAGCAGATCCCTCTATTTCACCTGGCAGGGCTAGGTGGGCTTAGAGCAGATCACTCTATTTTACCTGGCAAGGCTAGGCGGGGTTAGAGCAGGTCACTCTATTACACCTGGCAGGGCTAGGCGGGCTTAGAGCAGATCACTCTATTTTACCTGGCAGGGCTAGGCGGGCTTAGAGCAGATCACTCTATTTTACCTGGCAAGGCTAGGCGGGCTTAGAGCATGTCACTCTATTTCACCTGGCAGGGCTAGGCGGGCTTAGAGCAGATCACTCTATTTCACCTGGCAGGGCTAGGCGGGCTTAGAGCAGATCACTCTATTTTACCTGGCAGGGCCAGGCGGGCTTAGAGCAGATCCTCTATTTCACCTGGCAGGGCCAGGCGGGCTTAGAGCAGATCATCTATTTCACCTGGCAGGGCCAGGCGGGCTTAGAGCAGATCACTCTATTTTACCTGGCAGGGCTAGGCGGGCTTAGAGCAGATCACTCTATTTCACCTGGCAGGGCTAGGCGGGCTTAGAGCAGATCACTCTATTTTACCTGGCAAGGCTAGGCGGGCTTAGAGCAGATCCCTCTATTTCACCTGGCAGGGCTAGGCGGGCTTAGAGCAGATCACTCTATTTTACCTGGCAGGGCTAGGCGGGCTTAGAGCAGATCCCTCTATTTCACCTGGCAAGGCTAGGCGGGCTTAGAGCAGGTCACTCTATTTTACCTGGCAGGGCTAGGCTGGCTTACAGCAGATCACTCTATTTTACCTGGCAAGGCTAGGCGGGCTTAGAGCAGATCACTCTATTTTACCTGGCAAGGCTAGGCGGGCTTAGAGCAGATCACTCTATTTTACCTGGCAGGGCTAGGCGGGCTTAGAGCAGATCACTCTATTTTACCTGGCAAGGCTAGGCGGGCTTAGAGCAGATCACTCTATTTCACCTGGCAGGGCTAGGCGGGCTTAGAGCAGATCACTCTATTTCACCTGGCAGGGCTAGGCGGGCTTAGAGCAGATCACTCTATTTCACCTGGCAGGGCTAGGCGGGCTTAGAGCAGATCACTCTATTTTACCTGGCAGGGCTAGGCGGGCTTAGAGCAGATCCCTCTATTTCACCTGGCAGGGCTAGGCGGGCTTAGAGCAGATCACTCTATTTTACCTGGCAGGGCTAGGCGGGCTTAGAGCAGATCCCTCTATTTCACCTGGCAAGGCTAGGCGGGCTTAGAGCAGGTCACTCTATTTCACCTGGCAGGGCTAGGCTGGCTTACAGCAGATCACTCTATTTTACCTGGCAAGGCTAGGCTGGCTTAGAGCAGATCCCTCTATTTCACCTGGCAGGGCTAGGTGGGCTTAGAGCAGATCACTCTATTTTACCTGGCAAGGCTAGGCGGGCTTAGAGCAGGTCACTCTATTTCACCTGGCAGGGCTAGGCGGGCTTAGAGCAGATCACTCTATTTTACCTGGCAGGGCTAGGCGGGCTTAGAGCAGATCCCTCTATTTTACCTGGCAGGGCTAGGCGGGCTTAGAGCAGATCACTCTATTTCACCTGGCAGGGCTAGGCGGGCTTAGAGCAGATCATCTCTATTTCACCTGGCAGGGCCAGGCTGGCTTACAGCAGATCACTCTATTTAACCTGGCAGGGCCAGGTGGGCTTAGAGCAGATCCCTCTATTTCACCTGGCAGGGCCAGGCAGGCTTAGAGCAGATCACTCTATTTAACCTGGCTGGGCCAGGCTGGCTTAGAGCAGATCACTCTATTTTACCTGGCAGGGCTAGGCGGGCTTAGAGCATATCACTCTATTTTACCTGGCAAGGCTAGGCGGGCTTAGAGCAGATCCCTCTATTTCACCTGGCAGGGCTAGGCGGGCTTAGAGCAGATCACTCTATTTTACCTGGCAAGGCTAGGCGGGCTTAGAGCAGATCCCTCTATTTCACCTGGCAGGGCCAGGCTGGCTTACAGCAGATCAGCTCTGTCTTTTATCAAGGCCATTGACAATGACTCACAATAATTGCTTCTTCCGAATCCTACAGCAGTTGCAGAAAAAAATAAAAGACTAATAAAAACCACGTCAGGGCTGCCTCGCCAGCCTCATAACAGTTTAAATCGGACAAGAAACAGAGGGAAAAACATTCCACTAAGTGTCATTATCTGCATAATGAAGTTAATGATATAGGCTGGGAATAATGATTTTATGAACTGAACAGTGAATGAAACCATTAGGCACTACATTCTTCGACATTCACAAAGGAAGTGTTGTTTTTTTTGACAATTTTTGTTTACATAAGTCTCTGTTTCAAATAGACTTCCAAAATACGGACAAGTTCTTTTTTCCCAGTGATTGAATGCAGAGAGGATACATAACAGAATGTCAGCTACATTATTAGGATCAAGATAAATGTCTCAACCAGGAAGCCAACGTTCTTCTGGTACTCTCATGTTCATCTTTTTAGTCCTTGATCAAATAATATAAAACTTGTTTGTGTCGATATCCAGTCTAAAATCCGTCATATTGGCTTGTTAATCTGGCAAATACCCCCCCCCCTCAGTTATTCTGGTCTCAGTTTTTCCCCCCCCAGCTAAGAACAACTGCTAACGGAGAAACGATTGAGAGGCTTAAATAAGGTCATTTATACTGGGTTGAATTGATTGGGTTTTAACAGCTACGGCTTGTGATAAGATGACGTGTTACGGGTTCATTTGAACACTACAGTCTGTACCTTTTGTCCAAGGAGAGATATTACATTAACATGTAGCTTTATGTAGATCAGATGCTGCCGAACAAATTTCTGCCCTGCTAGAGCTGCCCCGGTCAACTGTAAGTGCTGTTGTTATTGTGAAGTGGAAACGTCTAGGAGCAACAACAGGTCAGCCTGCAAAGTGGTAGGCCACACAAGCTCACAGAATGGGACCGCCATGCGCTGAAGTGCGTAGCCCGTAAAAATTGTCTGTACCCTCGGTTGTAACACTCTCTACCGAGTTCCAAACTGCCTCTGGAAACAATGTCAGCACAATGACTGTTCAGTGGGATCTTCATGAATTGGGTTTCCAAGCCTAAGATCACCATGCTCAATGCCAAGCATCGGCTGGAGTGGTGTAAAGCTTGCTGCCATAGGACTATGGAGCAGTGGAAACGCGTATCTGTAGTGATGAATCACGCTTCACCATCTGGCAGTCCAAAGGATTAATCTGGGTTTGGCGGATGCAAAATCTGGCCCCTTAGTTCCACTGACAGGAAATCTTAGTGCTGCAGCATACCATTACATTCTGGACGATTCTGTGCTTCCCAACTTTGTGGAAACAGTTTGGGGAAGGCCCTTTCCTGTTTCAGCATGACAATGGCCCCCCATGCACAAAGCGAGGTCCATACAGAAATGGTTTGTAGAGATCGGTGTGGAAGAACTTGACTGCCCTACCCAGAGCTCTGACCTCAACCCCATTGAACACCATTGTGATGAATTGGAACACCGAACGTGAGCCAGGCCTAATCGCCCAACATCAGTACCCGACCTCACTAATGCTCTTGTGGCTGAATGGCAGCAAGTCCCTGTGACAATTTTCCAACATCCAGTGGAAAGCCTTCCCAGAACACCCATGATTTTGGAATGAGATGTTCGACAAGCAGGTGTCCACATACTTTTGGTCATGTAGTGTATTTCTGACTATACAAATAACAGAGCAAGTCTTTACATGTATCTACATGATGTGTTCAGCCTGGCAGGTCAGATTCCGAGACTGGCTCATTTTTTTATTTAAAAACTTTTGTTTATTATTTTTTTATACCCCTTTTTCGTGGTATCCAATTGGCAGTTACAGTCTTATCTCATCACTGCAACTCCCGTACAGACTCAGGAGAGGCGAAGGTAAAGAGCAGTGTGTCCTCCGAAATACGATCCAACTAAGCCGCACTGCTTCATGACACAAAGCCCTGAAGCCAGCCGCACCAAAGTGTTGGAGGAAACACCGTACACCGTACCCGGCCCACCACAGGAGTTGCTAGTGTGCGATAGGACAATCCCTGCCAGCCAAACCCTGCCCTAACCCAGACGACGCTGGGCCAATTGTACGCTGCCACCATGGGTCTCCCGGCCGTGGCCGGCTGCTACAGTGTCTGGACTCAAACCCAGAATCTCTAGTGGTGCAGCTTACACTGCGACGCAGTGTCTTAGACCACTGCGCCACTCAGGAGGCTCCTGGCTTTATTTTTTGAAGTCTCTGTTTTCAATCCATGTTTCTGTACATTTTCAAACTTAGGTGCTCAGTGCATGGATGGACTAACTTAAACTTGTACTGAAGAGGCACGATTCTTGTCTCTGGGAGAACCACAGTTTTAGCTCTCTGCACTGGAAACATAACTAAATCATTTGGGGAGAAGTTATAATGATGTCTCTTTTGGTGTGTTTAAACAGCTGTGTTGTAGCACAGAGAACCTGGATACCTTTCAGTGTGTGTGTATGTTGTCCCTGAATAGACTGTGTGATTACGTATATATTACAGATCATGTCCTCATTACCTGTGCCACTGGTCCACCACAGCCTTAGAGGGTAGTCTCCAGATTATCCTGGGTTTGGGGTCCCCGGTGGCCGAGCAGTTCAGCCTGAGCTGGTCACCATACGACAGCACCGTCCTGAGGTGTGACGCCTCAACAATCTCAGGAGCCATCTCCTTCTTCTCCACCGTCAGCGTCACCACCCTGCGCTCTGACCCTGTAGAGCTGGTGACGATGCACTCATACTTTCCACTGTCCGTGGCAGCCGTATCGGTCAGGTGGAGCGTCCCGTTAGCGAACACAGACACTCTGGGGTCCACAGAGGTCTTCATGGGCAGCACCGCCATCCCATCATAGAGGACCCAGTGTACAGTGGGCTGGGGGCTTCCCTGAGCGGTACAGGGTAACCACAGGCTCTGACCCACACCAGCCTGGACCTGCTGTCGTTTGGCCTCCAGGATACCAGGAGGTGCTGCCACCACCTGCAGTCTGACAGTGGCAGTGTCGGCTCCTGCTGGGTTACTGGCGATGCACTTGTAATGGCCCCGGTCATACACAGACACCTGCTTGATGAGCAGAGTACCCTCTGGGGTCACTGACACTCTGGGGTCCGAGTTGTGGCCCCTGACTTGGGTGCGGTTGGCCAGGATCCAGGAGACCAGAGGGGTGGGGCGGCCCTCCACCTTGCACTTCATCTCCACTGTCTTCCCAGAGTGGGACTTGATCTCCCGTACCTTGGGCTCCAGGATGCGTGAGGGGTAGGCCACTACGGACAGAGTGACCAGGAGCTTGTCCGACCCATGATCGTTCTCGGCCAGGCAGAGGTACTGGCCACGGTCTTTGATGTTGGCGTTCTGGATGGACAGAGTGCCATTCTGGAACACCTCAAACTTGCCCATCTTGCCCTTGATGGTCATTGTGCTTCCTGAAAGGAAGGGAGGAACGAGAGAGCGAGAGAGAGTGAGAGAGAGAGGGGGGGAGAAAGAGAGTGAGAGTAAGAGTATAGAGAGTGGGAGAAAGAGAGCAAGATAGAGGGAGTGAGAGAGAATATTTAAATACAGTATAACTTCAGTACAACTTCATTCCAAAGTTAGTTTTATAACATGCTAAATATTTATACCCTTTTACCTGTGCTTGAAGAGAAGCGTTTCCAACTGATGGTGGGTTCAGGGCTGCCCACGGCTTCACAGGGCAGGAAGGCGTCTGAGTTGGACAGGACAGTGAAGCTAGCCGCGTTGCCTCCCACAATCCTGGGCTTGGTGAGCATGTCCTTGGTAGAGGGCTCAAAGCCCACAATGCTAGCGGTTGTCGTATCATAGCCGGTGATGTGGGTATAGGCGTTGGAGATGGCATTGTCTATGTCCTTGCTGCTGTAGGGGCCATTGGTGTGCCCTTGCTCTGCTTCCAGAACAGTCAGTGTGTCAAAAGTCAGGGTCTTGTCTGGGCTTGGTCTGGTCCGTTTACTGGACACCGTTGGCCTGGTTCTCCTGATCGTGGGTCTCTGTGTGATCTGGTAAGGACTGTCTCTACCTGACGGGAGCCTGATGTTAGTGTTCACTCTGATGGGGTCGGTGTTAGTCTGTACGTGGGTTGATGATGTAGTGTAAGGCCTTGAGGTGGTGGTTGGATGAGGTGTGTTGGAAGTCATTCTGGGCCTGGTGGTGGAAGTGTAGGCTCGTGGACGGTTAGTGGTGGACTCCAGCTCATCCGTCCAGTTCTCATCTTCGTATGAGTCGGAGTCTGTGGTAGTTTCTCCCACGGAGGTCAAGTCAGTGGACACAGTCACTGCAGACCTTTCTGATTCCCTGGAGGGCGTGTACAGGGGCTTGGAGACGGAGACGGTCCGTGTGGGATATGTGGTGGTCTCCATGGTGGTCTCAATGATGGTTTCTGTTGTTTCCGTGGTGGTGCTGGGCGCTTCGGTAGTTGTTATGGTTTTTCTGAAAGTCCACCTGCCTCTGAAAGGCCTCCTGCCCCCTGACCCTCCATTCGGTCTCCGGTTTGCCCCAAATCTACGGGATAGGTACCCCCCTGACCCTCCTGATTCAGACCCAGAGGATGAGGCCTCATCTGTGTCTTCTCTTGGGGCAGGTTTTTCTGTGGGGGGAGTAGCGATAGTCTGGGTGTCTGGGGAAGACTCTGTGGTGTTTGAGTACCTGTAGTGCCAGGCTGGTGTTGTAGTTCCACGGCTAGTGCCAGGCTGGGATGTGGTAGAGGCCTCAGAGTCAGGCGATGAATCTCCATAGTCATCGTCTGATGAGCTTTCTGGGGTTTCTCTGTGTTTACCTGCTCTAGACGGTGACTCGGTCACAGGTTCAGCCAGAGACCGCTGGGTGGGCAGTGCGGTTGTAGTTGTAGTTGCGGTGGTGGTGGGTTGGACCATTGTTGAACCCTCTGTGGTGGTGGAGGGCCTGGCTGGTTTCCGTAGCCCGTTGAGTTTCTCCTTCTGCCTCGCCCTGTTCTCAAACAGCCTGTCCCAGTTGATCTTACCACGGACGACCTTGGAGGCGGTTGTGGTTGTGATGGTGGAGGTTGTTGGTTCATCTGTTGTGCTCGTCATAGGATGGTATGTTGGGTCAGACTCTGGGGCTTCAGAGGAGGTCATGTCATCGCTGGATACCTCACCTCTGGACTGAGAGTCAGTGGAGGTGGGCTGGGTGGTGGTGGTGGTGGGGGCTTCTGTTGAGTATGTGGTGGTGGGAGTGTCCAGTGTTGTAGAGATGGGCCTCTCTGTTCTTCCTAGAGAGGAGCTAGGGTCTTTAGGCGATGATTTAGGCAATGTTTTTGGTGAGACGACCCTCTGACCGCTTGTCTTCTTCTTCCCATCTTCATCACAGTCACAGTCTGAAATAGCAACAATAATAACAATGAATCCATCATCATCATCATAATCCTCATCATCATGATCTTTAGGCTGTTCCTCAAAGCTCAAGAGTCTCACCAACAAAGCTAATGTCAACATCAAAGACAAGAAAAGACATAACACATTTGAACAACATGACAAGTATAACAATATTTAAGTATATAAAAAATGATTTGAAATACATTTAATGTCGATTTTATTTGTTATTTCATTAGCATTTAATTTGATTAAATACATTTAAAATGATGTTAATTGGGATGATTTTTTTCAATTTTTCTTAGTATATTAGATAAAGAGCAAAACAAATATATGTTGAATACACCTTATGTACATTTTATATGTATATTTCTCATGGATTAGAAGTACTAAAATTGTATTTGAATTATATCTCCTGTATTTTCTTTACAAAGAAAGTGCATTTATTTCAAGTACATGTTTCAAGTATAATTTTACAAATAGACTTCTACTCATTAACCACATTAGTTATTGTAATTAGCCATGTAAAGGTAACTTTCATTTACCAAGGCATCTTTCAGCCAATGCTATTTACAAAACAGTTGTGGCTGGAGCAGCAAACTACAAGTTACGCTTTTGATAACTTCATCAGTGGTATTTCACACTTTAGCTTTTCACATGGTGATAAATTAACATTTCAATAAAATGTGTAATGTGTCAAATGTGATGTGTAATTAAAAGTACAACATTATTCAGTTTGAAAATGAACATCAAAAACATTTGAATTACCTAAATATAAAGAACGATATCATATTATAAATGGAAACTTGAGCTGCAGAAAAGGATGCTGGGTAATATGCAAAACATTTTGCAAATGTATTTTTAAAAGTATACTTTAATATATTTTGTGGACATTTATGTTAAATATACTTTTTTTTAAAGTATACTTAAATATATTTACTTGAGATATTAAAAAGTATAGTGTCAGGAAGCATTTTCCTCAGCTGTGCATGCTACCTTATGTGGAATAAACAATCGTTATCGTTGTCAACTTTCTCTGCACTCTTCTGAACTGGAATTAAGAAAATATTTCAAAACTCATTATTGGCACTGAAATTACAGTGCCTTGCAAAGGTCTTCATACCCATTGGATTTCTTAAAATGTTATCGTTACAAAGTGGGATTAAAATTGATTTAATAAAATAAAAAAATAATAGTCAACAATCGAAGCAAAGATTTTATTTAACATTTTGTAAATATTGATAGATATTAAATAACTAAAATATAGTTGTTGCATAACTACTCAGCTCCCTGAGTCAATACATTATAGAAACACTTTTGGCAGTGATTACATTGGCGAGTCTTCCTGGGTAAATCTCCGAGAGCCAATCCAATCCACACATGGATTGCCTAATATTAATCCTTTATCCTGTTCATGGTTCTTCCAGTCCTGTCAAGATGTCGGGGATCATGGCTAGACAACCATTTTCAAGTCTTGTCATATATTTTCAAGTAGATTCACTGTCTTCTTGGTAAGCAACTCGTGTAAATTTGGCCTTGTGTTTTAGGTTATTGTCCTGCTGAAAGGTGTTGGAAAGCAGACTGAATAAAAGATTTTGCCTGTGCTTAGCTCCAAACTGTTTCTTTTTATCCTGAAAAACTCCCCAGTATTTGCAGATTGTCAAGCATACCAATGCCATGATGCAGCCACCACCATGCTTGAAATAAGGCAGGAGTTACTCAGTGATGTGTTGTGTTGAATTTGCCCCAAACATAAGGCTTTGCATTTAGGCCAAAAAGTGTATTCCTTAGCAGTATTTTTTAACAGTATTACTTTAGTGCCTTGTTGCATACAATACTATTTTTATTTTGTATATTTGTACTCTTCTTTTCACATTGTAATTTCTGTCATTATTTTGGAATCACTACAGTGTTGTTGATATCATCGTCACAGCCATTGAACTCTGTAACTGTTTTAAAATCACCAAATCAATGTAACATCCCTGAGAAGTTTCATTCCAGCTCATTTCAGGAGTACGACTGTATATCTTTGATGTGTCTGGGTGGTTTAATGCATAATCCACAGCATAATTATTAACCTCTTGAGTGTAGGGGGCAGTATTTTGATGTTTTGATGAAAAACGTACCCAAATGAAACTGCCTATTTCTCAGGCCCAGAAGCTAGAATATGCATATACTTGTCAGATTAGGATAGAAAACACTGTAAAGTTTCCATAACTGTCAAAATATTGTCTGTGAGTATAACAGAACTGATATTGCAGGCGAAAACCTGAGGAAAATCCAACCCGGAAGTGAAGGTTTTTCCTGAAAGCGCTCTGTTCCATTGCCTGCCTTCATTCCATTTAAAGGGATATCAACCAGATTCCTTTCCCTATGGCTTCCACATGGTGTGAACAATCTTTAGACATAGTTGCAGGCTTTTACTTTGAAAAATTAGAGAGAAAGATCACATCGCGTCATTGGATGGCTGGGTGCCAGCAGCGTTTTGTATGCCCCAACAGAATGGAGCAGACATTTTCTCTTTCTCTCCTATTGAAGAAGCTACAGTCCGGTTGAAATATTATCGATTACAAATTGTAAAAACAACCTGAGGATTGATTATAAAAAACGTTCGACATGTTTCTGCAAACTTTACGGATACTATTTGGAATTTTCGTCTGCCCCGTCGTGACCACTCGAGCGTTTGGATTTCTGAACATAACGTGACAACCAAATGGAGGTATTTTGGATATAGAAATAATCTTTATGGAGCAAAAGGAAGATTTATTGTGTAACTGGGAGTCTCGTGAGTGCAAACATCCGAAGATCATCAAAGGTAAGCGATTCATTTTATTGCTTTTCTGACTTTCGTGACCAATCTACTTTGCTGCTAGCTGTTTGTAATGTTTTGTCTGCTGAGAGAGATGTCCTTACATAAACGCTTGGTATGCTTTCGCCAAAAAGCTTTTTTGAAATCTGACATGCCAGGTGGATTAACAACAAGCTAAACTGTGTTTTGCTATATTGCACTTATGATTTCATGAAAATTTAATATTTTTCGTAATTTAATTTGAATTTGGCGCTCTACAATTCATCGGTGGTTGACGAAAATGATCCCGCTAACGGGATGGGTGTGTCAAGAAGTTTTAAAATGACCATCCGTAAAGAGATATTCAATGTCTGATTTGATATTGTTACCCATCAACCAATCACTGCCCTCTCTTTATGTGGAACCCTTATTATTTCACACAGAGTGAGTCCATGTGTAATTTGTTAAGCCACATTTTACTCCTGAACTAATGTATTCTTAACTTAACAAAGGGGCTGAATACTTATGCAACGACTATAATTTAGTTATCTTTATATATATATATATATAAAAACATGCCCTGTTAAGAACTCTTTTTATTTTTTAAAATATTTTTTATATATATTGACTTTCAATGTTATATATATATTTTTAAACATTTTTAAATTTGTTTTTATCTTACTATTTATTTTTTAGTTATTTTTCACTTTCACATTACAGAGTATTTTGAGTTCATTATTGGCAAAAAAATACAATTAAATCAATTTTAATCATGCTGTTTAACACAACAAAATGTGAAGAAATACACAGAGTATGAATGTCTTTGAAAGGCACTGTATACTACTAGCACGCTTAATCACTGACAAGCAGTTTCCTAAAATTGTTTTATTGTGCTTCAACTTAAAAACAACTCCAAGTGTATTTTAAATTAATATACAATAATAATTTTAAAGCGTTTTAAATTAATGTACAGTTTTAATGATTATGTTTAAGTTTAACGATAGTGAACATATAGTATACTGAAAGACTGAAAAACAATTAATTTAAAGTACACTTTTAATAAGTGTATTGAAGTGTGATGACAGTATACTGATCAAAAATATAAACGCAACATGTAAAGTGTTGGTCCTATGTTTCATGAGCTGAAATAAAAGATCCCAGAAATGTTCCATATGCACAAAAAAAGTTTCTCTCAGATTTTGCACACAAATTTGTTTATATCCCTGTTATTGAGCTTTTCTCCTTTGCAAAGATAATTCATCCACCTGACAGGTATGAATAATAATAATATATGACAGGTATGACATATCAAGAAGCTGATTAAACAGCATGATCATTACACAGGTGCACCTTGTGCTGGGGACAATAAACGACCACTCTAAAATGTGCAATTGGTCACAAGTTTTGAAGGAATGTGCAATTGGTATGCTGACTGCAGGAATGTCCACCAGAGCTGTTGCCAGAGAATTTAATGTTAATTTCTCCACTGTAAGCCACCTCTAACGTCATTTTAGAGTTGGCAGTATGCCCAACCGGCTTCACAACTGCCGCCCAGGACCTCCACATCCAGCTTCTTCACCTTTGTCTGGGATCAGCCACCCAGACAAGCTGATGAAACTGAGGAGTAGTATTTCTGTCTGTTATAAAGCCCTTTTGTGGGGGAAAATTCATTCTGATTGGCTGATTCCTCAGTGGGTGGGCCTATGCCATCCCAGGTGCACCAATGGCTGGCCACTGCCCAGTCATGTGAAATCCACAGTTTATGGACTATTTTATTTATTTGAATTAAGTGATTTCCTTATATGAACTGTAACTCAGTTAAACCGTTGAAATTGTTGCATGTTGCGTTTATATTTTTGTTCAGTATATATTTATAGATATTTAAGATATACCAGAAAAGTACATTTCGCATTTGAATTATATTATTTAAATTTGTTGTATATTTAAGTATACTTTAGCATACGTGTAATATACCACATTTTGTCATTTGGGATAACTGGGTACCTGGGTACCTGTGATTAGATCAATAGTGTAGAAACTACATATCATATTTGAACAAAATGACATAAAGTACCTGTGGTCAGCTCCATAGTGTAGGGTACTGTGTTGTTGCCTTGCTTCTTCACTGTGGTGGGCTGTTTGAGTTTGTTCAGGATGGACTGGATGTCTGTGATTCGGTTGGGCTTGATAAACCTCCTCCTGCCAGGATGGTTCCTCCTCCGGCCCCCTCCTCCTCTTCCTCCACCTCCTCCTCCTCCTCCTCGGCCATTCTTAGGGGGGATGATGTGGATCTGCTGGCGGGAGATGATGGTGGAGCCTGCAGGCATACGGGGGGACTTGATCCTCTGGGTGGTGTGGAAGGTGATCTCATCCTGCTCTCTCTCTGTGGTGGTGACTGCAGTGAAGGTGGTCTGGCTGTCTGGGTCAGTGGCTGTGTGGATCTCAGGCCCTCTAGGGGGTGACCTGGGACTGTCCATCATGGGGGTGACGTTGGGGTCGGCAACAAGCCATCGCGCCGCCCCGGTGGAGGTCTCTGGTTCTGCAGGTGCTTCTCCGGAGAATAGGATCTGGGTCTCGTCTGTGGTGTCGGTCACGGTGAGGCGGAGAGTGACGGGTAGCCTCAGGGGTACCGTCATGTTCCTCTCCAGAGCGTACGACTCACCATTAGACCCACTAGTTCCACTAGACCTACTGATACCGGGAATGTTTGGTGTGACTGCCTCACTCTGAGTTCCACTGATACTCCCTGTGATGTCGGGTCCGTGGGTGAATGTGGACTCGATGGGTGTGGCGTCTGACCGGCTGTATGACTCTGTCGTCACTCTGTCAGTGTTTTCTGTTGTTACAGTGAAACTCGTCCGAATGTCATCTGGGATCTCCATGGTTGTCATGAAACTGGTTTCACTGTTGTCGGTGGTTGCCATGACATTATTCTGATAGTTTACGTTCTCTCTGCTTGCAGTTACTCTCATCTTTCTTTCATCTGGAGTATCTGTGGTTGTCATGACGCTGGTTGGTAAAACAACGAGTCCATCTTCATGAGACAGACCCTCCCCAGATCCAGCATCCCCGTCCGCAGACATGTCAGTCTCAGAAACTCCTTTTTCTTTCTCCCTCTCTGTCTTTATTGTTGAACCACCTTGAGCCTTCTTCATGAACTCTGCAAATCTCTGGGGGTCTACTTTCCTGGAGGCTTGATCAAAGACCCTCCTGTTGCTCCATATGCGTCTACTGCTGGCTGGGCCCCTCCGCCTCCCCCCTGAGCCTTCTGATCCTCTGCCCCGAGAGGAGGACCTGAGTCTGGGGTACGGTCTATCTGATGTGATGGTCCTGGACTCCTTAATGGTTCTGTCAGATGGGCTGGAGGAAGGGATCTCACTGTGGGAATCCTCCCTCTCTTCTATGCCCCCGCCAACCTCAAACTCAACCCCAGCTTCCATCCCTGACCCCTCACTATCCACCACTGTCACCTTCCTGTACCCCTCCCCAGTAACTGTCACCTGGGATGTCAGCAGGTCCACCCCCAGGTAGTTAGCACTGAGACACCTGTAAAACCCCCGGTCTCTGGAGGTCAGATCTTTTATTCCTAGAGTCCCATTCCTAAAGACCTTCCTGTTCCCATAGGATTTATCCAGCACTGTGTTGTCAGGTAGAATCCACTGGACCGAGGCATCAGGGCTGCTTGCGGACCCACAGTCGAGAACCAGGCTCTGGCCCAGAGGCCGTGAGAGCTTGACCCCGTTGACCTCCTCCTCCTCCACATCGGGAGACAGCACGGTGACCCGGAAGCTGAGCACGTCTGCGTCCAGGTAGTTAGTGGCGATGCAGCGGTAAAGCCCAGTGTCTGAGGTGTCTGTTCCTCTCAGGGTCAGCCTCCCATCAGCGGTGATCACTATCCTGCGGTCCTCACTGGTGTAGGGCGCCCGCACCTTACTGCCGTCCGATAAGATCCACTCTACAGAGGGCTTTGGCTCCCCCAAAGTCTGGCAGTTGAGCTCCACCACCCCACCTGTAATTACAACAAGAATCACGTGAATAAATAGATTTTATAATGCACATTGCTATATTGTAGCTCTGAGAGTATGTTACATACATCATATGGACACATTTCTGCTCATCCACAACATATTGTGTATTGTAGGACCCACCTATGAGGACCCAGAGTGCTCAGTCATGAACAAGACACATATTAACCATGCATTGCTTTGATGTAGCCCTTTTCAACAAGCATCAACAAGCATTGTATGGGGGCTGTATCTCTGACCAAACACCCACCTATGAGGACAGAGTGCTCAGTCTGAGTCTGGTTGTCTCGTTTGATGATGGTCCAGCTGTAACGGTCCCTCCTCTGCGACACCTTGTTCTCCACACGCAGGTTAACCACTGACCTGTACTTAATGTGCAGAGTGGAGAATGTGGTCGTGGTACGGTCCAGCTGAAAGTTAACCTCTCCCTGCATCAACCACGCTGGTGAAGTTATAATATCAGCCTCGATATCTGTGTGGATTTCATCATGTCCCTCCATTGGTCTGATCTGGGTGTACTTGTAGATCATGTCTGGGGTCCTGGAGAGCATCAACCCTCTCTCTAGCTTCATGGGAACGTCACTGTACGTAGCCAGGATGCGCCAGAGCTGTTGGATGTGCTCATAGTCAATATTACAAACCAGCCATGTAGAGATGGTGGTGGAGAGCATGGTCACGTTCTTCTCCCCCTCCTCCACCTGGGTTAGAGTCAGGTTCTCCATGGATGATGGTCTCTGGACTGTGCAGGTAAGACTAGCGTCATTGTGGAACTGATCTGTCAGGTTCATCTGCAGGGATCCAATGGGAGCGATGAAGTCCCGGGGGGAGACAGGGGTGTAATCCCCCTGGTCCAGGCTGACGTTCCTCTGCTTCAGATGGGGATGGATCCAGGGTTTGGTACAGGTGAAGGAGTCACGGGGAAGCTGGATGAGGCTCCTGCCTCGAATGAGAGAAGGGGTCTCACAGACGGGGCAGGCTTCACCTCTGGCATACTTCCTGTCTCGCTTGCATTTCAGCACACCTGGAAAACAAGGTCATTACTGAATCGATATGTCGTTTTTAAGTCATGATTTATTTATTAATATTTATTTATGTCATGGTTGGTTCCCTATTTCCCATGTTTTCAAATGTTGTTTATGATAATGCTCTAAATCACAAAGTCTAAATTTAGATTTAGATCCATCTACATTTTCTTATTTATGACATTTTTTTGATAAAAAAACAATAGAGCCTTTGTTCCTGTTTTTTTAGTATTTTTAAGTACCACTTGATGCTGATATTGAAAAAAGTTAAAAATACGTATTTCCAGCAATAAAGAGGATCTGTCTTCTTTGGAGAAGCAGGGTTTTCCTGCTGGAAACTGTCCCACGCAACATCAATTTACTGAAGAAACACATTTTTTCACGGTATAAATTCATGCATGTAGAGAATTCACCAGATCTTTATTTAACTAGGCAAGTCAGTTAAGAACAAATTCTATTGACAATGATGGCCTAACAGGTTAACAATGGGTTAACTGCCTTGTTCAGGTGAAGAACGACAGATTTTTACCTTGTCAGGTCCGGGAGTCAATCCAGCAACCATTTTGGTTACTGACACAACGCTCTAACCACTCTGCTTACCTGCCACCCTGAGCCTGCCTGGTTCATTTTTTTTTTAAGTACAGTAACTGTCAACAGGGCGTACTCAGTTAAATCAAACATTCAGAACGTTGCAGACAGAACGTTGCAGACAATCTAATGTAACCTTACCTGAATTTATCTCCGCCCACTCTGGGAACCAAGCCATGCGACAGTCGCAGGACCATGGGTTGCCATGGAGATAGACGTTCTCCAGCTGAGAGCAGCCAGTGAAGACGTCTTTGGGGAGGCTGGCAAGGAGGTTGTCAGACAGGTGGATGTTCCTGACGGAGGATACCTTGAACACTTGGCTGTGCCTCAGCGTGATGAATGTATCCGGGTGAAGCTGCTGGAGCAGGTTGCCCTCCAGGTGGACCAGCTGTAACATGGTGAGACCGTAGAACGCCTCCGGGTTGATGAACTCGATGAGGTTGTGGTCCATGTGGAGTCGTACCAGGCCCTCCAGGCCTTGGAAGGTGTCCTTGTTGATCTCTTTCACTCTGTTATAGCTCATCTTCAGGACCTGAAGGCACATCATTGAAAAATACAAGTTATAGTCATACATAGAGACCCCTGGAGCGAGAGTCTACCACGGCTAACGTGTTTGAGGCGCTTCATTAGGAAAAACAGTGTTGTAAAAATCATCCGGGCCAGAGGTGATGTGAGGTTATTCTGCCTGGGACCACTTCCAGAAGTCAGCTGTTGTGAATGTTTTTTAAATAAGAGTAACTCAAAGCAGTTGTAAAGTGATGCATGTCCAAGGTCTTTCATAAACCCCTTCCTCAGTTAACCCTCAGAGCCTACAAACTTCTTTGGAATAAAATATGAACACCACGGACAAAAGACACAGCTGTTTATTTGGTGATATATTTTCCAAGATGAATTACACGTGGATTTGAAAGAAGTTACTGGAAGGAAGAACTTGTATTTATTAATGTCTTAGCATGCTTAGATATTTGGCTCCACTAGCTTGGTGGGGAAAAGTCTACTCTGTCAAAGAATGATATGAGGTTATGAATGGAGTAGGTTATACATTTAACAAAATCATTGTTATGTCTGCCAATGTGGATATGAGCAAATGTGAATCAAATGAGTCAACGTATTACAGACATAAAGGATCCTTTGTAGCTCAGTTGGTAGAGCATGGTGCTTTTCAATGCCAGGATAGTGGGTTCAATACCCAGGACCACCAATTGTTTCAAAAATTATGTGGGTCTGGCTTTGGATACAAAATGTCTTCTAAGTGGTGTATATATAGGGGTAATAAAAGAAACAACACCAGAAAGTTTGTTAATAGGATGTTGGACCACCACCAAGCCAGAACAGAACACCTTGGCAGAGATTCTACCTACGAGCGTCTGGAACTCTATTGGAGGGATGTGACATCATAATTCCATCCTTTGTTGTTGGTGGTGGAAAACGCAGTCTCAGGCGCCTCTCCAGAATCTCCCATAAGTGTTCAATTGGGTTGAGATCTGGTGACTGAGACGGACATGGAATATGGGTATACTGTGCATTCAGAAAGTATTCACACCCCTTGACTTTTTCCACATATTGTTGTTACAGCTTGAATGTAAAAATTGATTTAAAAAAAAATCTTGCTGGCCTACACACAATCCCCGAATAATGTCAAAGTGGAATTATGTTTTTCAAAATTGTTACAAATTAATACAAATTCCAAAGCTGAAATGTCTTGAGTCAATAAGTATTCAATCCCTTTGTTATGGCAAGCATAAATAAGTTCAGGAATAATTAACAAGTCAAATAATAGGTTGCATGGAATCACTATATGTACAATAAATAGCGTTTAACATGATTTATTTTTAATGGCTATCTCATCTCTGTACCCCACACATACAATTATCTGTAAACTCCCTCAGTGGAGCACTGCATTTCAAACACAGATTCAATCATAAAGACAAGGGAGGTTCTCCAATTCCTTGCCAAGAAGGGCACCTATTAGTAGATGGGTAAACATTTTAACAAATCTGACATTGAATATCCCTTTGAGCATGGTGAAGTTATAAATTACATTTTGGATGGTGTATCAATACACCCAGTCACTACAAAGATACAGGTGTCCTTCCTAACTCAGTTGCCGGAGAGGAAGGAAACCGCTCATGGATTTCACCATGATGTCAATGGTGACTTTCAAACAGATACAGAGTTTAATGGCTGGTGATAGAAAACTGAGGATGAATCAACAACGTTGTAGTTATTCCACCATTCTAACCTAATTAACAGAGTGAAAAGAAGGAAGCCTGAACAGAATAAAAATATTCCAAAACCTGCTTCCTGTTTGCAACAAGGCATTAAAGTAATACTGCAGAAAATGTGGTGAAGCAATTTACTTTTTGTCATGAATGCAAAGTTTGGGGATAATCCAATACAACACTTTACTGAGTATCACTTTCCATATTTTCAAGCATAGTGGTAGGTGCAACTGGGTCCTGGACTTCCTGACGGGCTTCCTCCAGGTGGTGAAGGTAGGAAACAACACCTCCACTCTGCTGATCCTCAACACAGGGGCCCCACAAGGATGCATGCTTAGCCCCCTCCTATACTCCCTGTTCACCCATGATTGCGTAGCCATGCATGTCTCCAACTCAATCATCAAGTTTGCAGATGACACAACAGTGGTAGGCCTGGTTACCAACAACTTAAATGTAAATGTAAATGTAACAACGACGAGACAGCCTACAGGGAGGAGGTGACGGCCCTGGCGGAGTGGTGATAGGAAAATAACCTCACCCTCAATGTCAACAAAATGAAGGAACTGATTGTGGACTTCAGGAGACAACAGAGGGAGCACGCCCCCGTCCACATCGAACTGCGACATTGATCATCCTAATATTTCTATATTTCTTAATTCCATTCTTTCACTTTCTTAGATTTGTTTGTATTGTTGTGTATTGTTAGATATTACTGCACTGTTGAAGCTAGGAACACAACCATTTCCCTACACCCGCAATATATGTCTATGCAACCAATAAAATGTGATTTTATTTTATGGGTATGCTTGTAATTGTTAAGGACTGGTGAGATTTACAGGATAAAAAAAAGAGACAGAATGGAACTAAGCAGAGGCAAAATCCTAGAGGAAAACCTGGTTCAGTCTGCTTTCCACCAGACACTGGGAGATTAATTCACCTTTCAGCAGGATAATAACTTTAAACAAAAGGTCAAATCTACACAGGAGTTGCTTACCAAGAAGACAGTGAATGTTCCTGAGTGGCCGAGTTACAGTTTTGACTTAAATCTACTTTAAAATCAATAGCAAGACCTTAAAGGGATTGTCTAGCAATGATCAATAACAAATTTGACAGAACTAACAATAAATAATGGGCAAATGTTGTACAATCCAGGTGTGGAAATCTCTTAGAGACTTAGCCATAAAGACACAGCTGATAATGCTGCCAAAGGTGCTTGTATAAAGTATTGACTCAGGCTTGTGAATACCTATGTAAATGAGACATTTCTGTATTTATTTTTCAATACATTAGTAAAAATATCTAAAAACAGGGAGTACAGGAGGGGGCAGAGCACACACCCCTGTGGGGCTCCTTTGTCATTGTGTGCAGATGGGTGAGAAAAAAACATATATTTAATAAACTTTGAAATCATGCTGTAACACAACAGAATGTGGAATCATTCAAGGGTATAAATACTTTCTGAAGGCACTGTACATAGTTTTTCAGGCTCCGCTAACCATTCAGTGACCACTTGTGCCCTGTGGATGTGGGCATTGTCATCTTATGGGTGCATAGACATGCCACAATTACGTCCAAAATAATAGCCTGCTAAAATATTAATGACCCATTCAATACATGACCCTAAGCATGATGGGATGTTATTTGCTTGATTAACTCAGGAACCACACCTGTGTGAATTTGTATCCCTCATGTACTCACGCGGTTCTATTACCTGTATATCGACAGGTGTTTTATGACAGTGCTGTCATGGGTTATACCTGTAAGGACTTGAGGTCTTGAAAGGCCCTGTCAGCGATGCTGTGAATGGTGTTGCTGTGGAGCATCAGCAGCTCCAGGTGTTTCAACCCAGACAGATCATTCTCATTCAATGCTGTTAAACTGTTATACCTGAAGACAGAAAAGTGAGAAAACAGTGAATAATTTATTATTTCTCAAAATGCTACATTAACGGTCTAACAGTATATTAGACTCTAATATATAACTAAAATATACTGTTATGTGCATTCATAGAGGGTGAGAAAACTGAGAGACTGAGAGAGAGAAAAAGAGAGATCAGGGGGAGAGAGAGATCCGGCCTCACCCTACTAGAATCTGAATTCAAATGTCTACTGTTTGCTGATGATCTGGTGTTTCGGGTCCTCAACCAAGGAGAGCCTACAGCAGCACCCAGATCTTCTGCACAGATTCTGCCAGACCTGGGCCCTGCCAGACCCGGGCCCTGCCAGACCTGGGCCCTGCCAGACCTGGGCCCTGACAGACCTGGGCCCTGCCAGACCTGGGCCCTGACAGACCTGGGCCCTGACAGACCTGGGCCCTGACAGACTTGGGCCCTGACAGACCTGGGCCCTGACAGACCTGGGCCCTGACAGACCTGGGCCCTGACAATAAATCTCAGAAAGACAAAAAAAAATGGTGTTCCAAACAAGGTCCAGGACCACAAATAAATCTATAATAAATAAATCTAGACACTGTCGAAAGGAACATACATTTCCACATACCAATCAGGATCTGGCTAAAAATACTTGAATCAGTTATGGAACCTATTGCCCTTTTTGGTTGTGAGGTCTGGGGTCCGCTCACCAACCAAGAATTCACACAATGGGACAAACACCAAATTGAGATTGCATGCAGAATTCTTCTAAAATATCTTCCGTGTACAACGTAAAACACCAAATAATCCATGCACTGCAGAATTAGCGAAACCCACTCGTGATCAAAATCCAGGAAAGGGACGTTAAAATTCTACAACCACCTAGAAAGAAGAGATTCCCAAACCTTCCATAACAAAGCCATCACCTACAGCGAGATGAACCTGGAGGAGAGTCCCCTAAGCAAGCTGGTCCTGGGGCTCTGTTCACAAACACAAACAGACCCCACAGAGCCCCAGGACAGCATCACAATTAGACCCAACCAAATCATGAGAAAACAAAAAGATAAT